>NC_050071.1:114118214-114456548 GCF_009764565.3 Dermochelys coriacea
TTTTTTTTAGTCTGTTGAAGATTATGATTAATTTATTAAGGGCCAATAGTGTCTCACTGCTGTGTAAGACACAGAATAAGATACAATCCTTGTCCTTCGCTGTTTTCAGAGAAATATCCACAATTACGCAATAATCTTCCTTGAGTGTTAACAGCTAATTTAGACCCATCATTTTGTATGGATCGTTGGGATTATTTTTTTCCTATGCATTTATCAACATTGAATTTCATCTGCCATTTTGTTGCCCAGTCACCCAATTTTATGAGATCCCTTAGTAACTCTTCATAGTCTGCTCTGGACTTAACTATCTTGAGTAATTGAGTGTTGTCTGCCAACTTTGCCATCTCACTGTTCACCCCTTTTTCCAGATCACTTATGAACAAGTTGAACAGCACTGGTCCCAGTACAGACCCCTGGGGGACACCACTATTTACCTCTCTCTATTATGAAAATTGGCCATTTATTCCGACCCTTGTTTACTGTCTTTTAACTAGTTACTGATCCATGAGAGGACTTTGCCTCTTATCCCATGACTGCTTACTTTGCTTAAGAGTCTTTGGTGAGGGACCTTGTCAAAGGCTTTCTGGAAATACACTATATCCACTGGGTCACCCTTATCCACGTGTTTGTTAACCCCTTCAAATAATTTTAATAGATTGGTGAGGCATGATTTCCCTTTACATAAAGCCATGTTGACTCTTCCCCCAACAAATTGTATTCATCTGTGTGTCTAATTGTTCTGTTCTTTATTATAGTTTCATTCAATTTGCCTGATACTGAAGTTAGGCTTACCAGCCTGTAATTGCCAGGAATGCCTCTAGAGCCCTTTTTAAAAATCAGTATTACTTTAGCTATCCTCCAGTCATCTGGTACAGACGCTGATATAAGCAATAGGTTACATACCACAATTTCTACAATTTCATATTTGAGTTCCTTCAGAATTCTTGCAGGAATACTATCTGTTCCTGGGGTCTTATTACTGTTTAACGTATCAATTTGCTCCATTCTTATTCTCTTCTTCTGAAATAAGAGTATCTACGTATGGAGTTCATCAGGACTAGTTAATCCACTTTAGGAATAAGGGAGGATGACTTTAAAGCCTAGTGAAAATTGCAGGTGGTTTTTTTTTTGTTGTAGTTTTGAGAATTCACGGCAATACCATTAAGAATCAAATTTCATGGAATATGCACAACTGCCGAGTCTACTCTGACCTGCTGCAATTTTTTTCAGCAGTGAGGAGGTGGAAGTGGGTGTTGTGCTCCTGGCCTTGTGCTAGGTGTGGTTTGTAGTGTGTGGCAGTGGCAGCATCACGTAGGGCCTTCAGTTTTGGGGGCTGCTTGGCAGCCAAATTTATGTGAGGCACACTAGCCAGCGTTGCCACTGCTTGGAACACAAACAGCAGTGGTCTCGGTGGAGAGGCAGAAACAGGAATCTCATGCTCAGTGCGGCTAATAGCACACAACAATGTCATGTTGGAACAGCAGTTTGAGGGGAACTCAGCAGCCGCTATTATCCAAGGTGCCGTAGCCAGCACTGCCCCTGCTTGGAACACACACTACAAGCTGCACAAGATCAGCGTGTGTGGATGCCTGCTTCTGACTGAGGCCAGAGCTGCTTGTGTTCCAAGTGGCAGTGGTGCTAGTTACCGTGTCTCACATAAAACCAGCTTCCCCGCTCCCAAACTGCTGCTCTGACACGACACTGCTGTGCACTATGGTCCACACAGAGCATGAGACTGCTGCACCCAGATGACCATTTCTGCCTCCCTGCTGTTGGGAAAATTCATGGTATTGAGCTAATTTCATGATTTCCACACAGTCCATGAAATTGTGATTTTTTTTACAGGGTGCCACTTTATTCCAGATTAACTATCATGTGTAGACAAGCCCTGAAACTTGTGTATCAGGATTGATTTTTCTGAGCAGAAGACCCCCATCCCAGCCTGCTTTGAAGCCATCACACCTAAGATCACTTTGCTAACACCACAAACAGCTAGCAGTCCACCTAGTGTTGTATATGGATGGAAGGTTTCAGAGTAGCAGCCGTGTTAGTCTGTATTCACAAAAAGAAAAGGAGTACTTGTGGCACCTTAGAGACTAACAAATGTATTAGAGCATAAGCTTTCGTGAGCTACAGCTCACTTCATCGGATGCATTTGGTGGAAAAAACAGAGGGGAGATTTATATACACACACACAGAGAACATGAAACAATGGGTTTATCATACACACTGTAAGGAGAGTGATCACTTAAGATAAGCCATCACCAGCAGCAGGGGGGGGAAGGAGGAAAACCTTTCATGGTGACAAGCAAGGTAGGCTATTTCCAGCAGTTAACAAGAATATCTGAGGAACAGTGGGGGGTTGGGTGGGGTGGGGGGGAGAAATAACATGGGGAAATAGTTTTACTTTGTGTAATGACTCATCCATTCCCAGTCTCTATTCAATTCAGTTAATTGTACCCAGTTTGCAAATTAATTCCAATTCAGCAGTCTCTCGTTGGAGTCTGTTTTTGAAGCTTTTTTGTTGAAGGATAGCCACTCTTAGGTCTGTAATCGAGTGACCAGAGAGATTGAAGTGTTCTCCAACTGGTTTTTGAATGTTATAATTCTTGACGTCTGATTTGTGTCCATTCATTCTTTTACGTAGAGACTGTCCAGTTTGGCCAATGTACATGGCAGAGGGGCATTGCTGGCACATGATGGCATATATCACATTGGTAGATGTGCAGGTGAATGAGCCTCTGATAGTGTGGCTGATGTCATTAGGCCCTATGATGGTATCCCCTGAATAGATATGTGGACAAAGTTGGCAACGGGCTTTGTTGCAAGGATAGGTTCCTGGGTTAGGGGTTCTGTTGTGTGGAAGTAATTATGGAGATTGATATACACACACAGAGAACATGAAACAATGGGTTTTATCATACACACTGTAAGGAGAGTGATCACTTAAGATGAGCCATCACCAGCAGCAGCGGCGGGAGGGAGGAAAACCTTTCATGGTGACAAGCAAGGTAGGCTTTTTCCAGACAGGCCCAACAAAGAAAATAACAGAACGCCACTAGCCATCACCTTCAGCCCCCAACTAAAACCTCTCCAACGCATCATCAAGGATCTACAATCCATCCTGAAGGACGACCCATCACTCTCACAGATCTTGGGAGACAGGCCAGTCCTTGCTTACAGACAGCCCCCCAATCTGAAGCAAATACTCACCAGCAACCACACAACAGAACCACTAACCCAGGAACCTATCCTTGCAACAAAGCCCATTGCCAACTCTGCCCACATATCTATTCAGGGGACATCATCATAGGGCCTAATCACATCAGCCACACTATCAGAGGCTCGTTCACCTGCGCATCTACCAATGTGATATATGCCATCATGTGCCAGCAATGCCCCTCTGCCATGTACATTGGTCGAACTGGACAGTCTCTACGTAAAAGAATAAATGGACACAAATCAGACGTCAAGAATTATAACATTCAAAAACCAATTGGAGAACACTTCAATCTCTCCAGTCACTCGATTACAGACCTGAGGGTAGCTATTCTTCAACAAAAAAATTTCAAAAACAGATTCCAACGAGAGACTGCGGAATTGGAATTAATTTGCAAACTGGATACAATTAACTTAGGCTTGAATAGAGACTGGGAATGGATGAGTCATTACACAAAGTAATACTATTTCCCCATGTTATTTCTCCCCCCCTCCCCACCCCCCACTGTTCCTCAGATGTTCTTGTTAACTGCTGGAAATAGCCTACCTTGCTTGTCACCATGAAAGGTTTTCCTCCCTCCCCCCCTGCTGCTTGTGATGGCTCATCTTAAGTGATCACTCTCCTTACAGTGTGTATGATAAAACCCATTGTTTCATGTTCTCTGTGTGTGTATATCAATCTCCCCTCTGTATTTTCTACCAAATACATCCGATGAAGTGAGCTGTAGCTCACGAAAGCTTATGCTCAAATAAATTTGTTAGTCTCTAAGGTGCCACAAGTACTCCTTTTCTTTCATCCTGAAAGACTAATTTCAGACCATTTGGAGCCAGGTGGCCAACTTTAGACAAAAAGAAATGAAAAGGAGAGTGATATCCTGGATCCATTAAAGTCCATAGAGTTTACCCATTGATTTAACTGGGGACAAGACTTCACCCAGAGGGTGTTGGGGACAGAATTACTGCCTGTATGGAAATCTTTTGGGCTGGACACTCAATGCTGTAACAGAAAGGTGTGGGGGCCGGGCTGGGCAAGAGAGACAGGATTTTCCAAGAGCGGATAGTGGAAAAAAATCTTTGCTGGTTGCCAGTGTATGAGTTTGAGTTGTGCTGCTTTTGCTGTTAAAAGCCATTTTGTTCAAAGTCTGTCTGCAGGAATTGTACATTTCTAAATAAAAGTGTAATAGGATAATTTAATAATTCGCTGTCTGCTGTCTATTCATTTTTTCTCCTAAAAGAAATTACCAAGATCTAAGTGCACTAACCACTCAGATCGTGACATTCATTGCTAAGCTGTTGTTTCTGCTGGATGTTTTGAATCTCTCTCCGTCTCTCTTTCTCGTTTTGTTCAGCTTGTTTACTGAATTATCAATCCATTTGTTCAAACTGAAGGACCCTCTATTTATGATTTTTCCACTGAAAAATCCTTCTGGAACTAAAACCTTAAGTGTGAGAATTATAAATAGAGGGTCCTTCAGCCTGAACAAGCTAGATAATTCTGCAGGGAAAAAGAAAAGAAAAGAAAAAAAACAGAAGAAGGCTTGAGATAAGTCAAAATATTCAAAAGAAATGAGAATTACACAACTATAAAGGCAAGGAATTCTTAACATTGACATTACTTCACCAGGTAACTCCCTTTAAGCACAAGATATTCAATATATAGTACATCTATGGGCTGATCTTGCAATGTTCTGATCTCCCATAATTCTCACTGAGTTCAGCCCCCTAGGAATCAGACTCAAAGTTCGTATATTATGTTGAAAGAGAATGAGATTTGATGCACTGAAGAACTTGTATTTTTCTGGCATCTGTCTGCACATGTACACAAGGGTGACAATAAAATAATGGTGGTGAGTAATACCAGATGAGCTCTCATAAAACATTTATTGTGAGGTAGCAGGAAATTTTTTTTGATAAAGCAAAATGGTGTTGAGAGATCACATTAACTCTCATGAGGTCTTGTGTTAACTGTCATGACAATTGTGCAAGTACTTTGTGTCAAAAATGTTTATATATACAAGTCAGGTGATAGTTTTCATTCCACAAACAAACACCCATTTATATCAACAGGAGATCTGCTCATACATGAGGTACATGTATGGGGAACTAGTGGATAATATATCCCTATATATACTTTACTTTTAATTGTGAAGTACATATAAGTGTGGTCAACAGTGGGTAGATGTTAGTGAAATTTTCTCCATCACTTCAGTGTACTTTGGATCAGGCTCAATGTGGTAATTTAAGTTTCTCTTTGAAATATGTCAAAAAATCACCATTCCTAATTTGTAAAAAAGCTTCAAAACTGAGCATTTTAATTTCTAGGTAGGCATGTACTGTATCATAAAATACTCTTTTTGTATCAAAATGCTTTATCATTAGATGGAAGAGGGTGGAGAGAACACATGCTGTTTTTTAACTAAAAACTAAAAATAAGAAAATTCCTTCACAGATTCTATATCCACAAACCATACATTTCTATGAGAAAACTAAACCATGAAAATGTTTAGGAACTCTGTGTTAGATGAAAGGTTTGCAGGATACAACACCGTTGATTGCAATTTTCTTGCATTTGATGTATTTGACCATATTTCAACTATCATCCCAATTCCTTTCCAAATGGTAGAGAAAGATCTGTTCTACTTCTAATTTAAAGCTGTCTTCTCTGTATAGTAGATACTAGTAAATCTTAGACTGTATGCTTCTAGGGGCAGGGACTTTGTCTTACAATATGTTTGTACAGAATTTAGCATGAGGGAGTTTGATTCTGATTTGTCGTCTCTGGGCACTAATGTAAAATGATTCAGAATAATATATCAAAGAGAGAAACTGGCATGTTTAAAGCAAATGGTGGCTATGTTTCAGGGAAAAATGTGTTGGTTTATTGCAAAGAGGACGCTTTGTGGGGGGAGCACCCTGCTTGCTAAGCTTTCCCCAAACTGCAACCCCACTTGCCTCCCATGAGGCCAAAACCTTTTGTTCCCTTTCACAATTTTCAGGAGCCTGGAATTGACCAAGAAATAAATGCTACACTCCAATATAATACCAGTGACTTTATCTGAGCAAGGACAATCCACAGTAGTAAAAAGGATTGTGACAGATTACTGTAAGTCAGTATGTATCTATCTCAAACTTTTGTTTTGAGTGCCATTTTGATAGTAAGACTAATGCACCTATACTTTTGCCTTTTATCCTTTATCTTGTGCTGAAACTGCCAGGGAGGTGGTCTGGAGAAAATCTTGTATCTGAGAAAAGGCTAAAAATACAGTGAAATCCAGGCTCCTTTACCTGTAGCATTTCTCATTCAAAAGCAAGCACCCTAAGATAATATGCTAGTTTCTGCCGCAACCATAAAACTCAGTGAGCTTGTAACCAAGCAACAGATCACCTGAAGTCACTGAGGAGAGTCACCTGACAGGGGGAGACTAGAGAACCTTATAAAAGGAAGACTTTCTCACTGGCTATGTTGGAGACAGGAGAACAGACAGAGGGTGGTGAAGAAACTGGCAGAAGTTTATGTGCATATTAGGCTGTTTTTCCATGGATCTTTATAAAGTAAATATGTGTATGTGTTTAGAAATTCCTTTGCTTTCTGCATATCATAGTTTCAGAAAAGGGAAATAGCAACCCAGAGAGTTCACAGTTTTGGTTAACTCTGAGAGTGTGCAACAGCTACTGGGGAGGCTTGGGAGAGGTGGCACTTGTATCAGGGCCTATGCAATTGGACGATGGGTAGCCCATGCTAAAAGGGTGTCAGACATAGGCACTGCACCTAGATTGTGTGCCTAAAGATCCAGAGCCAGAAAGACAGTGCCTAAACTGCCTAGCCCCAGCAAGACAAGAGCATGTAGGACCCAAGGTTTGGATCCAGTACAGTGAGTGAGTGTCCAGGAGGGGGAGCTCATCAAAGTTTGTAACAGGGACCATTAAGGGGCCCCAACAAGAAGTCACACATATAATCCCTGCAGTAATACAAAACACTGAGTTCTTAACTAGGGTAGCCAGAAAACAATTCCATTTCCTCCCACATTTTCAGATTTTGACATTTATTTTTGTTGTGATGCAGAATGAAAATGAAACTTGCAACACTTTTTTTTTTAATGTGAAAGAGAGCCACCACATTAGCCAATAGCCTGTTGCTTGGGACACTCATCTGGATTGTGAGAGACCTGGCTTCAAGTCCCTGCTCTACCTAATTTGAACCAAGGACCAGTAAGATTCCCTGGAACATTTTAGAATTGACAAAATGACATTTTTCAACAGAATTATTAATAATAATAATTATTATTTTATTATTTTGTCAGTTTTGAAAAATCTTTCAACCATCTCTATCCTATTATCTAACAGAGTGATTCTATTTTACCTGACAAGTAGTCCACACTGCCCCCATGCTCAGGCCCTGACTCCCACAATGGGGTATCTCTTGCCCCTTCTGGTGACTGTTGATGTTTGAGTACCATGGAATCTCAGAGTAGTGAGTCCTAGTCTGTGCTGAATTGCCAGATAAGGTTGCCAGCTTTCTAATTGCACAAAACTGAACACCTTTGCTTTGCCAGGCCCCTGCCCCTAGGCCCCACCCTTGCTCTGCCCCTTCTCTGAGGCCCCACCCCCAACTCACTCCAGCTTCCCTCCCTCTGTCACTTGTTTTTCCTTACCCTCACTCACTTTCATTGGGCTGGGGCAGGGAGTTGGGGTGCGGGAGGTGGTTTGAGGTCTGGGAGGGAGTTACGGTGTGGGAGGGGATTCTAACCTGCGGCAGGGAGTTGGGGTGCAGGAGGTGGTGTGGGGTCTGCAAGGGAGTTTAGGTGCAGGAGGGGGTTCCAACTGGGTTCAGGTGGGGACAGGGCCGATTCTAGGTTTTTTGCTGCCGCAAGCAAAAAATTTGCTGCCCCAAACTCCGAGAGCACAACTGCCCAAACCAAAAAAAAATGCTTGTGCTTGCTTTGCTGATGCCTAGAGCCGATCTTGGGTGGGGGCTCTGCGCTGCTCCTGGAAGTGGCCGGCATGTCTCGCCCCTAGGCGGAGGCATGGTCAGGCAGCTCTGCACAGTGCACACTGCCTGCCCCTTCAGGTGCCACCCTGCAGCTCCTAGCCAATGGGAGCTGCGAGGGCAGCACGCGGAGCTTCCCTGATCACCCTTCCACCTAGGGGCCAGATATGTCGGCCACTTCCGGGGAGTTGCACAGATCCAGGGCAGGCAGGGAGCTTGCCTTAGCCCTACTGTGCTGCTGACTGGACTTTTAAAGGCCCCGTGAGTGGTGCTACCCAGAGCCACCAGGGTCCGTTTTCGACTGGGCATTCCAGTCGAAAACCGGATGCCTGGCAACCCTATAATGCCAGATTGTCTTTGTCACAATGCTGGTCAGGATTTCCTCTGCTGCGTCTGGGTCAATCTTCCAGCCTAACTGTGGCTGTGCACCTCAGCTGCTCATAGGGCTGGTCTCCTAGCCGTGGATTTAGGTTTAATTTTCTCTCCATCATCATCATCATCTTCTCTGCTCAAGCTATGTAGCTTTTTCATAGCATTGTCCCTGTGCCTGCTGATCGAGCCAGTTGCAGACATAGCCCTCAGCCCTGGGGCTGAGCTCCTGTTGTGGGGCAGCATCTCCATCCTCCAACTGGGTGCAGGCTGGCAGTAGGATTTTGGGGTGGAGTTTTCTTCCAGACTTCTAGTTCCTCCTTCTGCCTGCTCCCTAATCAATCAGGGCTCATGATTGGTAGCGCTGACCCTTTCATACTGCAGGCATGTGGAGTGGGAGCTCCATACTTTGCATAGCCTTTTTGGCTAAATGTTTGTACATACACATCAATTAAGTAAAAGATAAATTAGGAGTACACAAATGTTTGTTGCATGAACTACAGACATGAAAGAGGAAGACGCGGGTACTCAGAGTAATTGTTGTCAAGGAAGTGAAGGTATCTGTATTCAGAATTTTTCTTTTTCAATATATATAATCCTTTTCTGATTCTTTCAAGATATAATGAAAAAAAAAACTTAGGGCTTCATGCATTAGCATTTTTGATTTGAAAAGAGTCTTGATAGTCAGTTCTGAGATTGCCAAAACTATTCATGATGTCATGAGAAATTTAGAACATTTCCCTTATCATATATAATCTGCAAAATGGTTTCTGCTCACCACCTGCCATATTTTTCTTCTACAATCTGTACTTGTTAGATGGTGATATCCTTTCCCAAGATGGCTCTTCTTCTAGATGATGTAGCAATGTAAGAGAACTGGCAAAATGTTATTTTTAAATATCAAAATGATTATAATGCTAGAACAGCATTTATGACCCCGGTTATAATTTCAAGTCATCAAAACCCTGAATGCTTATAGAAATGAAATGACTAATCTGAAAATATAAGGATTTATGAATGTAAATATATTTTTGGGGATCTATTGGCATGATTTGTCAAACTCTGTTGTAGAGCTTATAATTTTCTTTTTAAATGATCTTTCAGATTTATTTTCTGCTTGACTGATCAATAAAATATTTTGGACACAGGCCAGTTAGTTTTCAGGGTATGATACAAATCCAGAGCAGGATTTATAAAATCCTGAAATACATATAAATCAGTTTTCTGACATAAGAATAAGTTTTAACTAAATATGATAATTAAAATAATAATTTTAAAAAACACAACTTTGTGGTTAAGGTTTACAGGAAAGAGTTATACATTGTAGTCTAAAAATGTATCTTCAGCTCTGAAGGTCAGTTTTAAAAGACCTGCCTTTCAGAGGCGTGGAGCACTTGCCAATCCCACTGAAGTCTGCTGGCATTGTGGGTCTCGGCACCTCTCAAAATCAATCCACACAGTTAAGGCTACCTAGTAGATGTGTAGAAAACATTCTCATCTCAAAGAAAGCAGCTACCTGGATAGCTGACCCACTGAAGCAGCATTGCCTTTGGCCACCTTAGAGGTTTCTTCCTTTTTTGAGGGATTACTGCTTTCATCTTGGTAGTAGCCAAGTAATGCTAGTTTAGACCTAAAATGCAGCTGTCACAGGCTTTGCAAGATCTTTACAAGCTTTGCCCAGAATGAATGTTAAGATAGAGCCAGTTCAGTCACATGTGGGGACTCTACGAAGTACGTTCAGTTAGGACAACATGGTAGGGAATGAGATTTCAGGTATTAATTATTGTATATTGTAGGATATTAAATTTAATTTGAGATTTGACATTAAGCTGGAAGCTTGACAGTAAGAACTAAAGCAAACCTCGTCCTCACCAAAAAAATACCCCATCAAACCATCATCATGGTATTTAAGCCCCAAACAAAATTATAAGCATGAATTCAGGAGTCTTTTCTTTTCCTGTTCCCTCTATTCCAGGGTGCTTAAATTTATATGGTCAAAGATTTTATTATTATTATCATTATTTTATTTTAAGAAAATTATTTATAGGTGCTGTTCCTGGCTCTGTCAAAAAAGATGAGTCTTCTACTACAATCTGAAGAACAGACTTGGGATCGAAGTGAATCTTTTCTGTATGGACCTTTCTGCTGAATAACTTTGCCAGTTATGAAGCCAGCTTTCAAGGCCTTCCAGGACCTTGGATGACCCAAAATGCAATTAATATTTTCTGCTGGCTTGAGCCATAATGGTTTTAGATGAGTAAAAAATATTCATTACTATGTGTTTCAAAGATTTTTATTACCAGAAACAGAACTATTTCAGTATATTCGAATTCAACATTAGATGATCTAGCTAATTCAGCCAGAACTTAAATTTAATTCAAAGCTTCTTTTACTTAAATCTCCTGAAGACATGTAGGATATGTTAGGTATTAAAAAATCTGCCTCTTTTGAATTCTTTCCAGTTTCTGGACCATTAATTCTTAGTGTCCATCTGCTTTTGCATGATTTGTTGCTTAACCAGTCATAGCAAACTCTCATCTCAAGATAACTATTTAGATGGCTGTGTGTGGACTGTGTGTATATATATATGGAAATAGTATAAATATTATTGTAAAGAATGAGAATAAGCACTAAGAAGTTAGAAATGTTAAAACCTGTGGATTTCTAATGCACAGTTATATAGCCCATCCTGTATTATCCTGTAGTATTGCCAAGCCCAAGCATTCAAAAATCATTGGTCAGACCTAAAAAATCCTGAGACTTTTTAAACAATAATAAATATGTGATGGGTTTTATTTACTTTCTGGTTTCTGAGTCTTTAGGTGCACTCATTTCATGTTTTCAAGCTTTTTTCTGAAGTCATGAGGCTATAGAAACTTACTTTTTATTAAAATGAAAACTGAGCTTCTTCTATAATCACATGAATCAGAAGCTGGGGCTTGAAGTACGGCACCAAATACCACAAGACTCACAATAAAATCATGAGAGTTGGCACACTGTATAGTGTATTAACTTGGGCCCAGATCTTGCGACTAGTTTTCCGTGGGCAGACCCCTGAACCTGCTCAGAGGCCAGCTAAAGTCCATGGATTCTGTGAGTACAGGGAGCCTATCTGAGTAGTTCCAAGTACAAAATCAAGTTTATCTAGAATAATATATTCAAAATTTACATTTGCTATTCCCCCACAGATCAAATCAATGTAGGAGACTACTATTGTGTACATGTGAGCATGCTGATGTTACATTACAAATATTTTCATTTTTAATTTCCTGATTTATTTTTATGCTTGATTTCTCAACTTTAATGTTGCATTAAAACTATTTTTTTGCACTTAACTCCAGCTGAAGGGAATGGAAACTGCAAGTGCTCAGCAGCTCTACAAATCAGGCTCTTAATGACATAGGCAAACTATTTAAGATTGTTTATGACCCATTCCAGTTAAAGTCACTAGGAATCTTTAAATTAACTTTAGTGGGCTTTTGATCAGACTCCTAGAGGTGAAGGCAGTCTTAAAGGCTGAACTACCATTAGGGTAAATCCTTTTCCAGTTAAGGATGACCCAGGTAAAATAATTCAGCAGATGCTTCATATTCTAATCCACTTTAACTTTGGTATGGAACTAAATAAATATAAAAAATAAACAAATGTGCTCAAGAAGAAATATTCTAACTTCAATCACTTTAAAACTACTAAAGAGATTGTCTTCAAATTTGAATTTTTTCCTTCAATTGAATATACAAAATAAACCAGTATGAAGTGTGTCTAGCTTAAGCCATTTTGGAGCTAATCAACCTCAAAAAGTTCATTTGGGACATAAGAAATGTATTTTTTTTTAAATCCTATGTAAGTTAAGAATTGCAGAACTCACTTATTTGAAGCTTTTCCCAGGGCAAAATAAAAAGCAAGAAAAGAAAAGAAAAAAAAATCTCAGCCCCTATAGACTTTTTCTGAAAGAACTGGAACTCAATCTTAAATATTTGTCTGCTATCAGTGAACTCAATGTGTATATAGGTGAATCAGTTTAGTTAAGTATAAATAGCTTTCATTCACTTTTTAAATCTGAACATACATTTTCTAAGGTTTGAAATATTTGGTTAAATGTGGTCCCCCATTCTGTAGGCCTTTGCACTTCTGGGACTTTTTGGGTCAAACCAGAGGTGCCAACATACCAAAAACAATTACAGTTTGCAAAGATTTCCAGTCCATTTCATGATGCACAAAAGCCTCAGGTACTTTGGATTAGCATCCTTAGCCAAACCAAACTCTGTGAATCTTTTGAGATTTACCCATAAGCTAGTAATTTACAAACTTTGTGTATGAACTTGTATACTATAATACACTGAATATCAGGCGCAGAGATGAAGCTTGCCAACTTTCAGCTCACTGTGATTTCAGATGGCTGAGTTATTGAACTCTCAAAAATGAGGTTTCTAATGGAAACCTCAATTCAGCATTAACTATAGCAGCTCTAATCTATGCATATTATATTAATATCATAAAACAATAGTTTGCTGCACTTTAATCTTTTTGTCAAGTAGCTGAGCTATTACTGCATGGTCTTCAATTAGGATTTGTACTTTAGAAGAATTTAGACTCAAGGGTTAGGTTGCAAACATTGCTCAGAATCAGTTCAGCAGTGAAAGGAAGAATTAATTTCTCAATATTTTTTGTTCACCAAAAATGTTGAAATTTGTGCAGCAGCCTGGACTGAAATCAGTGCTTATTTTTACTACCAAGTTTTTTTCCATTATCCAGGCATGGTTTTCCCATTTCAGCTTTCTCCTTCCTTACATTTTTGAGGTTTCCCTGCTTGGGCCTCCCTTCTATCCCTCAGTAAGGTTGAATTCCCTGATTGTTATCATAATTATAAGCATATGTTGTTACTGTGGGCTACCAATTTACTTGCAGATTGTGGTATTTAAAATGTGTTTTTTGGAATATATTTCACATAATCAGGGCAGATCTTATGAATAATTAAATTGAAAGTGGAGTTTGCAGTAAAAGAGTGGGCCCTGGAATGTGTTGTTGTTTCAAGATAGTTGCATAATATGTTTGAACTAAGTAACAAGCAAAAAAATATCCTTCAGCTTTAGCATCACAGACACAAAGATCTAAATTTTAAAGACTTTTCATTGGAATAGAGACCACTAATGTGAAACTGAAAAATGGATAAATACACAACAATCTTTTCAAATCTGGCCAGCTATTATCTTAAAGTATTTTGGAAATGATTAGATTTTTGATTAGTTAATTTATCACAGGTACTCGCTGAAAAGGATCATCTTTGCAATCTGAAAAAGCACAGAAGGGCACAAAGTTCAGCCAGAAATTCTGCAGTTTACATTCTTTTCAATGTTTTCCTCCATGATTTGCTCTTTTATTCAGGGCTTTATTTTAAAAGTATGTTTTGTAATAAACCTGGTGAGATATGAGGGAGATTATGGTCTAGGAATACTTATTCCTATCTCAGTTTAGAGAAATGGTCTAGATACCATCTTGAGGTCACTCCCAGCCTCACATTTCTATGACTCTATTTTATTATTTAACATTTTATTTCACGGAGCACTCAGTGTGTCGAGTGCAGTGTTCATAATGTAACATGCAATAGTTATATGATTATATATTGGATCCTTAATTTTGTATTCAATATCCTGATAAGTAAAGCTAAAACGTTTGCAACTTTTGTGGCCTGTGATTAGTTAAAAATGAAATGAAGCCATTACAGTAATTAATGAATGAATACAAAAGGAGTAGAGAGCTCCACCATGTAAAATTGATCTTTGTATGGATCTTGCCAACTGTTATATTTATCTATTGGTAGATGATCTAGAGTTCTTTTTTTGAGTAGAAGCCTGATCCATAGACTATTGATGTCAATAGTAAGACTCCTATTGTCTTCAGTGAGCTTTGGAACATGTCCTACGAGAGGAGAAGGCACCAAAAATGCAGCAAAAGATGGGGAAATTGTGCAATGGAGACCTGATCTGTGGGAGTCTTTTGATTGACTTCAGTGGCAGCTGGGTTGAGCTTTAAGTGCACACGTATGGGATGGGTGATACTGTCCTGTCTGTTAAACTTTATCGCTTAAGAGTTGCTCTTGAACTGGTAAGACAGAATTAGAGAAAAACAAAGTGATCAGTAAACTAATTTAGAAAGATTTGTAGAATATTTACAAGGTAATACTAGCAATAAAATGGAGAAGGCGGCTGCTGCCTGTATATTGATTACAGCAATGATCAGCATCTTTAACTTTGCCAAGAACTAAAGCGCACAGATTAGATAGACTCAAGCCTTTCTATCAGGTCAGCAATCTGAGCAGTTACTCCAAAGTGAATGAGGTAAATACTTTCCCGTGATGTATAGTCTGTGAAGTGAACAGCACTCTTGTAGGCCAGTTGGTTAATGATCCTGGTAGAATGAGGTACATAATCGTCTGAAAGGTACAGATAATGAGTGAATATGATGCTGTGCTGCTGTTTTGGGAAAAGCAGATGCTTTACCTCCGGTCAGACTCCTTTTGGTCATCTGAAGTCTGGGAAGATAACCGTATTCTTTTTAGCTTTGTGGGTTTTGTATTGTATGTTTGGGTGTGTCAAGGTTCCTTCCCCACTCTGAACTCTAGGGTACAGATGTGGGGACCTGCATGAAAGACCTCCTAAGCTTATTCTTACCAGCTTAGGTTCAAAACTTCCTCAAGGTACAAACTTTGCCTTGTCTATGCTGCCACCACCAAGCGTGTTAAACAAAGATCAGGGAAAGAGCCCACTTGGAGATGTCTTCCCCCCCAAAATATCCCCCCAAGCCCTACACCCCCTTTCCTGGGGAAGGCTTGATAAAAATCCTCACCAATTTGCATAGATGAACACAGACCCAAACCCTTGGATTTTAAGAACCACGAAAAAGCAATCAGGTTCTTAAAAGAAGAATTTTAATTCAAGAAAAAGTAAAAGAATCACCTCTGTAAAATCAGGATGGTAAATACCTTACAGAGTAATCAGATTCAAAACACAGAGAGTCCATCTAGGCAAAACCTTAAGTTACAAAAAGACACAAAAACAGGAATATACATTCCATTCAGCACAGCTATTTTACCAGCCATTAAGCAAAAGGAAAAGTAACGCATTTCTAGCTAGTTTACTTACTAACTTAACGGAAGTTCTGAAGAGCATTCCTGATCTGTTCCCGGCAAAAGCATCACACAGACAGACAGACTCTTGGTTTCTCCCCCCTCCAGCTTTGAAAGTATCTTGTCTCTTGATAGGTCATTTTGGTCAGGTGCCAGTGAGGTTATTTTAGGTTCTTAACCCTTTACAGGTGAAAGGGGTTTGCCTCTGGCCAGGAGGGATTTTATAGTTCTGTATACAGAAAGGTGGTTACCCTTCCCTTTATATTTATGACAGGTTGGATACAGGGAGACCAGAAACAGAAATATCAAAATATACAGAAAGGGCTGTTTTCAGGTTGTTTTCGGCATAGCCAAAACCATAAGCCAAAATATAGAAGGAACAGCTTCTCCTAAAATACTTCAAAATTAGGTTTCTCATGAGATGATAGTTTATTCTTACCTTTTAGGCAAAGGGAGAGTCTATTCTTGTGTATCATTTTGAACTTTTTTGATCATCCTTCTAGTACAGATCATCTCTGTAAGTTTGATCTTATGAGATTTGCAGTTTCCAGACCTAAGAGTTTTGGATAAGTTTTTAAATAAACTTCTGTCCTGAACTCTGCTGTACCACCAAACATTAGAAAGTTTTCCTACCACTATTTGAATGCTGGTTGTAAGCATTAGCTGATGAACTAATATTCAGACTGCTTACTGTAGTTCTGAAACCAGCTGGGTGCTGTGTTACATGGAGGCAGCAAAGTTGACAACACGCTCATAAGCAGTCAAGAGAAGCAAAAACAGCAATAGTCCTAGAGAACACGAACAATTCATATTCTGGCATATGTGGTTAGTATTTAACATTTTAGTTCCTGAAGGGAGTCAGCATGGTCTAGTGGCAAGGACGCTGTTACATTGGATAAGTCACTTTACCTCTTTGTGCCTCAACTTTTAATATCCCCATAAGGGGATAGTGGCACTAACATTCATTTGTGAAAAGAAAAGGAGTACTTGTGGCACCTTAGAGACTAACAAATTTATTAGAGCATAAGCTTTCGTGAGCTACAGCTCAGAGCTGTAGCTCACGAAAGCTTATGCTCTAATAAATTTGTTAGTCTCTAAGGTGCCACAAGTACTCCTTTTCTTTTTGCGAATACAGACTAACACGGCTGCTACTCTGAAACCTGTGATTCATTTGTGAAAGGCTTTAAGATCTATGGATGGAAGTAGCTTCATGAGAGAATTATTGTTGTTTATGTCCTAGAGTTAACAATTTCTCCTTGAAATGCTTGTCGAATGGACTCACCTTATTTCTACTTGACCTTTATTGAAGTTGTAAAATTCCTTACTTTTTCAGAATGTTTTGGTCCATAGTTGGAATACCTGAAATGAGGGACTGTCTTGTTGGAGATATGGTGATCATTTCAAACCAGAACTTGTATGTAGAAAGGCTTTTTACTCGGGAAACTGGACTTAATTGCCTTTTTCTTTTTTAAATGAGGGCCTGATTTATATCCAATTTTAAAGCAGCGCTAATAGATTTGCTTGAGATTACTTAGTGAATGAGTGGTTGGAATGAGATTTCCATCAAGGATTCTCCTGACTACACTTCCACATTTTTAACAAGTTTGTTAACTGTGTGGAACATCAAACTCCTGTATGAAAAGTTCTATAAATTCTCCATTTCACTTTCAGAGACCAGTGTATGGTAGTAAGACACTGAAGGCCTCAAAGGATTGGCACATAAAGCACTGGGAGGTAGACTTCTGTCTTGTTTGTGCCATTCTTCTGACTGATCTAACAAGCTTTTAGAGCTGATCTATATGTATGCATTGAAAGAACTGTGTCAATCATCAGTAGACTTGCCATGAAATGCCTTGGAAGAATTCAAATACCAGTGTATATATGTGTATGATGCATCCTAGTCCACTACTATCTGAACGCAACAGAGGAAACAGACTAGAAATGTCTCTGAAACAAGAGGAAAAAATGTGTAAAGGTTAAACTCGGTGCTAAAATCACTGACATTTGAACAGCATAGATGTAAAAAAAACATGAAAGCATAAGACATTAACTATGGGTATTCTACTGGAAATGTTATCATTTTAATGACTAATGTTGATTCACAGCATGCCTGTTTGTTCTTAAAGAAAAATGCTTTTTCTTGGTGGGTATATTTATAGACAGTATATATCTAGATACAGATAATGTACAATACATACACCCTTATGGCATGTAAAATAAATGAATGTCATGAGACCATTAATCTTAGGAGGTCAGAATTAATGTGCTGCATGCAATATGTCCAAACATTATTTTTGTCCTGTGAATTATGTGCATTGTCAGCACCTAGTTAATATGATTGACCCTATGTAAATATCATAAATAGACTAATTGATTGTTAAAATACTTTCTACCTTATGTACACATACAGCCATTTCTCCAGTTTTCTTTCAGACTGACTGAGCATGAAATGTTTTTAAAGGAAATAAAATCAAAGAGGTTTGCAAAAGATGTGATCAGGACCTTTATGTTTGAATTTGAAAGTGATATTTGGATATGGGAATAGAGTGATTTTAAAAATAGCCTAAAATTCAAGAGAATTAAGGAAAAAGACTAATAGTGCATTGTGAGGCTTCAGCCAATAAATTTCTAAATTTCATAAAATGCATTTGGACTCCCCTATGTTAAATATTGTTCATGAGTTGCAGAAAAAAATACAACTTCCCAATACCTCATAAAATATATAGATATATACAATAAATTGTAAAGCTAATACTGGAGTGTTGGGAGCAACACATTTCATTGTTTAAATCAATGACTGATGAGACTCTGGTGGGTGGGTGTAGTTGTGCATTTGGCAAGTACTGAGTAGGAAAGATCAAAAAAGAAGTAAAATAAATTCCATTCATTCCTTTTGAAAGATCATAGAAATAATTGCTGCTGTTGAGTTAACCTGGCATTACCAATGGCATTAGTAATTGGTGGGATACTTGCTAGCAACACAGATTCAAATCCCTCCTGGAACCCACTACTCCTGTGAGATTCAGAGCAGTAAACATCAATAAAATGCCCTGACCATCCCTCTTATACATCCACTTCCATGTGCATACACACACACATTTGTATAACTTTTTGTAAAGACATTAAGTAAGCACCTTTGCCTTGATCTCCCAATATGCTTCTGTCTAGTCTTTAGCTTTCAGACTTTCCTACACTGGACATGTGTCCATTTGTGTTTTTTTACTGAGCTGAGCACACTGTAAATACTTAACAAATAATAAAAACATAATTAAAACTGGGCATGCACATCTGCATGTTCCAAAACTTACAAAAATTTGGCCTCAATTATGTATTTGGAAATGCTGCTTGTGACCATGTTTCTTTCTTGGAGTATCATTTTTAGCCACAAAGATTGACATCTGAAATGTATGATCAGTGGCACAGTAAGTTTATTTTCAAAAACATATACTTAAGGGTAATATGTACGAGTAATATTTAAGGAATAATGTATTTATATTGAAAGTATGCTTTATGGACTTGGAATAGAAATTGGTCACCAGGAGGTGAGGCGTCTTGGTGATGACCCATTTCAGCAACAAGGAGCTGTTACCCCTCCCTAGTCAACTGACAAAATAACGCACGGTTCTAATGTCTACCCTTGCACAACATTCCAGAGCAATGGAAAACCATCAGAGACCACAACAAACAATCAAAGGTAGAGGAGAAACTCTACAAGGCTGGGATTCACCCTGCCTGTGAATAGAAACAAAAGACTGTTTTCAAGATAACAAATGACATCACAATATTCAGTGGATGACAGATGGACTGTGCCTGCAATGGTAGTCGGAACATATGCTTCTGAGCCACACTTTTCTGCCTTTCATCAGGAGGGAGATTGCAGGTGGCAAGTTGCTTGAGAAGGCACGTGCCAACTCAAGCTTGCCCTTGTTCAACTACCTGTTTAGTCCACCAGCTACACATCTTTCATCACGACAGCCACTATGGTCAAGGCTGCCACACCAGGATATGACAGCGAAGTCCCTGTGGTGGGAAGACTGGTGCTTCAACAACCCATCAGTTCCTCGTCACAGATCCTACAGCTTGCCCACCCGGCTTTGACCTGCCCTGTCATCAGTGGGCCCTCCTCAACCAATTCCAGACTGGGCAAGGACTTGTGCAGTCAGCCAGCACCGTTGGGTTCTTTGAGATAATCCAAACTGCAGTTATGGCACAGATCAAACAATTATGCATATTGTTGAGGGGTGGCCTCTAATCAGAGTGGGCTCTGAGAGCTCCATTTGGCCACTAAGAACGCTATTGCTTGGCTTGGCGAATATGCAAACACTAAATAAATAAATTAAATAAGAGGACAGAGTGTAGGGAAAGGCACTCTAGATGCATTCATTGGTGAAAACTGCTGGTGGAAGGGTCGGGAGGGAAGCTTTGATGAAGATTTGGATCCTGGTTCTTGAGAAACCATCCAGCACTCAACAAACTAAACTTTGGAGGGTCGGGGGGAGAAATCTACTTGATTAGACAGAAAAGGTAACTGACAGGTCCCCCCCCCCCGGGGTGACACTTGGAACTTGGGTACCACTGAGCCCTTAGGAGTTTCCAGGTGTGTTGTGGGGAGAGTGAGGTTCCCTCATGATGTCATTGTCCCACTTATAAATTTTCTTCCCAGTTGCTGGAAAGCTCTTTTGCTGTAACCTGGGTCAAACAGTTCCCTTTGTGTAGTGCTATCTCTGAGAGATTTCTATTGTACACAGTTTCTGGGGTAATTCTTGTGTTTGGATGCATTTCCTCAATAAGCCATTAACATTGTTTGGCCTTTTTAACGGTTGTACCTGAAAGGCTGCTTGTGGGTGTTTTCAACCTCACAACATGTTTCAGCAACTCACACATAGCCAAACTCCATAACTTCACATACGATGGTAGCACATACAATCCAACGAGATATTAATGTCTAGCAGATCACGACTTTTAGAATGATACCTCACAAGGCATACTTTGTACAAAACATATCCTAATTACATGACAGTGGTGAATATTGGGGTGCCAGGGTGTCACAGTAACTATTGATAAGTGTAGACCCAGAGTTACGGTTTATGATTTTGGTTTGTATTGTAACCATTTATTTCCATCACTCTCTCCTCTTTCTAGTTAAATCTTTATTCTCTCTTATTCTACTTCTGTGTAATTGTAAGTGCTCACAAGTACTGTGTGGTTTACAGGACTGATGGTTAAAAGTAAAACTGGTAAACTGGGCTACGTGGGTGCAGAGGATATGGAATTGCTGTAAGTATCCAGTGTCAGGCTGGATATCATAGGTATATGATTCAAGGGGATTTGGGGACTGCGTTGCATCTATTATTAACCTGAAACGGGAAGGAAGGGCTGGCATAAGCCCTCAGGAGAGTGCTTGAGTGGCTGAAAGGCTGGGAGTGCCAGGGAGATGACACCCAATTGCCGCAATAAAGACTCCCTTTTGCTAGAGGCAGGCGATAACAAGGTGACCCAGAGTCCTGGGTACCCTGAGAACTGTCACACCATCCATTTCTGAATTCATCAGGTAAGTATTTGCATCCTAACATCTGTGACATTTGGGTTCCGAAACAGTTTCAAATATCATGCTGTTCATTAGCTGGAATTCAATTTCCTGTACCTCTTCACTACCGTTTTGTTTCGGTGCATAGTGTGGGCATATTCATTAGAAACAACAATAACAAAGTTTTGCTAAAAAAAGAAGGGGGTGTAAATAATAGCTGCATGGGGGAAAGCTATGTTTTGGACAGTTATATAACTATTTACAATGCTCTTCAGTTAAATCATATAAAAAAGTAGATTTACCATAGCAACCGAAGCAAGTATGGGTTACATTTTAAATCTCTGAGATACTCAGAACCTTACTAAGAAAACATACTGGAACAGAATGTAAACTTGTGTGCCTTCCCCATGTTTGAAGGGAAGACCTTGTTTCTTATTTCCTTGCCAGTATTTAATTCTCCCTTTGTTATCAGAGTTGTTTTGTTCTCTGTGCTTTGTTACACTTGCATCTCAGGCAAAGGACGAGTGCAAGAGGCAGCTGAAATGTGTTCTCTTCTGAGACATTGTGGTGCTGCCATGAAAGTGCAGCAAATGGTGGCTATTAAGCTATTGTGATTTTTTTTAATGGAGTGCTTGAATAAATTCCACATGTGAACATAAATGCAGGGCATCTATAGGCAAACTAATTCTGTAGTTTCATGCCTATTTTACATAAAACTATACATTGTGCTTGCCTGAATCCTAGTCACAAAAAGGGTATGTAATTGGCTGAGGGATTTTATTTTTCTTCCCCTGTTCTCATTAGTTCTCTCTGGATTAGAGGATACAACATTTCTATACAGAAAAGATTCATAACAAAATTATTTTAAAAGTCCACATCAGTGTATGTATTTGTATCAATAGGGGAAGACGAGGGAGGTGTTGGTTGATCCATTAGTGGCTTATGCATTGCAATCCTCTAGGGGTGGTAAATTGGGATTTTATTCCACTTTTTGATGGGAACCATTTTTCCCCTGTCCAATCTGTCCCTGCTCTTGGCAGAGTAATTACAAATCCTCTCATCAAGACAATCTGGAGAATAAACTAGCTTTTCTCTCCATACTATTTTTAGTACCTTTGTCTGAATCTCTTCTAGAGAATGGGGCTCTCACAATAACATGCCCAGCTGTTAAGCCAGGATCGATTTGGATAGCATGTAATAAATATTTTGCATCTCTTTTCTGGAGACTCAGAGCACTTGACAAAAGTTTAAAGGAGCTTTATAACAACCCTGGGAGGGATGGAAGTGGGTAATCTGAGGTATAGAGAGGTTGTGCCTGCCAAAGGTCACACAATGAGTAGTTGACAGAGCAATTTATAGGCTCACTGCTGTTTGAGGTGTTAAAGTGATTCTGGCATGGTATTGTTGTCCATGTCTTGAGGAATAAGCATCTTTTACCAAATGTGTCCCTATGACCTTTATGGAAACTCTCATCCATATCTTTATCAGATGTTCTTAGTTCATTGCCAAGGCTGCCTCAGTACAACTCACATTATGTTCTAGGATTTGAAGTGATGTCTGCTCTGCACAAAACTTCAGACTATTGATGGTAGTGGGGATTGCATATTCTTATCTGAGGAGAGAACTTGGCTTTTGGCTAGAACCTCACCATGCTTGATTAGCATGGTGGCATGACACTGTTATTAGAACAAGTCAAACATTTTCTGATGGAATGTTTATCCATAAGAAAATACTGTTTTGTCTAAATCAAAACTCTACACTGTAATGTGTTGATTTGATAAATTTTTGTTTAAAAACATTTTAAATGAAGCATTGCAACAAGATAAGTTTTGGCCTTATCCAAATGGAACAATTCAGTTTTTCATATTGAAATGACTTTTTGTTTGGAAACTTATTATGTATTATAATATAAAAAGTTACAAATGTAATTCTGATTTCTATCAAAATGAACCAAAATTTAATTTTATGGGAAATGTCAAAAAATTGTTTTCATTTTGATTTGGAAAGAAAATAAATTTTGAAACCTCAGAATTTCCTGCAGAACAAAAATTCTCAGTTCTGACCAGCTCTTATTGTTACCTATCAGATGTCTTCTCCAGTGGCATAACTCAGAAATCTATCCAGTGTTGCTCCCTTCTACAGTAGCATCTCCAGCTTTTGTTAAAGTTAAGCAAAACCAACAAATGAAATATGAATTTTCAGTAGCTTACAAAAAGCTGGAATTCAAAAACAATTACTGCTTTCCTTCCTTTTCTCATTTTGGAATTCATCATGCAGTGGCAATTTGAAATTTACAATTTAGACATTTAACATTCTTCAAGGAGAACATTATCATTTGAAAACCTTTTAAAGAGAAATGTCTATGCTAAAAACTGGAGCTATCTTTTTGTAAGGAGATTTCAGTTCAGCTTCCCATCTTCTGCAAAATAACTCTGACATATTCTTCAGATGCAAATTATTTTCTGAAAGTTAGGCAAATATCTAATTTGGGTAAAAGAGTTTAAATGTGAGAACTCGGGCATCCTGTTCTATCCCTTTGTTGCACCTTTTTAGGAAATGCAGAATGTAGATGTTTTGGGATTTCAGTATTGAAAATAATGACTTCTGCCAGTTAGTAGAGACTGGTGAACCTCAAAAGAGATAAGCACCCCAAAATTTGAAACTGACACCCTAAGAGGTTTTTGTTTGTTTGTTTGTTTGTTTGTTTAATTTGCATGGTGCTCTCAGATACTCTAGTGATGAGCACTATGTAAAAAACTAGGAAAATAGCACCTCAGGGGATCTTCAAAAGTACCTAATCAGGGTAGGCATCTAATTCTCATTAACTTAAATGGAGTTAGGTCCCTAACCTGCTTAGTGTAAATTCTACTAGGCACCTCTCTGCATCTTTAGATGACTATATACCTATGTAAATCAGGCCCTTATTTATTATTATTATTTAATATCTATATTGCAGATGTTCAGAGTCACCAGTCAGGATCCTGGCCTCCTTGTGGGAGGCACTGTGCACACGCAGGTGCACACACAGACTCTGTCTCAAAAATTTTGCAGTCTATGAAAGTTAGAACCAAGCTCTGGGACTTGCATCAATGGAATAGAAGTCTTGGGAGAATAGACTTCCTTGTAAAATTTCACGTTCCTCCCAATTCTGGTTGGTCAGCAAAAGCCTTTCTTGTGACACATCAGCACTTTCAGTGCTGACCAGACCCCAGAATTGGGTAAAAAAGTAAAATAAGGGGGAGAATTGGAAGAGGGGAATTTAACCACATTTTTTTAAGAGTCCGCATTTAGTTTGGGGCAAAGGTTTTATGTGATGGGGAGGTGGTTCTTTGATGGTCTGAACTGTTTTTTCACTCCGTACCTGTTAAATGGTATTTTGAAAATGGGCAAGGGAAAAATATGCACATAGCAGACACAATTTAATACCATCTTTTTGTGTGTTCTCATATGCACACTGAAAATCATGTACTGTCAGTCTAGGCAACTTACTTTAGATTAAGAAAAGAAACAAAGAGAGAGCAAGTATAAAATATCTGAGTGAGGAAGTAGAGTATGTCACTTTAAGCTCTTACACTGCCTCATAGCTCTGTCCCTCCCCACCCTAACATGTGTAGGCAGACTTTACATTTAAGGTGCAGAACATAGAAAACAGTATCATAGTTACTGTGGTGGGGTACACAGACTCTACATGGATGAGAAAGGTGTCAGAGAGGCCCTGGTGGCAGGACTAGCTCCACCACTGTCAATCATGCATGATGAGAAAGAGGCCTATAAAAGGGAGGAAACTGCAGTGTGTGGGGGAGGAGCAGGAGTGCCCTAAATAGCAGAATGAGGAGCCAGGACACCTTCACTGTGACCCTGAGGAGAGTACAGTGGGAAAATGGGCAGGTGTGTAAGGTCTGAGGTTGTCTTCTGCAGTAAAAACAGTAGCTATGAGCTAAGCTGCAGAGTCGCATCCTCACATTCCATATAAATTGCATCAAAACAATGTAATATCGGGCTGTTAAGAAGGCATTCCTGTCCTAATGGTAGCCACCAACACCAGATAAAGAAGCAGATCTTAAGTTTAAAGAATGTTTAAAGAAAACTGTATTTGATAGTATTCTGTCTGACAAGAAACCGCTTAACAGTTGTGACTGTGAAATCTATACTTCCATAGTTTTGCCTTTATGGTCCCTACTTCTCTACTGTTTATCTGTATGGTCTCTTTGGTTCTTTAATTATTTCTGTCTGTTGTATAACTAATTAATTTTGCAAGATTTAAATCAACTAAGGTGATGAGGTATAATTGGTTAAAGAATTTATTCATAATGTGCTAGGAATGGTTAAAGAATTGTTTTGTAATAGGCTAGAATTGGTGAAAAATTGGTGAATACATTGGCGTTCATTTTGATCCCCCCTCTAGAGAGACTTAAGAAGGCCCCCAAATGGCAGAGCATCCCCTTGGCAAATAGTAAGGAAGTGGGGCCTGTGTTGGAACCACCCAATGGAGACAACTGGGCGTGGTCAGTTCTCCCATCCTCGGAGGGGGGAACCACTGAAGATTCTGTCACAGTTACCCCCATGGCAGTTTGGGTGAGTGCTTGAATATCAGTTTAATATTGTACAATGTTGCTTAATCTCTGCAACTATACTGAGCAGTAGACTTAGAATGAAAAGTTTCTGAAACCTAAATTTAGTGACAATTAAGAGACATGAGACAACATTTTCAAAAGCATCTGCATGACCTAGGAGCCTAAGTCCCATTTTCAAAAGTGACTTTGGGATTTAGGAACTCAAGTGCCACTAAGTATGCAGAATGCACTAGATACTAACACAGAATCCCACAACTCTAGTCTAGTCAGGAGTTAAATTTGTTTTGAGTTGGTGGGGGGTCCTTCTAAGGTGGGCTGCTCAGGAGTGGCCACTTAACAGGAGCTCAAAGCCAGTAACTAATTCATGTATATATGCACATACTGTGTACAACATTTAAAAATGCACACACCCATAATATTTGTTTACATATGAACTTCCTTGGAAGATGTATAGGAACATAGAATTGGTATGTTTTGAGTATGCCAGCAATCAGACTTACTTTAGATTAGTTTTGTATTCGCCATGTAGTTTCATTAAAAAAGTGGCGAGGAAGTCTGTATTTCATGACCTGACCAGGCTACATGCAATCCATGGGTTACATGTTGTTGTTCTCCCAGTTCATTAGAGCTGACTGGAAAACTGAATTTCTCATCCATGGAAAATTTTGATTTTTTTGGCAAAAATAAACATAATCTTTCAGAATTGGAATAAAATGTAGGGAAAAAACCCAGATTTTTTCACAGGAGAAAAAATTCCATTTTGGGAGAATAGAAACTGAATTTTTGGGTGTTCTCCTGGGTGCCCAACTACCTGGACAGCTGCCTCAGAGGCTACCTGACTTCACAGGGACCTGGCTACCTGGGGAGGCAAGAAGCCCCAGGAAGCATGTGCCTGCGGAGTCAGCTCACCAAACAGCTGCCTCCCCTTGCTGCCTGAATCCATGGAGAAGAGGTAGCTGCCCAAGGAGCTGGGCAGCCCAGGGTATCAGCTTCTCAAAGAGTTAGGGAGCTGGGCAAGCCCAGGCTGGCCAACCTGCCTGACTGGTTTCTGTCAAAAGTTTTGACAAAATTGACACATTCCCATAGAGTGTTTTGATTCTTTCAAATCAGCATTTCCTGACAGAAAAGTATTCCACTAGAAAATCTTCAGCACTTAGTAATTGCTTATCAAAACCTCCTATCATTTAACCACTTTTGTGATCGTCTGAGTCTTGTACTAATTCTTAGGTGCCTTGTTGGAACACTGTTTTGGTACACTTTGAGATTGTGCGAGAAGACAGCAGCTTGTCCTCTGCTGGCAAAGGAAGAACCCCAAAGTGCAGAGCTAGGGTTTGATTTCGATAAATATTCTCATGACCATGATGAGCTCTTGCATCTGCAAACTTAGGCTGAAAAGCCAGTAAGAAAAAGCTTTCTTGTGACATTTCCAGGTGGGCCTACACAAATGGTGGAGGAAAGGATCCTGAACATTGCAGAACCTTATAAAGATTGAGTTGTGTTCTGGAACTAGATGTTGATCTGGAGATAGGGAAGAATGGCTTTTTTTCCCTCAAGAAAGATCAGGCCAAAACACAGGATATAAGATCCTCTGAACTTTCATAAAGTTTTAATCTAGATCTGAACTTTGCAGTTAGGGAAGCCCTATAACTTTTTCCATATGCATGTCCGCTATACATCATCTCCACTTTTTGTGTTGCAGTTTACCTCAAATCTTTGTAATAATTTCAAAAGATCTGAAGGCTGCCCATTTATGGTATGCTTGCTTCTTTGGCACAACTGACTAGTTGGGGTGACTGTCCTGGATTAGCTCATTGGGATTTTACATAGTTTGCTGTTGTAATGAAGTATCTATTTGGTTATGTCAAAGTTCTTCATCAGGAAAGCATGGGATGAATATTTGAGCTTCAGACATGTCCCATATGCTACAACACAGATTACAACAAAGCAATAGTGTTTTAATTCATTTTACTTTACTTCCATTCATGGATTGGAAGGCTGAATATGTTTCAGCTTTAAATGCTTTAGTGGTAGACAGGTTGGATTTTCATTACTTCTAAAAATGTTGTTTCTTTCTTTCTTTCTTTCTTTCTTTCTTTCTTTCTTTCTTTCTTTCTTTCTTTCTTTCTTTCTTTCTTTCTTTCTTTCTTTCTTTCTTTCTTTCTTTCTTTCTTTCTTTCTTTCTTTCTTTCTTTCTTTCTTTTAATGGAATGAGAGGCTTTAAAACCTATGTGCTGTAAAGCTGGCAGACTTCTAAAAGTTCTCTACCAGTTCACCAACCTCAGTGAAAGAGCTGATATCTTCAAGCTTGCTTAACTTTTGCTCCTAGGCTCATAATTAAAGCCACTCAAATGCTTCTGATTTCAAACAGGTCACATCTGATTTAATCTAAAACATTCCCTTTGTGTCCTCTTAACCTGGCTTTGTTCTACATACACAGAGAGAGAGAGAGAGAGACATTGCCATTATGAAAGCTGAAAAAAATAGTGATTATTAATTATTCATTACTTAAAAATCCATAGGCATCCACATCTAGATTTCTAATCCTGGTAACAGAAAATATTATTTCCAGTACCCTCATTCAAGACTATTTCCTTCTTATCTTTAAAAATATTGTAATAGTAATAGCCTTTATGATATGGGTGTCCCTCTGTATTAGGTTTAATAGGTTTGTGGTATGCACTCTTCAAGTTAGGTCATCCATCTTTAGATACTGACTTGGCCCCTATTATGTGAGCACATCATTCTTTAGTGTATTTATCCTCACAAGAGGTAGGAAATTCTATTATTCCCATTCTACAGATGAAGAACCAAGGTGCAGAAATACTAAAGGCCAAATTTTTAAAGGTATTAGATGCCTAAAGAAGCAAATAGGCACTTAGTGGGATTTTCAGACATGTTCAGGCACCCAAGTCCCATTTAAATGGATTGATTTCAATGGGAGATAGGCATGCTTATCTGCATCTACAGGCACCTAAATACCTCTGTAAATGTGGCACTAAGTGACTTGCTCATGGTCACACAGGAAGTGTGCGGCATTGCAGGGGCTGGAACGCAGAGCTTCCAAGTCCTACGCTAGCATCCTATTCACTTCCTCTCTGAGAGTCTGTTCCAGTTACAATAAGTTTATTTTGTTTATTAGGGGTCATCTGCTAGGACAGTGACCTTTGCCAGGTCTTTTCCCTCATTTTGTGCCCTAAAGCTATCAGCAAGAAACAATATTCATAATAATAAATTAGATGTAATGACATGGTTATACGCTGCTTTCACTGGTGTGTTAACAGGACCTGTCAACTTTTCCCTTTGTTTTTAATCTGACTATATATCACTGGTATCTAACACTAGCAAAAAAACCTAATATCTTTCTGTATTTAATGTTCCTATTACCCTATCCAAAAACTATCTTATTCATTAGAAATCATTCAAGCCCTTGCTCATGCAACCCCTCATCTTCTCACTGTCCACATAAAATATACTCATACTCATACCACATAAAGACATCTTCACAGCTTTAAGTTTCTACTCAACCTCTTTTTCCTTAACTTGAAACGTTAAACCAAAGTACTGAAATTTGCTGCAAGGAAAGTAACGATGCTCAAAAAGGAATTTAGTGCAACAGGAAAGAACCAGTTTAATTAGCTGACATAATTGCATTGTTTAGGTTTCTTTTAAAAATCAATGAAGTGGCTGGAAATGATTTTACTAATGTCTTCATGCCCTTAAAGTCCTCACTAGGCAGCCTTCAGTCTCCCATAAAAGAAATTTCCACCCTTTTGAAATTGTTATAAAGACAATCATTAATGGGAAGGGGGTAAACATAACCCTTCTCCAGAGGAGTAAGGGGTAGGAGGGCTGCATGCTATGGGTGACAAAAACAGGTTTCAAAGCTGGTCACAAAGCAAAATCTTCTCCGTCTCTATCTTCTTGTGTTTCTTATTCTTTCTGAGCTCAAGTAGGCCAGGAAGATATGCCACAAGCACACTTCTCTCCTCCCCCAATCTTCCATTCCCTCCCTCCCTAGTACAAAACACCACTGATCTCTTCATCAGCTTAGTAGCAGTATTTTGTGCCTGGGCTCATGCTCAATCAGCCACAAATGCTTAAACCAAAACAAAAAACTTCCACAGCAAGCCATTTCCCATGGAACCATCTGCCCCCATATCTCCTGACAATATAGCGCACACATTATGACATCTAATGTTTTTAGGTATGTATAATTCATGCTTGTCATTGGTTAATGAGCATTCCCCTGTGCACAGGCAGTGACAATTAGGCCCACCTATACAACATGCGCCACCAGCAGATGGGGAGCTTTAAAAGGCTGAAGCTTGCTAAAGGGTTGGGGAGTTTGCCCGGGAAGAGAGGCTGTAATTGAGCTCCATTAGCAAGAGAAGCCCAGCCTTGAGTAGTAGCTGTATTTTCTTCTCTCCCAGCTCCTTGTTTGGCTGCACACTGACACAGCAAACTTGATATGGGTAAAGGGCCCTGGAAGGCTGCTCCCAGCCAACAACCTGTGATGGGAATGCATCCAGGGTCTAGAGGTAATTGGATCAAAAAGGACCCTGGGAGTGAACTGGACTTCTGCCTGGAATGGTGAGATTGCCTAGGATTGGGGGCTCCTGTGGGGGACCAAACGCAGCTCCATTACATGTGAAAATTGACTGCCCCTCATTGACTAGGGTTTATACTAACCAGAACCACTCTCTACCACCAGTGATACCCAATCCTGTTAATCTTACAGGACTGGAGATGACTCAACACCTCTGAGTGTTGGTACAGCTATGGAAATGACAGAAGTCTTTAATACTGTTGACCAGAAAGGTTGATTTCTATGCTCTATGCAATGCAGTTGTATATGCTGAAAACTAAAGAGAAAAGAGTAAACTTGCCAATTATTCATAGGAAAGAGATTATTTTTATTGAGAAGAGAGAAGAGAAGTAGCATCTACCTCTTCTGGCTGAGATTAGTGACAGAATGTGAGAGGTGGTGCCTACTACTACCGCTAATGTTGCTATCAGTTCCACCATGCCCCATGTATGCCTTCTCTTGCCAACCTTGTAACAACAACAGAAACTAATTGGCTTTTGTGCTTGCTCTGAAAATCAATAATGGTTTAAGTTTCCTTGTTACCAGCACTGAACACATTGCAAGGATACTGCTCTTCTCTTTTGCCCTTCCTCCCTTTCTCTGTCTTCTCCTGGGTGGCTGAGAGTATAGGTCCTGATTCTGCAGATATTATACATGTGCTTAACATTACACACACGAGTAGTCCCACTGAAAGGCTATCTTACGCTACATGGACATAGAATACAGAAAGAGCATAATCATAACCAGCAAACCATAACCTTGTTTTAGACACCTTATTTGACCCCCTTTATACAAGATTTGGCGCCACTACAGGATCTTGGTTGCAACAATGTTCTATACCGTCCCAGTTAAAGTCAATAATGTCACATCTTCCTTAGCGGTTTTTAAGGTCAGGCTTGACAAAGTCCTGGCTGGGATGATTTAGTTTGAGATTGGTCCTGCTTTGAGCAGGGGGTTGGACTCGATGACCTCCTGAGGTCCCTTCCAACCCTAATATTCTATGATTCTATGATTCTAAGATGAAGACTGACCAATGCACACCTCTTTCCTGCAATAGGATTTTTAAAAATACATCATGAATCCAATCCTGCAGCCCTTACTCAGGCAAAATTCCCATTAACTTACTTCAGTGAATGAAGAATGGATTAACCTTCAATGATCGGGTCTTTAGAAGCAAGCAGAAAACTCCACGGTTCCTGAGACTTCACCCTATGGGAAAACTTCTTCTCAAGACCTTCCCTGATTTCCTATCCCAAACAAACAATACAGAAAAAGGTACAAAATATTTTTTCTTTTCGGTTCCAGACCAAACACCAAAAGATCTCCATTGCTATTTCTAAACGTACAGAATGCCCATTGTCAAAGCAGCTTAATCACAGCTTTTGGCAGTGAAAATTATTTTCTTGAGTCACGCACCTCAGTTCTTTCTTTCCAAGCTCTTCATTGCTGTGTCTGAATATTGCTGATCGCATGTCAATCAGTGAAAATGTAAGTGGAACTTACCCTTTGACTTTCAATTCCTTCCCATCTTCTTATGCAATATACATTTGTTTTTATTATGTGCAAAACCACATCACTGGCTTAAAAAAAGAATCTCAACCCATACCTTCCCCCACGCCCCTTTGGTGTTAGCTGGGGGGTGCGCAGGGTAGCTGTGCTAGTGGAATTCAGGCTTTTAACTTAAAAAGCCCAAATGCAAACATTTTTGTTAATATGTGAAATGGGCTACATAGTGGTAGTAGCAATCAATAAAAATATTCCTTCCGAGAAACCACTAACAGACAATTTGGAGGATCAAGAGGTAAACGGTAAGAAATAGCCAATCTATTGTATGAAAAAAAATAAGCCAGTTCTGTAATGAAGAATCTCATTGCTAAGGAGATTCACTCTAGGAGGCTTAATGTGTGTATTCTTAGGAAGATGAAATCAAGAGAGGAACTCAAGAAGCAACAAATCAAAGGATACCTTCTGTAAAACATGCAGTTTGTTTCTTGGTTTTTGGAGATGCAGAGACATGAAACTTTTTTTAAAAAGAAAAATACTTTGAAAATTCTGCAGGGTAAGACTAAAGCACATTCTGGAATAGAAATGATTAAGTAGCTGTGATGCCATGCCATTTTAAAGATCTGTGGGACTAGAACCCAGCTCTGTGGAGCCTGGAACATCTCATGTTCCCACATTGTCACAAGGAGGCCATGAAGACTTGTATCCAAGCAGCGCTATGGAGATTAGGCACCACAGGAAGTGCTGCCCAAAGGGTCCAGAGTGAAAGCACCTTGCAGCCTTTGATTGGCCCATGCTCATTTTTTAACCCGGAATGGTATCCCAAGAAGTTGATTGAACAACCATGCAGACTCTGGCCTGCTGTGGCTCCGGATTTCACATTACTATCTGGTCTCTGACCTGACCGTTGCCTCCTGATTCCATTCTCATATTACCTCTGATCTCCGACCCTGGCCTGACTCTGACCCTCACTCTTGCTTATCGATTCTAGTTCTAGTGATTACGCCCATCCCTGCTCACTGACTACTACTACTGCCTTGTGGCCATTCTTGACCCATGGACACCAGCCCAGCTGTGACTGCTAGGCCAGCTCGCCTATGCCCCTGATCCCTTACGGCCATTAGTTCTAGGAAGAATTAGTTTGGTTTCTTTCCCCAGCATCTGTATTGCAAAATAGAGTAGAGAAACTGAGAGGGGGTCATGCTTTGTGCACTGTGCCACTTGTATTTGAGACAATGCAACACACTGATCATTGATTTGAATGAAGACCACTTTTGGGAACAAGAGATAATTAGTTTCATTATTTTACCCAAGTATGTTTGGAATTCAGCCACTTGAGTAAAGAGTGAACTAACTATATATTAGACCCTACCTACCTATGCATTGGCATGGATGCCCTCAGCCATTGCTGTTATACTAAAGCCTGAGATTTCTACCAGCCCCTTCCTACATCATAATCTGTAATGCAGACGAGTGTTCATTTTGTTCCTTTTCTTTCAAACAGTATCAGACTTTATCACTGTGTAGTGATGTTTTCCTTTGAGGATGATCAACTTTTACACATTTTCTGGTTTTAATTCTATTTACAATTAACTCTTTCAGTTGCTGCACTATTGTGATAATTTGAACAGGTGCTGGGGTTTCTGAGATAATTACTGTAGTGTTCATGTCATCAACATTTGATCAAATGCTTAGGGTTCCCAGGGGTCCATTTTTTGACCAGAACACATGGTTGAAAAGGGATCCTGGTGGCTCTGGTCAGCACTGCTGGCCAGGCCGTTAAAAGTCTGGTTGGCAGCGCTGGCAGGCTCCTACCCAGCTCCGCGCAGCTCCCCGGAAGTGGCAACGTCCCTCAGCTCCTAGGTGGAGTGACAGCTGGGGGTTCCGTATGTTACCCCTGCCTGAGTGCCGGCTCCGCAGCTCCCATTGGCCAGGAACCACAGCCAATGGGAGCTGTGGGGGCAGCGTCTGTGGGTGGAGGCAGCATCGAGAGCTTCCTGGCTGCACCACTGCCTAGGAGCCAAGGGACATGTCACCGCTTTGGGGAGCCCCCTGAGGTAAAGGCTGCCTGGAGCCTGCACCCCTCACTCCCTACCCTCCTGCACCCCAACCCTCTGCTCCAACCCTGAGTCCCCTCTCACACCCAAACTCCCTCCCAGAGCCTGCACTCCACACCCCCTTCTGCACCTCTGCCCCAGCCCTGAGCCCCCTCCTGCACCCAAACTCCTTCCTGGAGTCTGCACCCCTGCTCCAGCCCAGAGCTCCCTCCTACACCCGGAGCCCCTCATTTCTGGCCCCACCCTGGAGCCTGCACCCCCAGATGGAGCCCTCACCCCACCCTGCACCCCAACCCCCTGCCCCAGCCTGGTGAAAGTAAGTGAGTGAGGGTGGGGGAGAGTGAGTGATGGAGGGGGGATGGAGTGAGCAGGGTGTGGGACCTCGGAGAAGGGATGGGACTAGGGTGTTCGGTTTTGTGCAATCAGAAAGTTGGTAACCCTACAACTGCTTATTACGCAAAAGTGAGAAAAGTCCACCTTAATGGTAAAGTTGGTTTCTGGTTGATACATATCTCTCATCTTAGAGTTTGAAGCAGGAATTTACCTTTTGGATCTCAGTATTAGTTAAGTGTCACCAGTGAATTTCTTCAGGATCGATAACACTTATGGAATGATTACCATTTCTGCTGTGCTTGGCAGGCCAGATAGTCGATTTATGTACATCAGATATGAATTGCTTCTGATTTTGTCTTTACAGTTGCAATAGGAAAACAAATAGAAAATGACCTCTTTCCAGGCTTGGATTACTTCTGCTTCATCAACTGGAATTTGTATTCCAAGTCTGTACCTCTAACTTTTATCAGGCTATATCTTGGAAGTGATCTTCTAAAACTTCTACACTTTCTAGTGTTCATAGTTTTTTGTGGTTGACTGTAATCAGGAAAGAGCTATGAAAGCAAGTAATGAATGAGAAGAGTGGAGGATGGTCTAGGCTTTATTATTTTACTATTAATTATTATTTGTAATATAGTAGTTCTGATCAGCTAGATCAGTCATCCACTGGGTTATGTGCTGTATTGACGTATAGCAATAGTAATATAATTTTATATTCGTTGTCCTGCCCCAAAGAGCTTACTGTGTTATCTCTGAATTTACCTCCAAATTTCATTCCATCAGAAGGAATAACGAAATAACTGGACGTCAAATGTGGTTGAAATGAATTTGTCCCAGTAACACTGTTTCTGCATAGACACAGTTGGCAAGAATCAGAAATTACAGTAAGGAAGCTTACTTGGTAAAGGTTAATTAAGCAGAAAGGAAGCAAAATACTCTCCCTAAAATTTTAATATATGAGGATTTCCAGGGTTTCCACTTTCTGTTCGTGAACGCAGTGTCATGTCGTAATCAGAATCCCAACTGGTCTGAATGGTGCGCAAGGCTTTTTACTAGAAGCAAGAAGATTCCTGAAAGCTTTTGAGGAGTAACTAAAACAGGCTCATGCCTTGCGTACTGTATTTAACAAGCTAATTAGTTGACATTCATTTTCAAGTATGCCATTCACAGTCAAGTTAAGGTAATGTGCAACATGCATTATGCTGCCCTGATTCTGACTACTTTGTTTTATTACTACTACTCTGAGGCATGAATAACGCATATTTAAAACCGAGAGGTGTTGCAAGTATTAAGCAAGCATCCATTCCCAGTTTTGTCTGACTCTTGAGTTCTCTGCAATTTAAATCTCTCCACTGTAGTGAGCATATCCATTTAAACAGCCAACTGTACTCTGATGTTATTATCTAAGAAAATGTCTTCCCTTGGCTTTCTCTCTTCTCTCCTTTCTTCACCCTTATCAAAAATACTACCCTCCCCCCTCCACTTTTTTTTAAATGGAATTGTTGCAGATACTTGCAGGCTATTCGCTTCCATTTAATATTAATAATAAATTAATTGGATTTTAGTAGTAACACCATATCATGATTTATTTTATATTATTTATTTGTATTTATGTAAGATTTTGTTAACAGTCTCCGTAGTTACAGGTAGCTAGTAAGCTAGTCTAGTGAGTCATTTCCCTTATACTGACTCTCACTGATATGATTCCTTTGGTACATATCCACTTATTTAAGCAGACAGGCAATATCGCGAGAAATCATATCTCATTATTTCCCTTTGCTCAAGTATGTGACTATTTCAAAGATGGAGCTGAATCAAAAGAAGAACCTAGCCCATGGTGGGGTCAGTTGGCCACGGCAGCTGCAGGCAAGCACACAAGTGAAAGTGAGTTTTAATCATGCAATTGATGCAAAACTCTTATAAACTAGGGTTGGTTCAGAATGCAAACAGAAATGTGGTGAAGAAAATATCTGCATTAGTGCATTTCCACCTACACAATCCCTTGAGCATGACTTGCCTATTTGATCAGAGACGGAACTTTGAAATTATGGTAACCCCTCAACTCTAGTGGAGGAGGCAGGCTTGACTTAATATTTAGTGGCAGCTAAACTAAATAGACATTATTATCAGCGTTTGGCTGATAACTTATTCATTGTAGTCATTTGAGGACCTCACTTTTTCCCCTCAGCATTTAGAAGGCATGTAACTGGATCGAATAAAATTTTATTTCTGGGATGCTCAAATGTGGGTTGTAGTGGCATTTTGTTGGTAAGAAGTCAAACGCCAGCAATGTACAAAGTGTAAAGGAATGCATGCAAATGCTGGAGATCAAAGAGTTAGTCTTCTATGGGGATTATCTAATGTCCCCACTTTCTTCCCCACTTATCTTTACAGCATCATCCTCAAAATAGTGGAATTTCTTTTTATATTCGTTGATATACTAGAATGCACTTGCATTTCCTCCAAGTCTGCAGAGCTATCTGCCATTACGGATTCCTAAAGAACCCAGAGGGACAGCTTCAGGTAAACCATGGTGTTTTTTCAGTAGACTAAAATGCATTGAAAACTTTGAGATAAATGAATTTCCAGTTGCAGAACTGAAAAAAGAAAATCCTGTCCTCACATGGCTTCCTCTTCTAAATAGCATTGTGTTGCTTCATTCTGGCTTTTCCCTTAAGGTAAAATCACGTCTAGTTTGGTAAAATGCTCAGCTTTTTGGCTTTTTAGACCAATAGATAAAGCCACAATCTCTTGTATATGATTATTGGAAAGATTTATTCTGCAGGTTATATTGATCTATGTAGTAATTTACAATCTATTTTTTAAAAAAATGTCAGTTTAAAAAAATCTGCTAACATTGCATTAAAATATTTATTGCACATACTTTGCCAATATTTGAGAAAAGATTCAGTGATTTGGTCACTCAACTGTGTTTGCTGGTAAGCAGTAGCAGGGCAGGTGGATTAATTCCTTGCTATGTGCAGGTCATTGGGTGACCAGCATTCTGTAAATGCTGTCCTAATATCTCCTGTAGGTACTTTGGCATGTCTCTACTAATCATTGTGCTTGAACAACCTTGCTCGCACATGGCTCACACACCCACATGCTGTCACAGCCTCAAATTTTAAATAAAAAGAAGCTGACAGCAATAAGGAATTTTTTTAAAAAAAGGTCTATTAGAAGAAGGAATTGTGTGCAACTGTTTGGGTGGAGGGAGCAGTGGAGAGGATTCAATCTCCCTTTCTCTCTTAAATACACGACTTAGAACTGGCTGCTAAACAATGAACTTGGATTAGACTGGTATTTCTCTCTATAGCCCTTTCCCACCGTCAGATCTTTTCCTGGGGAAATGATGGGGAAGAGGAGAGAGCCTTCTGCCTCATTTCATGTGTTGTTATTTTATTGGGTGGAGGTCAGAGGCTTTCCTTGCCTCGTTGTGCTCTGCCTGCAGGAACATAATCCTCATCAAGGAAACAAACACTATATAGCGGATGGGTGAACCTCAGAGTCAGCTTGGATAGCAATAGACTGGTTTGGATGCTTCCTTTCCACCAATGTATTGGCAGGGGAAGCTGAAAGCACTATTTCTTACCTGCATAAGATGCAGACAAATTCTGCCCCCAATTGCATGCACATGACCGACGAGCATAAGAACATAAAAGTGGCCATACTGGGTCAGACTAAAGGTCCATCTAGCTCAGTATCCTGTCTTCTGCCAGTGGCCGATGCCAAGTGCTTCAGAAGGAATGAACAGAATAGGTAATCATCAAGTGACCCATCCGGTGTCACTCATTCCCTGCTTCTGGCAAACAGGGAATTCTAGCAATTATACATTGTTATTGAGAGTGCTTAATGAAATTCCATTGGCTTCAGCCATAGTATACGGGGGTTTCTTATACAATAGATTTCCTCTGAGATCAAAACTATGTACAACTACCTTAATTACTAAATAAAACCACTTTAAAATACAGTATAAAGGGCAGCTTTATCAATTCAAAATGTAGGGGCTAACTCAGTGGCATTTAAAGCTTTTCAGATAATGGGCCATTTCTTAGGATAAAAATGTGTTTTGGACACGCACACCTTCCCACCCCTCATCCTTTAGCACCTAAGGTTTAGCTCATATTAAGACAGTGTTACAGAAACTCAATGAAAATAAACTCATTTTAATCCTAGAGGTGCAGCTGTTTGTTTGCATCCTCTTATTTTCTGTCTTTGATGCTTATTTTACTTCCCTGAGTGTAAGACATCACATTTTTTCCTGCTGAATCTCCTCTTGTTTTTATAGTTTTAGATCTGTCCTACATTGTGTCTGTGTACAATTATTGAGTCATCCACAAATTTGAAATGTGGTTAACTGTACAGCAAAGGCCCAGTGAAGAGAGTCCTTGAAGGGTGCAGAATGATGCTTTCTTCCCTCCCCCTCTCCCGCACACCAAACTTTTGGAAACAGTAAAAGGATCTCTGACCTGTGTAACTGCTTGAAGGTGACAGACACTTCAACACTGAAGAAGAACTGAAGAGCTCTATGTAGCTCGGAAGCTTCTCTCTTTCACATAGGTTGGTCCAGTAAAAGATGTTACCTTCACCTACCTTGTCTCTCTAACTTCAATACTGTTACAGAAGCAGCTCCTCAGACCACTTGTGTTCCATGCACAACAGTTTGAGAACCACTGGTCTAACTTAAATGAACTATAGCAAGAAAATTCAAACTTAAAGTCAATACTTTTTATTCTTAGTATACCTTTTTGGCTTGGATTTTACCGGCATCAGTGAACACCGATAAATCTATATACACATCTATATAATACCAGGTGTCAACAGGACCAATTAGGCATGAAGGCTTCCTCTTGTTTCTGAAAATTGTAAGTGTTGGTGGGCATTAAACCATTCATTGTCCTGAAACATCTTTGGTATTTAACAGATATACTGCATTTTACTGTTTTGACTCTGCCAGCATGTCAACCTTCCCTTTGATATTCCAGGAATGGTGCTCATTTTTGGCTACTTGCTGAGGCCAAGGAGGAAGGATGAGTAACTTTCCTTGGAAAGATGCTGTGATCAACACCATCACCTGTACTCCCTTCCTTCTTGGTGTTTTGGCTTCTTCCCTGGTATGTGCCTGCCATGGCCTGATGGTAACCCAAATGAGACTGATAGGGGATTTTAGATTCCACAGACAATTGTAATCTTAATCAAAACAAGATTTATTAAAACCAGAGAGAAAATGGAATTAAAACAAAAGAAACAGTTGACTATATACACTTCTCGTCAGTTAAACCAGATGAGGCATTTTCAATTTAGTTATGGTGCGGGGGAAGAAAAGCAAATCACTTACATCCCTCATGAACCAATTCCTTCTCTCTGAGTACTCTGGTTCAGCTATCGGCTTCCTTTCCTGTCCAGAGACCAACAACTCCTTTTTTTTTTTAATTAGGAAAGCTCTCTTATCAAGTCTGCCCCGATCTAGGGCTTACTGCCCCTTACTTTCCAAAACACTTCCTCTCCCCCCTCTGCTTCCCTCCAGTTATCTACACACATAATATGGTTTGGACTTACTATTTTCTTTAGGACGTGGACCACTGAGGATATCCAGATCCATTAGTGATGATTAAGAGCGATCCCTCAAAGGCTCTAGCTCACATATCCTCTTTCAGAGACTGCTTTGGCTATCTATATCCATTTTAAGTAAGGCCTCTTGTTAAAACCTGCTGAACAATGTTTGTTTTGTCAATGTACATAATGAGCAGATCCCAGTCCCTTCATCACAGATGCATACTATGAAATACATCTAATGAATGTTTAGCACTAGGCATTTTTCATTTCAAATTACCTTTTCTTAAATCCATTGCTCACAGGAATGTATCAATAATGGCCAAAATAAAGAGACGCTTAGGAACCAATCCTGGAGCCAGTTATTCCTGTGTAGAACTTCAGTTGTTGCTCATTGACTTCAGTTGTGCTGCTGCTGCTCAGATGACTTGCTTCTATTACATTTTCAGTGGGGTCACAACTATAGTTTATTCATGTATCATCTACCAAAGAGGAAGACAATGGACTGAGACACATGAGATCTGAATTCAACTGTGAGTTCCACCTTAGACTCGCTGTGTGATGCTAGGATCTTACTCTCTCTCTCTGCCTCAGTTCCCCATCCTCTAAAATAGGATACTTATAGACCTCATCTCCCACCCTTTGGGTCTTGTCTGTTTAGATTGTAAGCTCTTCCGTGCTGGGAAACACTTTCACTGTGTGTTTACACTGTGCCTAGCACAATGGAGCTCTAATGTCAGTTGGGGCTTCTATATAATATGCTTTGGTCAGCAGCTGGTATATGAGCATGTGTATGTAAAATTAACTTTCCCCCTTCTTATCTCCATACAATTCATGTGTCTATGAAAAGCAAAATTCTCGAAATTAGGACAAACTTTCCTGGAGCCTCTCCTAAAATAATATTGCGTTTTAATGTCTCTATCTTCTAGTGAGGAAGAATCTTCTGATTCTTTGCAAAAGTGCCTCACATGTATGTATTTAACTGATACTTGTGGAAAAAGTCAAATTAAAAAAAAGCCCTCTGCCTCTTCCCAGCTGTCATAGTTCTGTAAACCTCTTTGGTATCATATCAAAATACTAACGTTTAATATATTCAGTCATTTGGTATACCTTATTTGAAACCTTGTTGGTAAATATCTTCTCTCTAATTAATTAGTGATATAGTAGATGGGCCAGCCAACACCATCATTTTGTAGTGGCTGCTATTCTATTAAAATGCATTTCTGAAGTTGTCAGAGAAAGAGGGCTCCTGCTAACAGCAATGAGCTGTTGTGCCCATATTGTACTGGACTGTTTATACTGTCTCTCTTTCCATGTTGCAGAAATTTTGTCAAGCTTCAGAATTACTTTTGGTTTACTGTACACAAAGTAGGTGTGGAAAGTTATGCAACTTTATTTAGTACAGTATCCTTCATACACGTTACATTCCAGAAAGCCTGACTGTTCGGTTTGTTTAAATATGGTTAGTAATTAATGGGTTACAGCAAAACTTCCTATCAGCAATATTTTGTCTGTTACAGACAGAGATGAACAAATGTCTTGGTGATACGAGTTTGACAATAAAGACGCTTATTTGTGTCTTGAAATACAAGCTCTGCCACATCTTCACTCTCCCTGTTTCCTTCCCCACGCCTCCCTCCCTCTCCTATTTCCCAGGTACCAATCAAATTACCCATAGGTTTTGTACTTTGAATTTAGGAAAGTATCTCTCTTCCGTCTCCTTCCTCCAACCCCTCTCCTCCCAAAAAGCTGAAAAATTATGACTACCCTTGAGAGGTGCACTAAGGTGTTTTCATTCAGCCTTCAGTGCCCACACTACAGCAGGAAGGAGCATGCATAAGAAGGAAAATTAAAGTAGTAAAAGGGAAATTCTTTTTAACAGCTCAGCTTGTCTCATCTCACTTCAATAAAGCACATGTCATGATCAGATTAGATGAGTAACAGTGCACCCATTTCTCTGAAAATGTACACACCTACATGTTGTTTGTATTTGAAAGCGGAAGGGCCTGCCAATATAATTCATACAGTTCCTGGAACTGCCTCTCTCTCTATGCCTTATATTCGTTTCCATTTTATTTGTATTTCAGGAGTATTTAGAGGCTCTAACAGAGCTTAGGCTATGTTGTGTTAAGAACTGTAACGCTGCCACCCTGGTTGGGTTGTCTGCATCAGGGAGAAAATCTAGGACCTTTGCATCTTAATACATAAGCCTCTACTGCCTGAGCTAAAAGAGCCAGTTCTCTTAGCCCAGGCTGTAACAGGATCATCAATGTTTAGTTGCCTAGCCACCACTCTGTCCCATGCTCAGCAGGCCTGGCTTTCATGGATTTACACATGAGATGAGAATTTACAATCTGAATGGAAGTCACTGGGAATTCTGCTCAAAAATACGTGGCTTCCTATGGTCCCATGTTTGTCACAAATATGACACACAAATAAAAACATATTTTCAATCCTCTCTTCCCCACAAAAATATCTGAGTAAAAGGCAGTTTTGGAAGGCAAAAAATGGTTTATTTCCATCCATGAATTTCCTCTCTCTCCCAGTGGGAAATGCCACGTGCAGCCTGGGTCTCAAGTAGGTAGTTAAAAAAATTGAGTAGGGGAACCTCATACTGTCTGAAACCTGCTTCTGTCCCCTTGAAGAACTCCACTAGACAGCCAGGGAGATGGGAAGGTAGGAGTGGTCTGTGGTGTTTCTTTGGATTCAAGTTTACTTCAGAATGCTGGCCAAAGTGATACCCAAAACTTAAATTATTTTTATTTACCCTCTCTATTGTTACATTTTGCTGCATGAGATTGTGGCGGCGTTGTTTTAAGTGCCAGCAGTTCATATAAATATTGGCCCTTTCCATAAGAAGAACCAGCTACTTGAGGTAAAATTTAGTTGTTTAAGATACTCATGAGACAAGTGGAAGTTTTAAGAATGACCATTGTACCTGTATTCAATGTGCCTAAAGAGCACATTCTATGTTCTGGTTATATAGTCATCCTTGTGAAGATCAAAGAAGGACTCATTTAGAAATATCACATGCATATGCTTTATACAGTCGTGTTCCCCAATGGCAACTTTAAACTCTATGTGACTTTATGACTTTGCTGTCAGTGCAGCTTGTATTGTTTTGGTGAAATGCAGTTGGTGCCTAACATGCATTTACAAACCTTTCAAAGAATGTTATAGATGCATTTTTTCTTTCTTGTTGTTTTAGAGGATATGTGACTTCTTCTATCTGCTATCTTCTTATGCTATCTATCTTATGAGGCCAATGCAACTAGATGCCTTCTTTTGTTATGTTGTGTGAAGGGTATGCTACTTCTTTGATGGTTAGTGCGCTAATCATGTTTTAGAGATATAAAAATAAAGTCAATGATCAATGTTCCTTGGCTGAGCAAGTAGAGCCAGATAAGCAGTCTTGTGAGGTCTGTGGAAGCAAACAGCTTGAAAAAATAGCCAAACATACGCTCTTTGTATGCACAAGTTCCTAGACCGCACACGTGACTGAAGAAGTCACCCGTTCCATAGCTCAGGGGTGCCCAAACGTATAGGTCCCCCAAGCTGCATATGACAATCTTCAGAAGTTTGAGAGCCAGAGTGAGCCTGCTGGGGCTTCAGCCCCAGGAGGCACACCTGCCGGGGCTTGCGGCTTCAGCTCTGTGGGTCGGGGAGGTCTGGGGCTGAAGCCCCAATCCTGTTGAAGCCCTTAGCCCCGGTCCTGTTGGGGTGAAGCCCTAAAACCCCCCTTGCCAGTGGGCAGAGGACAGAGGAGATACGTGGGGGTCCATGTGCGGTGACTCCCCCCCAGATTTTTGCCAGGGTTTGCTTGCCCCACTCAGTCACATAATGTTGCAGGGCTCCCTCCCTGCTCAGCAGCTGCTGGAGCCAGCAAGCTGAGAGATGCAGCTTGGGAGAGGCTGCAGCAAACAGCTGGGAGCTGCAGGGAGAACCCTGCTTTTGCAGTTGCCTCTCCCCCCAGAGCTAACATCTGGGAACTTTAGGATGGGGCCACTGAGGAAGAGCGGGGGCATGTCTCAAATTGGGGGTGGGGGTGAACCTTTAAATTGTTCCCCCCAACTCTCAGCAGGCATCTGTCTCTGGCAGAAGTCCCTAACCACCACCCCACTGCAGGGCAGAAGCCCCAAGCTCCCTCCCCCGGCAGCTCCCCAGTCTGTTAGATGGAGAATGTGGGGTGGGGGCATGGGAGGCTCCACGTGCCACACTTTAGCTGTAAAAGAGCCACATGCAGATCATGAGCTGTAGTTCTACCAACCCTGCCATAGGAGTTCAGTTCACTACACCCTTTGGTTATCTAACAGGTGGTAAATAGATGCATGATGGGGACAAGTGAACTGGTTTGGATAAAATAGGAAGCCCCCTCATCTTTCAACCGGATCTCAGATCAAACCCAAACTGAAAATATTTGAGATTGGAAAAAATATAGGTAACACTCTATCCTTTATCCCTTGGCATTATTTTGAATTTTGACATGTGCCTGTGCTTCCTAGTTCCATCTGGGACCAGAAGTGAACTAGGAGTAATCTTGTGATAAAGGAATGATTGTTCTGTCCTGATTTCCAGCCCATGGATTAGAGCAGAGAGAACTAATTGGTAATTTTATATATTTGTTCCTGTTCATGAATTATCTTCAAGCAGCTTGCAAACTTCACAAATTAATTCATTGTTCAAAATTATCTGGTGAATAATATTTTGGTCCATAGAGCTCAAGCTGGTCCTATGCAAACACTGGATATTAGAAATTTAAGAGATTTTTGTTTTGACCAGAAACAGATGATCTAGTGATCTCTCTCCTGCCATCCATCTCCACCCTCTGATAAAGAGAGTATTGTTCCTATTTTCTGATTACAGGACTGTAACTCTTAGAATCAGTTTACTTAAATTTGAAATTTGCTTTCACTGAATATTACCCAGTATTATCTTGCAATTTGCTGTAGCTTTGAATACTTCTGCTAGAGCATATGTTGCTATAACATTTTGGACAGTGAAAATGATGGAGCATCAATACAGCTGAGTAAAATTCAAAATGTTTGAGTGAATATTCACAAATGTCTCCACCCTCTCCCCCAAGTATTTGCTTAGCTCTAGTTTGGATAAACATCCAATGAAACTGATCCCAAACAGAACCTTTTGAGATTTTCACAGACAAATGAAGTACACTTTACACTTCACAACCATGTCAATGCAAAATACCTCTATATTCATGTTTTGATAACCTATATATTTCCCAAATGGAACATTCTGAAGTAGGTATGTCCTAAAACTATCCAACAGATATAAAAACAATATTACAAAATAGCCATAAATTAAAAAGAATCAAAGTAGATACCAGATACATTCTTGATTGATCATGAAGAGCACAGCAATAAAAGATCACAGAGAGGCCCAAATTCTGCCCTTGGCTATTGTACTTGAAACTACTGTTGACTTTGAGAGTTGTACAGTTTGTGCCTACATAAGAGTAAAATTATCCTCGACCCTACTGGAGAATAAAATCACATCTGTCGCTGGTATTCTATTAGGCATTGTAGCCAGAATAGTTAGCATCTGAAATTTAACCATGGTATCTGGACTAATTGGTATGCATAAAAATATCATACCCAGATAATCCTTCTATTTTGGTTGGCTGGAGTGCGTTTGTTTTACTGTTAGAAGGTAAAAGTCCTTGGTGGGTAGTACAGCAGGCTAGTGTATTAGACCCAATAATATATTCAAGTGGGATTTAGCATAAAATGTGGTGTGCTAAACACACTGTATAATAGCTTCCCTTTAAAGTCAACATTTGCCACATTACCACATACAGTAGAAATGGAGATGAAGATGACATGGTATTTCTCTACATTTAATATGGGGGAAAATAGGGATAAGTCATACCTCTGCTTGGTAACTGGCAAATATTTTTTAATGGCAGTAATGTATATGTAAGTATAGGAAACATTTATTTCTGATAACATAATGAATATAACGTGGCATTTGCAGAGTAACCATCCCCTTTATTCTCAATATTGTATGTACGTATACAACAGCAGATTAGATGACACTTTTTTTAGAGCATGACATTTTGAACGTTCCAGTAGATTCCGAGTGAAAAAGTGCATGTACATTTATATAAACTACAGTACAACACACCTATTTGTACTAATAAATACACATGTAAACAAACTACTAGAGAAGTTCTAATGGCTATGCCTAATTTGGCTGCATACTTCTGAGCATTAAGGAGAATTCCGCTTAATTTTCTCACAGCCTCTATTTTAATCTCTGTCCCAGTTTTCCAAAGTCCATCTCTTCTCATGTAAATGTAACATGATCTGAGCTGCATGGGATAATCTTGATGGGAGAATAATGTATATCATTTTAAATGAGTGAGATGCTTTATGTGACATTCTTGTTTAAGTGACATGAAAATCTGAATTAAGTGCTGTGTAAACGAGGGCAGAATAGAGCCCTCTGTATTTCATTTCCAACGTGTTACAGGATCATCTAGAGCTATAACTGCATAAATCCCCTGAGGCTGCATCTCCAAGTCTCATTCTTACTATGCTGTTCCCTGATTCCAGTGGAAATCCACTCAATTGCGATTGAATCTCAGGGAAGCCTCACCAATGCTCTTTCTAAATTTGAAACAACATCTCCTTATGGCCCCTTTTTACATACACTGGTTTTCTGATAGTATTTCTGCTGAGACACCAAGAAGTCTGTTTTTATGTGTGTGCTAGAGTATTTAAGGGGAGACAGGAGTCAGGCGCGTCTAGTAATCAGACCAGGGAACAGTTAGCTGGGACTCCAGAGTAGAGCATATTCCCAGCTGTCTGTCACTGATTCATTGTGTGACGTCAGGGAAATCGTAACCTCTTTCTGCCCGTTTACTCATCTACAAAACTGGTAAAAAGAACAGGAGGACTTGTGGCACCTTAGAGACTAACAAGTTGATTTGAGCATAAGCTTTCTTGAGCTACAGCTCAATTCATCACAAAAGTTTATGCTTAAATCAATGGGTTAGTCTCTAAGGTGCCACAAGTCCTCCTGTTCTTTTTGCGGAGACAGACTAACCCAGCTGCTACTCTGAAACTGGTAAAGTTTGTAAACATTTTCACATTGTGAGATCTCAAGGGCAAGGCACTATACAGCACAAAACTGAAATACTACTATTGTTTATATAGGCACATCCTAATTCAGAATGAATTCTTATGCCAAACTAAAAACAAAACAAAAATACAAAATAAAAAGACTCATACAAATGAGATTTTTAAAGTTAAAAAAAAAACGGGGAGCAGTAAACTGTAGTACTGTTCTTCAGTGTGTAATCTGCACACTGATATGTAAATAGGGGGGCAGGCTCTCCTATGGCCATGTGACCCTCTCAGCAGGAAAAGGGGAAGGGGGCATGGAGGAAGGGAATGCATAGAGACGTGTACAAGGATATTCATGAGCTGGGAACTTCTTTGGCAAAAATAGCTTTCCTGCACAGTCAATGGGGCATAGCAGTCTGTTTAAAAACCCTTATTAAATTAAGAGGAGCTCTCTGCAGTCACCAGGCTTTGCTGCTGTGTTTGTACTTCCATAACATTGTTGAGAATACTGGAGCTTAATATCAACATGTAGGTTTAGAAAAATGCAATACCATTCAGATACAACTTTAGTACTGAAGGAGCAGAGATATGGAATATGAAAACTTGATATGTCTCACCTGAGGAAGTACCAGGTCTTCTGCTTCTCTTTGTTCCTTTTACAAAAATGTCTCATATGCATTCTTTTGTCACCACAAGAAGAAAGAGGGATGGGCAGCCAGACACTCCTCTGTATGTTAATTACCTAGGCTTTCCTAATGGTGAAAATCAGCAGGCTTCCTTGGCTTTTCGCTCTTTTTTTTTTTTCTTCTCAGATCAGAATACAAGTCCATCCCACTTACTGTAGTAATATTATCAGTCTGTGTATTAATACAATGTATTTGTTCATTCATAAACATATTCATTTAATCACTGCTGTACTCACCTTACTCCTGAATGTCTCTGACTGGATTTTGTGTCGTTTAAGCAACATTTTTGCTTTGCAGAATTCCTGTGACATGACAAAAACCCTATTTATTTAAAACCTAATGTGGTACAATGTCTTCCATCCCAAATATCAACTCTTACATAACCTAGAGATGGCCATTCTTTCTTTCCCTGGAGAGGTTCAGGGAAAAGGCGCAGTGCCCCTCTAAATTACAAATGAAATAAGTTTGTTTGCTTGAATAGTATTTCTCCTTGCAACCCTCCACACATTTCAATGCATTCCATTAGCCATTGTTCAAATGAGGCTGCTCTCAGACCCCCGGGGGAGAGGAGGAGGGAGCTTGGGGTTTAAACACATTTGCTGATCAGTACATAGAGGGACATTGTTCTTCTTCTTCTTTTTTTTTTTTGCATGTCCTGTTTTCAGGGTGGGGGGTAAGAGGGGGACAAACAAACCTAGTTTCCAGTACCACAATGTTTCAGTTTTTGGGCACACTGTATGTTTGATGCAACTATTTTAAATAAATGACTTTCACATATAAGCAATTAAACCTATAATTAGCACTGTTTGACTGAACTAATCCACTAAAATCCTAACACACACTTATTTTTGCAGACATTTTTAAAGGGAGAGAATAAATATTTCAGAGGAATTGCAAGTAATGCAATATAAAAACATAATGTATTTTAATTTCTGTGAATCAAAGCAGCAACACAAGAAGATAAAGCCCTATTTAGACCAATATTTTTCTTTCAGCTTTGCAAGGAATGTGAAATTATGCATACTCCCTTCCTCTGAATTAAAAGGAAAAGTCAGCAATAACCAAAAGAACCAAATGTTTTTTAAATAAATGGTAAGCTTTTACCACGACTGTGTTTTTAAAAATACCTCAAAGCCCTTTTATATCTGTTAGCTCACTGTATTTTGAAACGTGGACACACATCTAATCCAGTGGTAGTAGAACTGACTGAGTCATACCCCAAGAGTTTGCCTCTTACTGGCTGAATTTTAGCCTCTCTGCATAAGATAGAAATTTATTAGGAGAAAATTATTCTGGTGTCCTCTGACAACAACATTCCTGATAAAAATCTTGTTCTGAGAGCAGTCTAACAAGATACATTTGTTGGTTGTTTTTGTTCCTTGGACTCGTCTTTTAATTTTAGCTCTGTTGTTTTATGGCTGTATATTTACATTTAGAGCCAGACATGATCTATGTGTGTTCATGTGGGATTTGGGAGGGATGGGGAAGGTGGGAGGGGAAAGGAGGTGTGACAGGGTCGGGCCAGATGGCTATAGGAGAGTAATAGAAGGCAGATATTGGAGGACTGAGGAGTACAAGTATTATCAGATACCAGGAGGAAGGTCCTATGGTGAGGATAAAGAAGGTGTCGGGAGGAGGCCATGGGGAAGTAGCCCAGGGAGTTGTAGCTGTCGCACAGCTGTTCTAGGAGGCACTCTAGACAGCTGCAATCCACAGGGCCCTGGTCTGGAACCCGGAGTAGAGGGTGGGCCCGGGTTCCCCCCAAATCCTCCCAACTCCTGGTCAGACACAGGAGGAGTCGACCTGGATTGTGAATTCAGAAAAACAGCCAAGCTGAGGGCTGCCGTGAAGCTCCAAGGCGAGCAAATCCGCCAATAAGTGCAAGACCCACCAAGGTAGTGCAGGAACTTTGTCACAGAGGATAAAGTTTAGGTGGCAGCCTCTTTTTTCTGCAGTTAAAATCCAGAGGGGAAAATCCTCATCGTATTTTTGTGTCAAAAGCTGAAACTGGTCAGTTATCTGTTTGTGCCACATTGAAATCTGTGTTCAAAGGAGTCCCTCATCACAAAAATGTGTAATTTTCTTAGATTTTGATACATCTGTTCATCAGCTCTGAAATAAGTAGATTTTACTGCACTACTCAGGGAACGTGCGAATAACACTATATTGGTGTTTTATCATTTTGTTTCTAAAACTATATTCAGTTTGTTTCTAGAACAGACAATGTAATCCAGCCTGGCAGCCCTCAGGCCATTCAGTTCTGTTGATGGGCTACACCAGTCCCTTTACACAATTCTCTGGAGAAGAGGACTCACGACTTACTTCCCTGTGACCAAATGCCCAAGCAGGTTACCCACTCCTAATTCCACCTCATTTTAGGCTGGGAGTCAGGTTCCTTCTTTCGAGGGCTCCCCAACTAATTTTTTCCACAGGATCCCTGCCTTATTCAGTGTCTTGAATGAAGGGTGCTCAAAGAAAGAATCACTTTTTTTAAGTGCTTGAAGCTGCTTTCTGTGGCGGCCCCAAATTTTTTGTTGCAGAAATGGGAAGATGTGTATAAATGAGGGAGACGGCTGGAGGAGAAAAGAAGATGGTATTGTGGTGAAGGTAATGCACTGAGACATAGGAGACCTGGAACTTGGTTCTCTCTGTCTCTGCTGCACATGTCCTACGTGATGTTTCCCAAAAAGATGAGGATTATTAATCATGTCCTCATTTTCTGGGTGCCCCACTTCAGACACCTAGGGCCCGATTTTTAGAAGTGTTGAACATTCTCACTGCAGCTGAAATCTCGGGGGGCTGCAGATGCTCAACATCTCTGAAAAATCAGGCCCTAAGTATCTCAAATTGGTGAAAACTTGCAAATTTTAGCCTTAATTTCCCTGAGCCTCAGTTCCCCATCTGTAAAATGGGGGTAATTATACTTTGGTAACTCAGCAGGGACTTGTAAGGGTTTATTTGTGGGGTCTAGATTCTATGTTGATGAACAACCCTATGAGGAAATTGGTAATTCTGTATCCAGTGTGGGGTTTGGTTGATGTTCAGTGAATAAGGCATAACAGGGCTAGTATATCTCAAAAATTGGTCGAGAGATTCCCAGTTATGCATGTCCCCTCCTGAGCACCTGCTTCTACTTCCAGTCATCAGTGGGAGGGTCGGGGGAGGCACTCTTGGCCACATATACATAGTGAGACTGTTGGGTATTGCTTTAAAATTCTAAACCACAGGGACACAAGGAATCTTTCAAAACTCAAACCATATAAATGCTGCCATAGGGCAAATAGCTCTCACCCTCTCCACAGCCATAAAGCTATGGCTAGAACAGTGCTATATATACAATCACTTAAATGAAATCTCTATGTCCATGATCTGGTTGGGACCATGCTCTAGGTCAGGGGTTCTCAAACTGGGGGTTGTGACCCCTCAGGGGGTCGCAAGGTTATTGCATGGGAGGGCGGGTCCTGAGCAGTCAGACTCCACCCCCAAACCCCACTTCACCTCAAGCATTTATAATAAAGTTAAATATAAAAACTGTTTTTAATTTATAAAGGTGGTCACACTCAGAGGCTTGCTATGTAAAAGGGGTCACCAATACAAAAGTTTGAGAACCACCGCTCTAGGTGGAGTCTTTATGATCAGGGAGCATGTTAGATGGAGGGCAAAGGAAAAACTGAAGGACCCTAATAACTATCTTTTAATGTAATTATTGTTTGTAATAATAACATCATATTATTATACATATAATATCAAATATTGGTTGTATCGATTGTGTATATATTCCAACAAACAAATCTTTGGTAACCATTAAGGTTGCTTAGGTGAAAAGCCTCCTTATGCAACCTCTTAAAAGCCAAGAAATATCCAGTTAAAGTAGATTTCTTTAATGTACCTAATTCCCACAAATCATATTAACTATCATTCTGTCAGAGTCCAACCCTCTGAACTATTGTGTGAAAATCTGACCTGGGTCAGCAAAAATTATCCTTGTCACAAATTTTCTACTTAGTGTCCTGTTTGATCCAGAAGTTCTAAATTCTACTTTAAATAAATGGTATTTTCAAAACCATATTGTTGTTGCTCCTATTCATTAATTCCATCGGAGAGCTGAAAACCATTAACAGCTATATTTTGGGGAGGGTCTGTTGTATACCACAGTTTGATTTTGATTATTACATTTCAGTACTGTCAGCATACTTCAGTATATTTCATTGCACTGTATCCACACAAATAAAAACAGAATGAAAATATGCAATTCTGAAGTGTTCACAGGCAAATTGCATAAGTAACTTTAATTGCCTAAGTGTTTTACTTTGATTTTTTTGAATGTAGGGGTTTTATATGTAATATAGGTTATAATTAGATGTTAACGGCCTACGCCAATACCTTCAGAAACTGAAGATAGAAAAGAACAGCGAGAGAGAGGGAAAGGCAAGATAGCCAACCAGAAGCCTGTAAGCACAGCATGACCCTGGAAAAAGCTGGAGAGAGAGAGCTTTTGGGTCTGGGTTTGGATAAAGAGGTTTGGAGGCTGTAAGCTAAGAAAATGCTCCTTTTGTTCCCAATTCCTTCTGCATTCAGAGAGACAGGAGTTTGTACATTCATTGTACATAAACAAGATTGCATCACACAAAATGCCATCAATTTCTACTTCCAACTGGAACATCTCAGGGCCCCGAACTTTGACTAGCCACTCAGGTTGAAAAGGAGCAACAATGTAATAGGACCAACATTTTTTAAAAATGAGTGCTTAAAGTTAAGCTCCTAAATCTATATTTAGACGTGTATGAGAGGCTTGATTTTGAAAGGTGCTTAGCACTCAGAGCTGAATAAAAAAAAGGGCTGTTAAATATAGGCTGTTGTCTGTAGGATCCCTGTCTGATTTGCTGGAGAAGTTGGGAAAATAAAAGTCCTAACTTAGTTTCAAAATTGTAAAAATAAACAAAATGTGTGAATTTTAGATACTATGCATGTAAAAAGAAAAGGAGTACTTGTGGCACCTTAGAGACTAACAAATTTATTAGAGCATAAGCTTTCGTGAGCTACAAATGCATCCGATGAAGTGAGCTGTAGCTCACGAAAGCTTATGCTCTAATAAATTTGTTAGTCTCTAAGGTGCCACAAGTACTCCTTTTCTTTTTGCGAATACAGACTAACACGGCTGCTACTCTGAAACCTGTCATTATGCATGTAAAACGGCAACAGTATATACAGTATGTCTGCATCACACAGCAGGAGAGCTGTTCTAGTTATTAGCTAGAGAAGCTCCTAGCAAACAAAAACTGCACTGTATGATTTTTCTTTTTTGGTTTCATATGACATATTGACTTCTGCAACCTAAGGAAATCCAAACCCATCAGCATGACCATAGAAGCCACCCTTTGCAGACATTTGCCCTGCAGTGGATTGGAGACAGGTGATACACAGGGATATGGAGTCAGAAGAAATTGATATTGGGAGCTAAATTTGTGTCCTATCCCCAGATTGCTTAGCTTACAAATGTAATGGCATTGTGACCTTAGCTACTGGCATGTAAACTGGGGTTGATTTGCAATAGTCAGCAGAAAAGTGCTTTAGGCCCCTGAGTTGTTATAGCTTTTTAAATTTATCCAATATAATGTGCTTTTATTGATTTGATGCTGAAATTACCATTTGAGTTTGGTGTTCATTGTAAACCCGTTTTCAGCAAGGAAGGAAACCTGAAAAGGCTGGACTGTGGATTCTGGTAACCATTCAAAACTTTGGATGCTTGTTTGAAGCTCATTAGAACTTTTGGAATCTGACTCTGCATATTAGTACTGGGAATTTCTTGAAAACAGGTATTTTTGAGTATGACTTCTACAGCTTCCAATTCTGGTCTAAGACAGAGGTTAGAACTAAAGTTTAAAATTTGAGTTTCAGCATTTCAGAACCTGGGCATGGGTGGAGCTTGATTCAAGGTCTGTTCCAAAAATGGGGGAAGGTACAAGGATGGGATGGCTCTAATGTTATCTCCATCTATTCATCCAGCCCTATTATTCAGCAGCAGTGGAGTTTCGTAGCCTATTTGACTGAAATGTGGTGTTACAATTGCTAGAGTAAATATGTATTTGAATGAAAAATCATTTAAATCTAGATGGTCAGATTTTGATCCCAGTTTCTCTAGGAATTCTCTGACTTCAACAACCTTATTCCAGATTTAAACATGTGTATCTGACATCAAAATTTGGTCCAAAAGTGTTTGTATAGTGATGCTTTAATATAAAATAGCAATAATATATCCTAAAATTTTTTCTTCCCTTTTCCCTCTGCCAAAATAAATAAATCTCTCCCCCCTGTCCCAAAAGCATAAAACCTTTTTGACTGTCTGGATTAATTTAAATATAACACCCCCATCTCTGATCTCATGTCTCTCCCACCCTGATGGTTTCCAGCAGGCTCCCTCTTACCTTTGCTGATCTCTCACAAAATCCTTGGCAGAGCATCGGCAGCTCTGATAATTTCCTTTGGGCTGGTTGCCATTGCCATATTTTATATACTTCAGGGTTTCCATGGGGTTGCAGATGCACAATGCGTCATTGGAGTGTTATGACCAAACAAGGCTTGAGCACTGCAGCTTACCCAGCATTTTGCCAGACTGCTGTGAGACCCTCTCATGGGCTCGGGGTGGCAAGAGATAAGCAAAGGTTTGTGGGTGGTTGGGGAAGAGTGCTGGAAGCAGATGTTGGGTGGGGGGAAAAACAAAGTGTTATATATGGGGGAAAATACACAGGGTGGCAGGAGAGGGATTAGTAATTGCATTGGGAAATACCTAAAATAGAAAGAGGTAAGAATGCAGTTGATCTGGTTCAGGATGTGATGTATCAGGTAAGGAACAAATTTATAGCAGGAGAGAGGGGAAGAAAGGTGAGGGATGGATAGAGCAGAGGGTGAGGAGAAGGCTACAGTTGGAGTGGGAGAAAGAGAGGCTGTAGAAAGGGTTGACGGTGAGGAGGAGACTTCACATAGGATAAAGTGAGATAAGCATCTTTGTTTGTAGAGGTTTAACTGAACTGGACTGTACCTCAAACCTTTTGGGAACAGTCCACCCCTAATTACAATGCCATTACTATGTGAGATTATGATGTGAAAGCAATGTACTACAAGTCTCAGTGAGCCCATTATTATGCTTCTATGATGTTATGATATGAAAAGAGAAAATTATTTCAGTACAGTATTTCTATGCCTGTTTTTCTGTGATGTTGACAGTGGGTCATGTTTCATTATAAGTATGACATACATTCCCAGTCCCACACATAAGCAATTCATTAATTTAGATTTAAGGTTGCTAGACTGCATACTGTAAAAAGCTAAAAACCAGCTCGATAAGTCACTCAGCACCCTCTCTATGTTCCATACATTAGTCCCCTCCTCAGGCTCAATCAACCTCCCTTTGATCACCTACAAGTGATATCTCAATGAACACGCTCATGGGAAGAATGGCTGTGGGGGAGGGATGGAGCTGAGGGACAGAATGCAAATGGAAGTGTTGGGGGAGGAGAAGGTAAATGTTCGTTATCCACCTCCAAGCTGTCCAAGGCTAAGTGGGAGGTCCTTGCCTTCTGCAGCAGAAGTTCATGTCTGATGGACCTGCTCATGGCTTTACCTTTAGCCCAGTGGCTCTCAACCTTTCCAGATGACTGTACCCCATTCAGGAGTCTGATTTGTCTTGTGTACCCCTAAGTTTTACCTCACTTAAAAACTATTTTCTTCCAAAATCAGACATAAAAATACAAAATGTCACAGCACACGATTACTGAAAAAATGTTTACTTTCTAATTTTTACCATATAATTATAAAATATATCAACTGGAATATAAATATTGTACTTACAGTTCAGTGTATAGTATATAGAGCAGTATAAACAAGTCATTGTTGGTATGAAATTTTAATTTATACTGACTTGGCTAGTGCTTTTTATGTAGCCTGTTGTAAAACTAGACAAATCTCTAGATGAGTTGATGTAACCCCTGGAAGACTCTGCAAACCCCCAGGGGTACGCATACCCTGGGTTGAGAACCACTGCTCTAGGGAACCGCAGGAAATTCACTAGAGGGAACCTGGCTTTGTTGCAGCGCTCTTAGCTCTGCCTCTGAGGACTGCAAACAGTATTGCCATCCACAAACATTTGAAGATGGTGAGTCAGGCCCCACAAAATCATGAGCTTTTAAAAGAAAGTGGATTCTTTATATTTTTTCCTTCTGACTTTTGAGCCTTTAGGGTGCACTTAGGTCACTTTTTCAAGCTTTTCTATGAAAAATTAGAAATGTTATTTAAAATGAAAGCTGAGAGTCAATATCACATGATTCTGTGAGCTGGGGCTTTGAGGGAAAATATCAAATAGTGCAAGACTCATGACAAAATTGCAACAGCTGGCAACTCCCCTCTGTTCTTCTTGCCTCTTGTTAGTGATAGAGGCTGGAACCTGGGGAGAGGGAGAGGAGGGAAGGAGGGGGAGATGGAGCAATTTCCAGCTGAAAATACCTCAGGAGCAGAAGTATGAGCTTTAAGTTATGGGTGCCTGACAATTTGGGCTTCCCCCTCGTCCTGCCCTTTGAACACTTTTCATTAATAGGGGCTAGTAAGGGTCATAGGAGCAGGGAGAGTTGTTATGGGAGATACAAACACCTATACAAGCTGTCTGCTGTAGCCTTGGAATAGCAGTTCCATAAGTTTTCCTGCTGTCTCCATTCGTCTGAATAAGGGAATCACTGTGAGCTTTAATTTTAATATTTCAAAAGTAGCCACTGTCTGAGATTTTGTCAGGGTGTGTAGGAGGTTTGGAGTCTCTGGGGACCCGGGTTGTTTAGCTGGAGGGAATAGCCAATAAATAAAATTAAAAATGAAAGATTGATCCAGGCAAGATTTTTACAAGGGAACATTAAAAAATCTTTCCTCTGCAAAAGTTAGTAAATATGGAGACTAAATGGGAGATTAAAAAGCCCAAACAAAAACACTTTGATTTTCAATGGGACTTGTGTTCCTGAGTCACTTATGCACTTAGAAATCCTAGCCTAAATTCACTTAATCGAAGTATGAAATGGGAGAATTTTGGTCCTGCGGTAAGGGCAAGTCTCAATACAACTTTAACTGTGGACATACCATTACCTCCTCTGTTCTAGCCCCTGTATAATATATATTTATATAATGTCTAAATATATATCTATATAAAAGAAAAACACCATAAACAATAGGAAAAAAGTGAAGGTTGTACTGAAGAGTGAAGAAAATATTTGTTGCTTTTCCTGTTAATGTAAAATTGCATTCTGTTTTCTTTTAGTAATAAACTTTTTAACTGGTTTAAGATCTGTCCCTTGTTTCTCCCACAGAACGTTTCCCTATTCCCCAAACCATTCAAGGTTTGAATTTAAAACTACAGAATCAATCACATTCTGGATTAAAATTGCAGAACTGTAACTCAGCCCTAGAATTAAAGTGTTGCATCGCATATGTTCCTGTATCAGGTGGTCTCAGAACAGTGGGAAATGTTGTGCTGTAGTTTCTGGTTGAATTATGGGTCCTGCAGCAGCTTTGATGAGTACTTTTGCTTTTGTAAACTAAAACAAAGACCTTACTGTTAACGTAATGCCTTTTTGTTGTTGTTGTTGTCCCCCTCTGCCGTTCACTTTTTATAGGAGTCAGATCTCCAGTCTGGTTCAGTATGATCCACTACTGAAATCTGGGCGATACTATTCAGGACCCTTGCTCTAAAAGACATGAATAAGGCACTAGTCTGTGCCAGTTATCTGGGCATGCTATCACTTTGGAGAGGATGTAATAGGGACACTGCGTTGTTTGGATAGAGATAATTGGAGTGTCATTTCCTAGTGTAAACAAAATATATATCGAATATAATATGCAGCCTAGAGAAAATAGAGCTTTTTTAGCTATTTTGCTTTGAGTCTCTTTTGCTGTTTAAAACATCATCCAAGAAAAGAAGAGATCCATAGGCAGCCTTCTGCCCTTATGAGATGGAATATATCACGCCTGCAACATAATCTGACTCCAAAAGTGAAAAGCCTGGTTATCTCGGCAGCTGTACAAGATCTTGCCAGCACCAATGCAATCTAGCTCATACAGTAAGCTTCACCTACTGATATATGCTGAAAGTTGAGCGCTGGACGAGGCTTTTAACAGGTAAATCGGCACTGGGGTGGCATGATGGTAGAATGTAGACAATGATTTGAGTAATTATTCATTTATTTTGTGATGTTATGATTAATCAATATGTTATATCATACATATTCATTGTATGTTAATTAGAGTTAATTTGTAGGATTATAAAAGTATACAATTGATCAGTATTTAGAGGAACTAAGTATTAGACATGAGTAAGACAAGCTGAAATGCAAGAACCTGTAGGCTGAGGCCTGCAAGACTTTAGCTTAGCTATCTTAAGCCTTGGAGACAAGAAATGATTATATAAGTGACTGGAAAATAACCCGATGCCCTAAATTATGGGAATAGAGTTTCCAACTGGTAAAAATTACCCAGAAGATTAATATTAGATCATAAAAATACTGTAAAGGCACATCTGTCTCCGATGTGTATCTTAACCACAGAATACAGGTCGTGCATCAATGCTAATGAGAATAAAGAGAACTTATACAGTCTATAGAAAATTGGGGTCCCTTAAGTATCCAGGGGACAAAGACCAGTAAGAGAAAAGAGGGTTGACACTTATGTGGACATGTGTAGAATGTAGGTATAGACAGAATCATATTATAAAAAGGGGTTGCCCGAATGGGAAAATTGAGCTCCCTATGGGAGACTCCAGCATGAACCATCCCTCTACTGATGATCAAACCATGAGAGACCATCAGACCCTAACACTGTTGTTAAGGATATGAGTATAATTATATTTGTAACTTTTGCACAGGTCTGTGTAGAATTTCTATATGCTTGGGTAATTGTAACTTTAATCGTAACTTTAATAAAATAGTGTAGAGCAGACCTTGTACTGTGAATGTCTGTGTGGTCGCTACCTTTGGTCTTTGTGTTTCTAGAGACTCTAATTCTGAATCAACTAGCAGAGGTGACTTTCACTCTGATAGCTTGAAACTGTAGCCACCAGAGCTGAACCCACAGTGGTGTAATACCACATTACAAAATTCACTTTAAATAAAATAAAAGGCTACAAGAAGGAATATTGAACTTTTATAGGTGAAAATTAGGCCAAAGTTTTCACATATGGATCCCTAGCCATAGTGAGCGTTCTTCTTATCTCATACTTCAACTCCCCTCCCCCTGCATGCCCATTATGTTTGTTGTAATCAGGCTGTGCCTTCCTATATTGGGGAAGGATGGGTTGGTGAAAGGATTGCTTAAACTGTGCTTGCGAGTTAGGTTATCTTTGGTATAAGTGTATGGAGTGAAACAGATTTTGTTAATTCCTGCTTGGGACTGAGGTAAGATCAAGAACTTTGCGGCTGACCTGAGAGATTGCAAGGGGCACATGTTCTAGAAAGCTGCCCATTAAAGTTGAGTGATTATGCCACCTGCATTTTGCTTCTGAGCTGCTTTAACGTGTTCAGATTCCCATAAGATAAATTGATGTGCCAGAGTAAACGTGGATTTTCCTGGTTCTTGGTTCTGTGCTGATTTACCTGACTTTCATCTTTTGGCTAGAAGCTCAGTCTATTGAACTATTCCCTCTTTCCTTCACCTCCTCCACCACCTCTCTGGCTTCTCTGCCCATCTGCAATATTAAAAACAGCAAACTTTCCTTTGTGTCTGCTGCTCTAGGCTGTTCACTTCTTCAGCTGCTGGGTGAGGTTGCAGTAGGCCAGTGACTGAAATTCCTCTTCTCTCTTCCCTGCCTGACTGCTCAGCATTCACTACTTTCTGCATGCTTCACCTTGGGGGAGAAGCCAGTGGAACTAAGCAAGTTGAACAGCCACTCAGAAAAGGGTGGAGGAGTCTCAGCTGGTTCCGTACATCAAGCCACACCATCACCAGTGACATCAACCTGAAACAAACTTCTTGATCCTGGTGCCATCAAGCTCTCAGTAGGTGATGGTGGGGGAAGCAGAGAGGTCTGTCTTGGGGGAGGGATGGAGCTCCCATGCTGAGGAGAGAGGGGAGAAAAGGAGAGAAGAGACAGATGAGGATGCTGTGAATGAAGGTGCAAAGAGAAAGAGAGAACGTGGAGTAGTTGGTAGGAGATAGGGGGTAAGGTAGGGAATGGGGGTAGAGAGAGGCTCCTTAGAACAAGAGAGAGAGAGCCATCCCCTGAAAATGCTGAAGGCTACCCTGAGAGTCACAATGCAGCCAAAGGCTGTGCATGCATACTGTACATAAATTAAATATTAGGCCTTTTATCAGTCCAATGTAGGTAGGTGGCTCTGCAAAAGGGCTGGGTAAATGATGGTCCCATTGTAGTCAATGGCAAAACTCCCATTGATTTCAATGGGGCCAGCACTTTACCCTGTTTACCTATTCTCCACTCCCTTGCACCATGTGTAGCCACTTACCTTGCATAGTCATCTGCGACTTGGTAACTTTTTATATCTACTTTATACTCTCATTACCCAGGGGCAATCCAAGGGGGAATCAGGCCTTCCTGAACATACTGCTCTCCCAGGGTGGAACAAGATAGTAAGGTGGCTGAGGTCTTGGTCAGCTCACTGAGAACAGAACTGATGCTTCCAGAGCTTAAAGCATAAAACTCCACATTTTGAGCTAAAGAGCCATACTGTAGCTGAGAGCTGTAATAGACCCATGTTTTCTGTTCATCTGGCACAGAGGGGGATGTGTAATAAACACTGAATAGTGGGTTACCTACAAAGCTTCATTGGAGAGGGGATAACTTAATTTATCGGTATTTTTAGAGGACCCGTCATATTAGCACCTCGCTATCGCTTGTTCCACTTTGCATCAGTCCATTTTTCCTCCCCTGCCCTACTTGCAGTAGGTTTCTGCCCATGTACAATCTATGTAAACCTGACAGTTTGCCGGTTCAGAAACCTGTAGGCTTGCTGAAGGCTTCCTTCAGTTGAGCATTCATCATTTTGCATAGCAAAATTTCAGCTCCCTTTCTATTCTCAACAAAGCCTTATCTGCATAGGGGAAATAAAAAAAAATTCCACTGGCGCTATCACTGGTTCACAGGCATTTCTAGCGCAGACATGCCCAACCACGGCTGGATTAAGGCATAGGAATGGACCTACGGCCCCAACTCTTGAAGTCATGTAATGGTATCAGAATCTCGTCTTCGAATATGTTTGTGTGTTTCTAGCAATGATGTATGTGGAAAAGACCCTTGTAATGTGTCCGGAATGTAACTGATACAGCTAAGTCTGCCTGAGTATACAGAAAGCCTGAAACAATAACTTGAAAGGTGTGAGCTACCTCATTCTTTGTAATGCATTGTTAACTCTGAAACCCGTTCCTTCATGCAGGCTCCTATTTAGTTTTTCCCCTCTTTTAGAAAAGTTTCTTGCACTGTTCTAATGGTGAGAGAATATAGTAATTAATAATGGAAAAATCTCATTCATACCAATAGATATTAAAGTATACACTAGATGAGCCAGGCAAACATTTTGTAACAATTTAGCTATTTTTCTGTTCACAAATTGTTTGTGAATGGTGGACTGCAATTTATTTTGAATATATTCACTATTTAAAATGATTTAATTTATGCAACTTTCAGCTTCTGGATTGCTTATAAACTGTTTGCAAGTAGCTAATCTCACCTGTGTAACCTATCTATTTATAGGGCCCCTTTCACTGTAGTAACTGATGGCAGTATTCATTATTGAAACAGCCAAAATTCAATATTTGAGATGCGTGATTGGCCTAGCTACCATAGGTATGTGGCATTGTTTCTGTTTCCTGTTTCCAGACTTCTTAGGTTATAAGCAAATTTCCTATAGCCACGAAACACACTTCATTTTGTGATTGCATGAATGTTCTCAGCCAACTAATTTTGGACCTGTAGCCAAAATTCATTTAATAAAAAATAAGGCTGTCGAGCGATTAAAAAAATTAATTGTGATTAATCGTGTGATTGATCGCATTCTAAACAATAGAATACAATTTATGTAAATATTTTTGGATGTTTTCCAAATTTTCAAATATATTGATTTCAATTACAATACAGAATACAAAGTATACAGTGCTAACATATTTATTTTGTATTATAACTATTTGCACTGTAAAAATAAAAGAAATAGTATTTTTCAATTCACTTAATACAAGTACTGTAGTGCAGTCTCTTTACCATGAAAGTTGAACTTACAAATGTAAAGTTATGTACAAAAATAAAACTATAGAAAACTTAATGCCTACAAGTCCATTCAGTCCTATTTCTTGTTCAGCCAATCTCTCAGACAAACAAGTCTATTTACATTGGTAGGAGATAATGCTGCCTGCTTCTTGTTTACGTCACCTGAAAGTGAGAACAGGCATTTGCATGGCACTGTTGTAGCCAGCGTTGCAAGATATTTACGTGCCAGATGCACTAAGGATTCATATGTCCCTTCATGCTTCAACCACTATTCCAGAAGATAGCTTTCCAAGCTGATGATGGGTTCTGCTTGATGAATCCAAAGCAGTGCAGACCAATGCATGTTCATTTTCATCATCTGAGTCAGAGTCACCATCAGAAGGTTGATTTTCATTTTTGATGGTTTGGGTTCTGTGTTTTCCACATCAGTATTGCTCTTTTAAGACTTCTGAAAGCATGCTCCACACCCTGTCCCTCTCAGATTTTGGAAGGCACTTCAGATCTTAAATCTTGGGTTCAGTACTGTAGCTATCTTTAGAAATCTCACTTTGGTACCTTCTTGTGTTTTGTCAAATCTGCAGTGAAAGTGTTCTTAAAACCAACAACATGACGGGTCATCATCGGAGTGCTATAACATGAAATATATGGCAGAATGTGGGTTAAAACACAGAACAGGACACACAATCTCCTCCAAGGAGTTCAGTCACAAATTTGACTAACACATTATTTGTTTTAATGAGCGTCATCCACATGGAAGCATGTCCTCTGGAATGGTTGCCAAAGCATGAAGAGGCATACAAATGTTTAGCATATCTGGCATGTAAATACCTTGCAGTGCCAACTACAACAGTGCCATGAGAACATCTGTTCTCACTTTCAGGTGACATTGTAAATAAGAATGGGGAAGAATTATCTCCTGTAAATGTAAACAAACTTGTTTCTCTTAGCAATTGGCTGCACAAGAAGTAGGACTGAGTGGACTTGTAGGCGCTAAAGTTTATATTTTTTTATTTTAGAGTGCAGTTATGTAACAAAAAAAATTTACATTTGTAAGTTGCGCTTTCATGATAAAGAGATTGCACTATGAGGTGAATTGAAAAACACTATTTCTTTTACCATTTTTACAGAGCAAATATTTGTAATAAAATATTATATAAATTGAGCACTGTACGCTTTGTATGTGTTGTAATTGAAATTGAATATATTTTAAAATGTAGAAAACATCCAAAATATTTAATAAATTTCAATTGGTATTCTGTTGTTAACAGTGCAATTGAAACTGTGATTAATTTTTTTTAGTTAATTGCATGAGTTAACTGCGATTAACTGATGGCCCTAATAAAAAAAACTTTGCCACCATTTCTTTTCTTATGGGGAAGACTTAAACTTTTATATAAACAAAAGAAAGGTGGAACAGGTCACTTTGTTCAGTCTTCCTATAAATTAATAATCACAAGACTTCTGTTTCAGGTACCTGTAGTTAGACTATCTTCATTTGCCTACATCTTTAGCTAAAGGAGAACAGCCCTTCTTCCTCGTTCCTTCAATTACAAACCACCTTAAATAAACTTTGTGTACTAACAAACTGACTTGTTTGCTGCATACCAAGCAGAGATGCATCAGTAGTCTGACTTATTTACAACTACGTCACTTTGCTGTGCTACTACCAACCAGTTATTTAAAAAAAACAAATGAGTGCAACCTTAGAGGTACTTAGATTGTCAGCTCTTGAAGGCAGGGACACTGTCTTACTGTAATATATACAGACCTGTGCAGTGCTAGATAATGACTATTAATAATTTCAAAAGTCTAGTGTGGTATGGAAGGTGTGTATGTGTGGTGCAGAACAGCTCCTCTTCCAGTGCAGTCTATGCAGGAACATATCAGCAACTGGCAGGGTAGAAACATAACTCCCCCAGGCTTCTAATACTAGCCAACAACCAGAAGGCTGCAAAAGACCATGTGTGAGAGCACAAACGTCAGGGATGGATGAATGAACTGCTCCGTTCACCCTTTTTCTCTCCTGGTTTTTGTCCTGAGTTCTTCCTTGGTGCTTCTTGGCCAATGTATCAATTGTTATATTGTATAAACCTTGGATACTATGCAGTTGTCATCACATTGCACAACAAAGACTACTCTGAACTTTTGGTGGCAGTGAGGAGGATAACTAAGACCCTCAAACTTCAAAAAACACAGGTTTGTACTGTTTGAACTAAAGGAAAAGATAGGGGCTATGACATACAGTGGAGCAGTTCTGATTTCATACAGCAGAGGGCAGTAGTATACATACACACGAGCCAGCTCATTACTATACTGTGGCTCCCCTGAATATTTGAAAGCCATTGTTTAGTTTATCAGTATACTTTCCCTAGCAAACATGAAAGGTGCCTTTATCCCCTCTTGCCAGCTTTTATAATTCTCATCTTCTACACAATTCAGTTTTTTTTTTTCAGGCCATGACTATATCCCAGTAAATCTGGGGCCTCTCTGTACTTCAGTATTATTTCCTTTCCTGCATTAATTTAACTTTCACACTTCTGCTTTTTAAGCATCTAATTGGTTGAGGTAACTTAAACTCTTTAGTATGTGGTAATGGAGACAAAGACATCTCAATTCTAGACACTTGAAAGTGCATGGGGCTCTGCTCTCTTGGCCTGGGGGGAGACAGACAGACAGACACACACACACACTGTTCTGTGCATGTGCTCTCTTTCAATCACAACATTCACAGACAGACACGCAGAGATGTTCGTCTTCAGGACTGGGGAAAGTGGCTGCTTTCTTCCTCATGTCTGCCTATGCCCTCTCTCTGCTTCAGAAAACCATTTTCCAGATTAAGGAGTGTCTTAGTTTGCTGAAGGTCTCGGTTCAGAGATTAGTTCTGATCAGGGAGCTTCTCTCACTCGCTGCTTTCTCTGAGTTATTCCTTAGTTTGTAATCAGTCCAAGGGGAAGTACTAGCTGAACACCCCCTAACCTGTCAGTCATTCCAGAACTACAGAACTTTTAAAGAGACAAGATCTCAGCAGATACCTCTCCAAATTGACCGCCAGGCCCAGTAACTCTATTTTTATTTCATTTTGTGTTTTACTTTACTGGTTTAAACATGATGTTAGTCAGGATGAGAACCTGCAAGTGGAAAAGCAGTGAGAGGATGTAGGTGGCAGACAACCAGCCTGGGGTTTAATTGCTGCTCGTGGATTATAGGGGGTTTTATAATCTATCAATAAAATCAGTTGGTGGTATTAAAAATCACACATTTCTGCCTATCATTAGAGCTCTATGCTAAGCTCTCTCCCTGTTAAGGTTCCCAGTAAAGCAAACGTGATACTTATTCATATTCCATATTTTTTTTTTGCAGAAACAAGCAAATTTAAAATGGCATTTGCTGCAAAACGCAATTTTGTGAAATGGTGAATTTTGGGTGGGCAGATATTCCTCAAAATTGATAAATTTTGCCCAATGTGTGGAAGTTCAGCCTTTTAACCATGAAACATAGTGCACAATGTCAGTGGAGCTGGCAACTTTTTTTTTTTCCCTCTGGATTTAATTTGCAAATAAAGTGCAGTTCCAGTGCAGAAACATCTGCAGGGCAGGGTTAAAAACCCTCCAGCTCAGCATGTGGTGAAGATCCTATGTGTTGGTCAATTTGATATGAAAATTGTGAGGAAACATGACAGAGTTTCAATTAGCTGAGGGTTTTGATTACATGGGGTTTGTTAAACAGATTTTCCTACTGAAGGGAAAAATCACTTGTGTATGTATTGAAGAGCTAAACTGTTATTTTTTCTGGACATCTGTGTCACCCTGTTTTAGGGCTCTGGGTTAGATTGTTGGGATTTGCTACAATACAATACGGATAGCTAGAGAAGTACAGTAGAACCTCAAAGATACAAACACCAGCGTTACGGACTTACCGGTCAACCGGACACATTGTGGAGCCAGAAGTAATCAATCAGACAGTAGCGGAGACCAACCCCCCCCCCCCGAAATAAATAAATAAATAAAAATCAACCAGAAAGTATTGTACTGCCTTGGAGCTTTAGCCCTGGGGCTTAGGGCTTCAGTGGTGGAGGAGGGGGTTTTGGGCCTGCAGCACAGGGTATGTGTGGGAGGGTCAGGGCTCCAGGCAGGGGAGGGGACCTTGGGGCTTCTGACCCTTGGGAGCACTGGGGCTCAGGGCTTTAGACCAGGGGGAGCACTGGGCTCGAGGCTTCAGCCCGCGGGGGGCACCAGGGCTTGGGGCTTTAGCTACGAGGGGAGTGCCAGTTTCAGCCTCAGCGCTCCCCCCATTGCTAAAGCCCCTGGTGTGCCTCCCCGCCCACTGAAACTGGGAGCGGAGCTGTGGGCAGTCCTGAGCTCTGGTGCCCCTGCAGGGCAGAAGCCAAATACGGAGCTAGGGGGCTGAAGCCCCGACCCCCAACTCTCCTCCCAGGTCTAAAGCCCTGAGCCCCCCCCTTGAGCCTTGCCTCTCCTCCCCCTTCCCCACGGCTACAGCCCGAACCACCCAGTGTCTGAAGTCCGTAACGTCTTATTCAGAGTCACGGAACATTTTAGAGTTACGAACAACCTCCATTCCCGAGGTGTTCCTAACTCTGAGGTTCTACTGTAGTTAAAAACCCTGTATCATGGGTGCATCCACTTTATACATTTACCACACTTACTTAGGCTTGTCTACATGGTGTGCTACTCTGCACTAGGGGGATGTACATTCTAGTACACACTAACATGTTGTGTGCTAACTGGTCCATGTGGACCCTGCTGGTGTGCACTGAAAATTCCCTACTGCGCATTAATATAGTACTGTTTGAAATAGGACTATATCATTGTGCACTAGGGAACTTTTAGTGTGCGCCAGCAGCATGCACATGGACCAGTTAGTGCACAACATACTAATGCACACTAGAATTTACATCCTTTTAGTGCAGACTAATACACTGTGAAGACAAGCCCTTAGTTGCGTACCGGTTGAATGTTATATGGTAATGTCATTGTCATTGTAGCACAATTAAATCAGACTTTGTCTGTGTAACATCGGTGTGGTCCTTGCCAGTTGATCAGCATTTTCTGGTAATGATATCACCAATACAATATAGATATGTAGTGAATATTAAAAGAGGAAGTAAAATACCCATTGTCTCCATATATTGTCTGCCCGTCCTTATGTATGGTGACAGAAGGTTTATGGGAAGTCCACAAACCAACTCAATAGGCAACATGTTATAGGATCTCACAAAATGTATGGAAAAATTTCTGCTAAACATTATTAATGATGCATTCAAGATCATTCCTATCTCACCCCTCCTTGACCAATAATAATCTGAAATTTTCAAAATTAATGCTGAAACTGAAGTTCACTGACTAAAGCTGGCAAAGTATAGTCCATGTCAAAGTTCTAGTGAACCTAGGACCAACTGATAGCATTGGGTGATGCTAAAATGGTTATAAACAGGAAACCAGCCAAAACTTGACTGCTTGTGCCTCAGTTTCCCCATCTGTGAAATGGGGGAAATACTACTTACCTGTCTTTGCAAAGCACTGAGAGATGTATGCATGAAAAGCAGTATGAAAAATGCTCATATTGTCATTAACTTGTTCATATTCGCTAAATCCATCCCTGGTGTAACTCCACTGATTTGAATGAAATTACACCAGAGATTAATTCAGCCCTCTTTATTATAATTTTTACAATTTTTCTGTGCTGTAAATCTGCATGGTACTTTACAAGAATATAAAAAGACACAGTCCTTGCCTTAACAGGCTTTTTACAGGGGTATTAAAAACTTCCCTCCCAAAAACTTTTAATCTCCCATGTAGTAGATTAATTTCAGTTTTTATATTAAACACTTTTTAATCCACACTACAGGTTCCAGAACTTTCATATGAATTCAATAGTCTGATAGATTTCACCCATCACTTTTAAGATGTGATTCCCACCCATGCCCATAGGCAGTTTTGGATTTCTTCCATTTATAATATACTGCAATTGGTCAAAGATTTATGTACTTAAACAGTCTTGGAAAATAACTGGATCTATTATTTTTAAATGATCCATTAGATTATCTATAATAATTTATTGCTGAACAGATTTTTCAGCAGTTATTTTATATAGCCCCCACCAACCTTTAAACAACCCCCCCAATTCTTTTCTTTTTATATCGTTCTGGGAGGTTTATGTTGTTAGCATTTGAGTGTTCCATGTTGCGTGAAGTGTATTACTGAGATGATTTCTCTGTGCAAATTCTCTTTCCACAGTGCTTTTTAGTCTCTGGTGAAACAGTGAGCCAACCCCCCTTACAATCCTTTAACTGTTGATTTGAAATGTAAAAACAAAAAACGTGCAGAAGAGTAATAGGCTGTTGAAACCACTGGAGATAAACACAAACACTTGGAACTGCCAGATCTCTACAGTCTCCTAGAAGTGACTCACCGGGCTCCAAATTCATGATGTTGTTGTGGCCTTTGTTTATGTATTTTGTAGTCATCACATTTCGGATATTATACAAGTGTGGTCTTCTTAGGGGATTGGCTCAGGCAGCAGTTAAACCACCTATATGCTAACAAGCCTTTGCTACCAGGTTCCTAAGGGGTCCTGGCTGGGAAAAATTAAAACCAAACCTTAGACCTCTGTCAGACTGAGAAGAAAATTATATTTTTGAAGTAGTCTACAGTGTGGACAGGAAATGACCCCTTCACAAACTGCTTCTTTAAAAACAAGCAGTGGTGCCTGAAGCTATCCAGTCTCTCTCTCTGGAGCTTGTGCTCTCTCCCCCCCCCCCCCGTCTCCTGCTATAGAAGGGCTCCAACAGCAGTTTCCAGCCAGTGTGTTCTCTCTCTCTCTCTCTCTCTCTCTCTGTGCGTCTGTCTATGTGTGTGTGTCTCTCTCTCTCTCTCTGTGCCTGCCTGCTGCTACTTTGTACTGTGAAGAACACACAGCCCATGTGCTCTGTATGGATGTTGATGATACTCTGTGTAGCTTGATTCTCTGCAAGCAGGCAAGATGTCCAGCACACCACATGACCCTTTCTATTCTTCTCCTTTTGGCCCATTTTATAGGAGACACTCACCATACATGGTGCAACCAGAGTACCGAATCTATGAAATGAACAAGAGGCTGCAGTCTCGTGCAGAGGTAAGTCCCTCAGCCTTGTTTTACTGTGCATGGACTGTGATAGGTTTCAGGCTGAATTCCGGCTGAAGCGTCCCATTAGGCAGCATAATATACACAGGAATGAACACTCTAATTAATTTAGTAGTTTAATTGCGTAATCCTCATTATATTTTCACGCAGAGCAACTCTTTGAGTAGATACCAGGATAGGCTGAAATCTTGAAATTACAGTACAGCACTTCAGATTTGATGCCAATCTGAGGAAAATTCCTTTTCCTTAAGTGTGTGTGCTCAGGATCTGTCCTGTTGGCATTTACAGCTATAATGTTGCAAGGTATTCCTCGATCAGTTGCACTAAACTAATGCTTCCCCTTTGTAGAGAAGTGAACCATGACCTGTATTTGGTTTTCAAAGTCTTAACATTAAATATGAAAGATAGCAGCAACTAGAAGCAGAGTTTTAAAAAACTTATTCCAGAGCAGCCCTTAAAGAACACATGTGCGTAACACACAGATACTGAAATATGTGCATGTTTAGAAAATAGTTGCCATTAGCAAGACAAACGATCAGTTCATGACTTTATCATGTACTTGTCAGAATACCTAGAAACGTACTGTTGTAATGCTTTGTGTAGTCTGTTATTGCTTTGTACATATTGAATTGTACATGGAGATCAGCTCCCTTAAAGAATATGCTAAATGAAAAGAAGTGGTAAAAATACTTTTACTACTTTTTGATTTAAAAATTTAATGAAGCAACACTTTTGGTCTATTGAAGTGAAAAGTGTGTGGACTGGATCAGGCTGCATTTCTGCCCATGTGTCTGTGCAGCACACATGCTTCCTGCTGCAGTTTTTCCCAAGTAGTTTACTGTGGATGCACTGAACACACTTTAAGAAGTATAAATCTTGTAGAATGAATAACCTTCTGTAGAGTGCAAGTGCCCTGTGAATTTGTGTCAAGAGCCTGATTGAAGGATTTTGGTGGAATTTAAGATGAATCTATTTGTTGTACTATAATTCTTTAAAGGAACATGAGGTTATCATAAAATTAAATACACTTGCCTGAATTGTCAGCTAACCCATAGAGAATTCATGACGTTTAATGTATATGATACAACTAACAAGATGTGACCTGCTTTCTGATTGGTTAACTGCTAGAGAGTGACTGATTTTTTTAACGCTGCTATTTTGTAAACATAGTGGTCTCTATATGTTAAATACAGTTGATAGTAGCTGAAAATTTAAAGATGCTCATTGCTTCCATAGTCACATTAAGCATTCTCAGTTTTGCCTCAGGTCGTTAGCTGCTGGCAGTGATTGATACTTGGGTGTGGAAGGTGTTGTGTTTTGTTATTGCTTATTTGTTTGTTTTTTGCAACTCTGTGACTTACATTCCTATACAAATAAATGTAACAATTGTAGTATCTTACAAATGAGCAGGAAAGAGAACATGCTATCAAATGATCACTTTAGGATTATTTTGTAGAAGTTATTTTGAAAAGCTGTACATGTGACTGGCAATTCAACCTTTTTGCATCAATAGTATTTTCAGTATTTTAAATATGCCCTTTTTTCTGACAGGTTTCAGAGTAGCAGCCGTGTTAGTCTGTATTCGCAAAAAGAAAAGGAGTACTTGTGGCACCTTAGAGACTAACAAATTTATTTGAGCATAAGCTTTCGTGAGCTACAGCTACAGCATCCGATGAAGTGAGCTGTAGCTCACCAAAGCTTATGCTCAAATAAATTTGTTAGTCTCTAAGGTGCCACAAGTACTCCTTTCTTTTTTCTGATTAGACCTAAGTTACAAATTTTCCACTGCCAAAACTTTTTGGAGGACTTTTAGAAAGACTTTTCCCTGTTGCCTTGCTGATGTGAGCTGAACGTCGGGTCTAGTACATTTCATTAAAATTTTGCTCCATATATGTTTGGTTGGGCTACTCTGAGGAGGAAAGGATAATTTACCCCTCTTTGCTGTTACCCTCACTGATTTCAGTGGGCTATAACAGACAGAGTTCAGATAATGAAAAGTGCACCCTTATGAATTTTTCTTTTCTAGGTGTAAAAATACTTTTGCCTTGTGATTGTTCGATGTTAAAATTCTTCTTTTCTTTTCTTTCTGAGTTCCTGATGCCTGGACCGTGGCATTGCTCCTTGTTGTGACAGATATGATTCTCTAACTACCTTCAGCACCATCACCCATACTTGTGTTAGAGCAGGTTCCTTAATGCAAAATTTAGTTCCTTGGACATTTTGATGTTTACAGTGGCTAGATGTGGAAAGATTGTGATGACGCATTGTTGTCTAATCGCAGGTGGAGAGTGGAAGTTTCACGCTCATTTTACACACTTATAAGCCCATCTGTGATTTGTAGCTGTGGAGTTCTAGAGTTTTATTACGCCCAGCCTCGGATATCTTACATCCTGATCAGTGGAGCCTTGTAGGTTATGGAAGGAATGTGCTTGGGCTTTGAGGGATATGGGCTCACTAAATAAGCATTTTTCCTCAGGCAATCCTTGGAATAATGTAGGTGATGGCCTCTGATGGAGGCTGCTTGCATACACTCAACCCCACAGGATAGGTAGTACAAGTAAAGCAGCTTAAGGGGAAATCAATTATGGAGTCACCAAAAGGGAGGAATGGGAGGGGTGGGGGGTTTCTGGGACCCCTTTTGGATCTACTTTGGACAAGGCCAATTGAGAGCAAGGACGCCTGAAGGGTGGAACCACAACGCCTAACAAAACAAAACCCCACAACCTCACACTTACAGCCTTTGACAAACATTTATCTTGGTTGTCTCATGATGCACAACAATAAATCCTTAGTAAATCCTCTAGAGTCCAAAAACAGCCTTCCTCTTCAGCTAAGGAAGGTCCAAGATAGAGGGTCGTGGGACAGTCTCTTGAATGCCTCCCCTCACCCCACATGCTGCAAAGTCCAGCTTCGCAGTGTCTCCCTGTACATTACTGCTCAGCTGGACTTGTGAGTATGTTCAGATGGGCCAAGAAAGAGTGGGGTGGGATCAGTGGAGCCGCCACTACATAGGTCCGCCATTGCTGCATCCCCCTCTCCTTCCCCCTGGGAGGCAGGGCCTACTATCTCCTTAGGGATGCAGATGTGGGATACAGCTGTTCTGAAGCCTTAGGGCAGGCCTTATAAAGCCTTTTGCATCAAGCCTGATTGGTTTGGCATGGGGTGGGGATAAAGAATAACCTCTAATGAAGCATGTGTAGCTGTAGCTCAAAGTGCTAAGCAAATGAAGCTCAGCAAAATGCAATTTAGGCACAGCTTCCAGGTTACTGTTTTTCTTAAGTATGTTTTCTTTAGGAATAAATGGGTGAAGAACTGATAACTCTAAACCGTGCTAGGCATAGCACACTCTTCTGCACTTCAAGGCCTGTCCCACCCACAGTGCTTGCAGTGCTCCTACAATTGGCTTTTAAATCCTGGGTCTACCCTAAGCAAAGTCAAGCCCAATCACATGATGGTTTTGTGATGTAGAGAGAATTGTCCAATGGCTAAAGGCTCTCACTACCAAACTCATTCTTTCTTATGTGATTTTTAACTGTGCTAGAGCCCAGGTTGTTAACCAGCCTTCAGCCATACTTCAGCTTCTTTAAAGATTGTGAGAAAAAAGTCAAATCACACAGAAGTTTGAAACTGTGGTTCTTTTCCTGTAAAAATGTAAATTAATACACCAATTCTTAGTTCAACATGGGGAGTCAAATGTCCTTCTAGCATACCTGATTTTAATAAGTAAACATACGTTTTTTCTTTAAAATGTTTAAGTTGGCTGACAGAAATAAGGGTAAGCTCCATTTAATTTTTATCCCAGTTAACTGAAGTTCTTGGTTTATAAAAATGCAGCTATTTTCTTGCTGTGTGTGTGACCATGGGACTTCTTTCCTGTACAGCCATACTCCATTTGTCTGAATGTTTTGGATATCTGTATTAGTTTAACATACTTAGAGAATAAATCTATTGTAGCCATGTAAGAAATCTTTCATGTGTAGTGTAAAGTATTGGTAAATTGATAAATAGATTTCATATCTCCTTCTCCATGGAACTTCCAACATAAAAGAAACCACCTCTCTCCTTCTTTGATGCTGTAATTCCTATTTTATTAGAATTTTTTATAATTAAAAATATTTTAAAATAAAGAGATAACACGTTTGAAATATCCTCTGATACTACAACATGCTGCAGATAAATCACTTATAGCTGCTGACAGTTTAGAGTTTGATCAATTTCTTTATCGTCAATATGCAATGAAATATGGCAACTTTTTCACTTGTTTCTAGGTTCCTTGTATTTCTGGAAGTTGTTTGTATTATAGGCTATTCAAATTGTCCTGCAGTCTATATGTTTGTCTCTATCACAAGTGGTGATATTTTTCATTAACTATTATGTCTGATATGCAACATTTAACTTCATACCTGTCTCAGAAAACAGTGTTGTAGAGGTGACTGGAGAAGTAGTTTAGAGTAATATGATTCTTTCTTTAAAACCAAAACAAAGCAATCAAACCATATTACTTTTTATTAATCTGTACAGTAAATTTCACAGAAGTGAAGATTTCACAATGAAGAATATCAATAAAAGACAATAAATAGTGATTTAAAGACAGCTGCTTAAACATACTGGAAATTTATTTACGCAGATATTAAACCAAGCATTTAAAGCAAAACAAAACAACCCCTCTACACTCCATACTTAAATGGAAGAGTCTCTCTCTCTGTTTTCCCCCTCTGGCTTATTTCTTCAGATTGCTGTTTTATGAAATCATCTTTTTTTTCTCCTTTCTGATACATTTTTTAATATATTAGTCATAAAATTCTGTGTTGTGACATCACATTTGTTCACATAGCAACTTGATATCACAAACAGATCTCTGGTACTATGTGTATAATAAGTCTTGAGTTTGTTTCAGAGGAGGTTGTGTTTTGTGGTGGGGAGAAGCCCAAAATGCTTTGAGACGCTGACTCTTGTTGTTAAGAATTTGCAAATGTTACCCTCAAATATCCTAATACCCAGCAAGGTACTTTAAAAGACCATTCTTAAAGCATGTTTGTCTGAAAGTAAAGGTCACTTTTAAAAAAAGACCGCACAAGCCCCTTTAGACTGACATGGGGTCTTTGTATTTTTTTTACTGATTTCTTTTTTAAAAACAATTCTGTTGGGGCTGTTTTCAATTAAAATTGCTACAAACTAACAATATTTATGAGGCTAGAAAAAAATCAGTTCACTTCCTTTCCACGTTGATTCTTAGCTTACAATCAGTGAGGGCTTACTGCTTGTTTGTTTTTCTTGAGCTATAATATAGAACATAAACTATATACTTGGCAAGCACAGAGTGTCTTATTTGGTTTTTTGGGGGGGAAAAATCAATGTGAATTTTACGGGGAACACTCTTCTGTAAACCTCCTCCTTATATTGCAAAGATCCTTAACAGCTCATTGTTTATAAAGAACATAAAGCATGTTTTGAGCAAAAAAAAAAAGCAACATAAATAGTTCAAAACTCAGTCTTCTTCAGATTGGATGTAGACACAATTTATAATGCAGATCTTATCTGAAAAGCAAAAGCTCTTTTTATTGTGAGGAGGAGAACTGAGATCATATGTGATGGACCCAATCCTGTGCTCTTATTTATTTCAGTGGGAGTTTTGCCTGCAGTGGGACTGCTAGATCAGACCTAAAAAAATACCCTATTTTGTTTAGATGCATTCGGTGCATTAGCTTCCACTGTGTGTATCACTAAAAATATCTAAGGGTGGCCTTCTGAAGAAATTAAAACATATTTACTAGACACTTTACTTTGTAGAGTATAATTTTTGTGTTCTTTTGCCAAAAGTTGCATGTGTGTCATGCACCAAGCATTCCAACTGTGCTGATTTTCCCAGCTCAACACCTATGCTAGGTATGTTTGCACAGAGCACAAAGATAGAGCGCATGTGTGTACCCCTCCAGCTCCAGTGTAGACTTATCCTTTGCCAAACAGTCTTATATATTAATATATAAGAAAGGACTGAGTATCAGGTAGGATTACCCAGGGTCAGATAGCCCACAGTCAGATAACAGGTTTCAGAGTAGCAGCCGTGTTAGTCTGTATTCGCAAAAAGAAAAGGAGTACTTGTGGCACCTTAGAGACTAACAAATTTATTAGAGCATAAGCTTTCGTGAGCTACAGCTTAGTCAGATAACAGTAAGCTATGGAGACTTAACTGTGGAGCTTAATTCTGAGGGACAAGTGAAAGTTGCCTTGGCTGAAAAATGTATAGGCTATACAAAAACTTTCAAGGCGTCAGGACTTGGTGGCTGGTAAAGTTTATAAACTCATCAGGACCAAAGAAAGATGCTAGAGTGAGGTGCTGGTGGAGCCCATAAGCTTCAGAGGAGCTGGAAGTGCTGCCAAGGCTAAAACTCCTGCAGGAGTAGGGATGCAGAAACTGAGCTTTGAAGCTCCACCGGAACGAAACTTCTTTACACTGCCCAGTCCCATGGCTCATCACACCAGGGCAATTCTTCTAGTTGCTCCTTAGTCCTATTGGTATCCAGGAAGTGGGCAGGTGGACGCCTGCCCACTGTTAAAGGATCCCCCCCTCAGCCTAAGAGGGGAATCCACAGGACCTGGAAACCAAGTAATTCTGGGGGACAACTAATGAAATAACAGGGACAGGAGTGCAGTAGATAACCAATACAGTAGATAACAGCTCAGTATTAGAGTATAACAAATACTGCAGTAAAAATGTCTGAGTATTCACTTGAATTTAAATATTAATCCATGCCCTTTATGAGTTTGCTTTCTGTTAACATTGAACAGTTGAGTTTCAATCTCATGAATACTTGGAAAAAGTGAATTTTAATATATCTTTCTCAAGTATTCAGCCCAGAAGTTGCCTATTTGATATGAGATAGGATGCTACTTGACTCATCAAAGGGTCAAACGAAGGGAACCAGATGGGGACACTGAGCAGAGAACCCCGGACAGTGCCCACTGCTCCTCGAAGGCGTCAAGGGAGTCAGTGGATGCTGCCCAGAGGAATTCTGCCCGGATACGCGAATGGACGGAGGATCGGAAATAGGCCCTACAGTCACAGGAGAACTCCATCGGCCAACCTCCTCACTCTGGTTTTATAGATGGCCATTTTAATCAGGGCCAGGAGGAAGTTGACCAGGAGGTCCCGTGACTTTGTGGGGCCATGGATAGGGAGTGCATAAATAAAAAGGTGAGGGGAAAAGTGCAACCAAAATCTTAACAAGATATTTAAGAGGAGCCGGAATGGGGGCTGCAGCCTGACGCACTCCAAGTAAATGTACACCAAGGTTTCCCTCACACCGCAAAAGGGGCAGGTGTCCAGGATGGGGGTGAACCACGCCAAGTACACGCCCATGCTCATTGCCCCGTGAAGGAGCCACCAACTGATACCCTAAATATGAGGCACGTGTTCCTTCTTTACCACCCTACACTCTGCACACTAATGTACAAACCACTTGCTATACAGGAACCCAGCCACACCTTCCCATTCACCCACACTTAGACAGTGAGCACATAGTGTTCCCATCTGCTCCATAGCAAAATAGAGCTTTATTGGTAATTGGATAACCACAATAAAACAATAAACGTCAGACTAGTCTTTCTTCCTAAGCTTGGCCTGTAGATATTTCTGTTATAAACTGTATTTCCCCCACTCTCTCCAGTCAGCTCCCATATCTCTTTATATCGAGGGTGGATTTTAATGGGCTACACCTGCCACAATGTGTTCACATCTTTATGTAGGTTTCTAAACCTGCCAGCAGGGTGGGCCAGCAGGAAAACTGTCACCCTGTTCTACAGACCAAATAGCTGCCCTTTCACATCCCCTCCCACTCTCCCTGCCCCATGGTTGAGTAATTAGAACAATTTTGTCTTTCCTACCACACACAATTCCCAAATACCTGCTGCTTTCTATCCTTACGCTGTAAACCATAAAGTCAACTTGCCAAATCTAGGTAGCTGAAGAGGAAATAATTTGAATCTGTCTGTACTTTTTTTTTTAAGGAAAAAAAATGTAATCTTGTGTTACAGTTTTGAGATCCAACACACATATGAGATACAGTATCTGTCCTGATTCCATCAGTTACAGAAATACTAGCTGCAGACTACAGCATCCTTCCTGCTACAAAAGGAACTACACTGACCAGTAAATTATGACCTTACCCATTGTACCTAGGGGAGAAAGGGAATATGTGTGAATATCATGTGTATGCAACTGGGTATATTTGGAATTCTTTGCTTAGGATAGACCCAAGACTAAGAAATTCTATTTGTAGGTCTCACTTATTTGTTGTTTTTTGAAAAATGCAAGAAGCAGTTGCAATGCTTCATCACATAGATGATGGATTCCTGTTTGGTTAAAACTTCAGTCTTCAGACATTTTTAGCTTTCAAACACTGGTTTTTCTAACTACATTTCTAATACAGTTATTTTCTATAGTAAAAAAATTCTCTGCGAAAACTCTGGCTTAAGACAGAGTTACAGTTGTGATTTTACTGTATGTATGTTTACCATATTCATTGTACATTATGGGATAGTTGTAATGGGTGTTATGGTTCACACATTAGCATATTGCATCTTTTTCTCAGCAAAAGAGCTTCTTAACAAGAGTTCCATATATTCTGATTGCAAATGAACATTTGAAATGTTACTTACCTATGGTATACAAAATTCAATATGTGCATAGGTGCCTGCGCGCACCCATGCACTCATATATATATATAAGGAAAAAACTCTTTAAAAACACAAAGCAAAAGTGGGCAACCTTTTATCCTCCTCCAAAATTCAGCTTACTTCACTTCTTACTTTATTTCTTAAGAAGCTAGGAAACAACACCAAATTTCCACATCCAATTTCTTTGTTGTGATATGGAACCTTTCAGATTATCTGAGACTGGATAGAACAGATATGTGAGCTTGATTTTTCCATTGCCTTGCAACATATATGCTATTTTACACCTGAGCAAAGTCAGTGTGAAATGCTACCTCATCAGAATTGTAGCATTCTACACTCAGTCTACACTGTCCCGCTGGATCGATCGCTGCCCACCTATCCGGCGGGTAGTAAAGATATACCCTGAATGAAGGTAATAAATAGCCCTGTCATTGTCCCTAGTCTTCATCACAAGAATATCAGTTAACTCTTAAGGTAATTAGCTAATAATGTTGTTGACGTGATTTCAAGTATCATTTTTAGCAATTAGGAGTTCAGATATGATGCACTGCAATTATTATATAGTGCATCTATCTGTTTTACATAGCAATAATTATCATGTAGTAATGCTTTGTGGGATACTTGGCATTATGCACTGAATGGAATCCTGCATGTAATCATGAACAGTGTGCCAACAAGCTATGGTAATAACCCTTTGATTGCCATGCCTTATGCACATCCATGATTATTATTATAAAGGGTAGGCTCATTATGAAGAATGTGTTGGCATGAGTTGTAGGCAAAACCAATACAGTAGATAACAGCTCAGTATTAGACTGTAACAAATACTGCAGTAAAAATGTCTATGAGTATTCACTTGAATTTAAAAATGAATCCATGCCCTTTATAAGTTTGCTTTCTGTTAACGTTGAACAGTTGAGTTTCACCCTCATGAATACTTGGAGAAAGTGAATTTTAATATATCCTTCTCAAGTATTCAGCCCGGAAGTTGCCTATTTGATATGAAATAGGATGCTACTTGACCCATTAAGGGGATAATTTCCAAAAAACCCTTGCCCTGGCCCAGAGCAATTAAACAAGTCAGGCAAGGATCTTCCTGCCACCTCCGTAACTAGGTCTGTGCATACATATGAAGCTATTTAGTGTCAATGACTGGTGATGGTGGAAAATTAGAAATTAGTGAATGCCATGTACCTGTGTATTTTATATGGGAGGGGACACTGCTTGACATTCAATGACTTCATATGGCTGTAACAAGAAAAAATTAGACTGAATCATTTCAAAGCTTCAGTGGCTTTTTAAGCCTTCATCATAATTATAAGGGTTATGGTCATCCAGCCAGGGAACAGAAACAGTACATGTGACTTGTATGACCAATCACAAGTTGAATTTTGAATATAGAATATTGTGTACTTACAGCAAACTGGTGATAAATCCAGAGAGTTAAAAAGAAAAAAAAACTTAGCAAAAATTAGTCTAAAATGTGACAGGTTTCAGAGTAGCAGCCGTGTTAGTCTGTATTCGCAAAAAGAAAAGGAGTACTTGTGGCACCTTAGAGACTAACAAATTTATTAGAGCATAAGCTTTCGTGAGCCACGAAGCTTATGCTCTAATAAATTTGTTAGTCTCTAAGGTGCCACAAGTACTCCTTTTCTTTTTCTAAAATGTGAATAATTAATATATTCCAGGAAGTTATCTGTTCACAGAATTGCTGTGAGCAGAAAGAGGTTCAATTAATCAAGTCTATTTTTTGCTATGACTAGCTCAGCTCTTTTCAGTACCTCTTAGCACACTGACAGGGTTAATAATGTAAAGTAAAATGATTGGTCAAGAAGCCAGCATACTAAGCATATTGCTTGTGAGACAGTTAAGATATTTAACACCGACAAAAACAGCCAGCCTGAAACAACCAGGCTGGACTTTGCCTGACTGACTTTCATCCAAAGGACTGCAGAATGTGCACGTCTAAATATGCAGCACAGCACAGATATCCTAGTACTGAGCTGTGTTAGCATTGGTATGTAACCTGAAGCCACAACCTGCGTGTCTAGACTGACAAGAGTCCTACCAGTTGAGCCACCATGACACCTTGTGGCTTATTAAGTAACATACTCTGAAACCTAAGTAACATGCATATCTTTTTGAAAATAACAGCTAAAACTTAGAGCTTATTTTGGATATTGACAAATACCGTGGGATACAATTGTCTATTGGTTTAAATACCTTTACTGGTTTAGTGTATTATGTTAAATTAAACGATGATTTGGTTTTAACTGTGCTAAAGGTCCCTAAAATGAATTTGTCGAAGTATTGTAATGTAGTTTATAAGTGTCAGAGCGTACATGCCATTTCACTAAATTTGACCCTTTGATCTTACATTCATACTCCTAGTATCACCTCATCACTCAGATTGAATACTGAAACTTTGTGTAGCTGCAGTGCAGGACCAACTAAGCTTGTAACTAAGATTTAGGCTAATCCAAAAAACTCTCCATAAAAATGAAGAGAATATTTGTTGGCTGTGGAAAACTAGCAGAGTTAAATGAAAGTGACTAAAATGCGCTAAGCAATAGAAATAGGTAATAGACACAAAACCTCTTTACACCAAAATTGGGGTAGAAAATTGTTCACGCTCTTTGGTTGTAGATAATTCATTACCTATTATTCTTAATGTGAATTTCTCATTGTAATTTTTTTTTCTGAAAAATTCTTTCTTGAACTTAAATTGGGCAGGTGATCAGTGATGTACCATGCTGAGATACTCGGACAGAACAGTACGTCCGTAATGAATCAGGATCTTACAGTACAAGATGCCATCCTCCATCACCTACTTATTAAATTTTCAAACAAGTGGCTGAGACTGCAGCATACCATGCTAAGAAATATTGTCTCATGGTTTTTTTGTCTGTCTATCTGTCCCTGTATCCATCTGTTGTCTCTTATCTTATACTTAGGTATGTTTTCAAAGTATCCTACCCAAACTATATTGAATTCAGCTAGCACAGGTAACAACAGCAGTGAAGACAGTGGAGTGTGGGCTTCAGAACTAATAAGAACATAAGAACGGCCATACTGGGTCAGACCAAAGGTCCATCTAGCCCAGTGTCCTGTCTTCAGACAATAGCCAATGTCAGGTGCCCCAGAGGGAATGAACAGAACAGGTCATCATCGAATGATCCCTCCCCTGACATCTATTCCCAGCTTCTGGCAAACAGAGGTTAGGGACACCATACCTGTTCATCTTGGCTAATAGCTATTGATGGGGCTATCCTCCATGATAGTACAAGCCTGGCACCTGGCACAGACCCTGGGTACATACTCTGCTTGCTAACCCTCACTGAGGCCCATGCTGTGATGTCTTCACTATTGTTCCCTGCACTAGCTGGATTCAAGCCTGTGCACAAATCAGTCCGTGCTCGGCATTTATTGTGTAGACACACTCTTAGGTCATAAACTGTTTGTGGCAGCGACTGACTCTTTGCCCTATACAGTGCCTAGCACGATGGGGCCCTGATCCATGTCTGGGGTTCTGAGGCAGAAAGAATTAATACAAATAATTGAATAATAATAGGATCATAGACAATATAGAACTAGACGGTAGGATTTTATATGCTGGTTTAAATCAGATTCTAAGTATTTCACTTTGGTTTTAATCTCACAAATCAAAAGGATTAAATTTATATTTTACATGTTCATCCATCATAAATTTGACATTGATTAGAAAATACCACAAATTATAGATTGTTAAGGCTTCGAATAATTGTAATCTTCCAAGAACATTAGAATGATTTGATGCATTAACCACCAGTTCTCATACCTACTAGCCATATTTTTGCTCTCCATTACACCCAGGCCAGGCTAGTGGCATGCTAGGGTTGCACAAATATAGCAAAGGACAGCATTTGTCCAACTATTTAGATCTGATGTCTGTTAAATCACCATGATTTTCTGTGATTCTAAAGTAGTCTCATACAGTTAAAGGGATTCCTTCCAAGTCTCTGTTCTTATAGTAGCAGGAAGTTTAACATACCTTCAACCCTAGGTGCTGGAACTAAGGGGTTCTGGAGGGTGCTCCTGCACCCCCTGGCTTGAAGTGGTTCCATCAGATATAGAGTTTACAGTTTGTTCAATGGCTCATCAGCACATGCACCATACAATTGTTCCAGCAGCGCTGCCTTCAGCTCCATATGAAAAGGATTTTCTTTTTGACGTATCTGGTGTTGTGGTCTATGTGTTTATCTCACTGGGGATGTTGGGTGGAAATGCAGTAAACTCTTGCAACATGCATAAGTACTGAGGTAGAGATGAATGCTGGAGATCCTCCTAGGGGACAGAGGAGATACATTGCTTTTAACCTCTGCATTCAACTGATCTAATTAACCACTGTGTGCCTAGTAAGAACATTTAAAAATTCCCAAACTCTATTGGCTTATCAAACACAATTCTCAGTACCAAGCAGATGTGTATTTGGTTTGCTTTTTAATAGACATCTGTATTTAGAGGCAAATGAATAGAATAAGTCTAAATATTTAGTCTTGAGCAAAGGGGCTATTTTAAATGTTCATTTTGAACATAAATTGGGCTACCTTAAGCAAAGCATATATCACCTCTGGTGTGCTACACATGCTAAAATAGTAGCAATATTATGATATTTTTCTGAGTGCAGGTACAGTAGCTGTATCTTAGCTGTTGCCACATTCTACACTAAATGTTTACAGAAGCTGCTATAAGTGCAAAGAACCATTTCCTCTGGGCAGAAGTGACAGAGGGTTATACGTTGGTCGAGAAGGTAGGGAGCATAGATGTTTAAAAACTACTCAGATGATCTCTGCTCCATTTTATTATGCTACATCCTCCTGCAATACAAATAGAATGGAATGAATTTCAGTAAAGAACTGGAGCAGTTCACTGTAGTGCTGATTGGCTGGGTCCATTACAGCTAAGGAAGTGAGCTGTAGCTCACGAAAGCTTATGCTCAAATAAATTTGTTATTCTCTAAGGTGCCACAAGTACTCCTTTTCTTTTAGCTAAGGAGCTGTGGCTCTATCCTAATAATAAATTAGAATATGAATATTAACACACATTCTTGAATATCTGTGTGGCAGGGATGAAGAGATGTTTTCTACATAGATGCCCTTCTAGAGCTGGAAAGATTCAGTGGCTATGATTATTAACAACCCAGAGTTTCCCCACCTCTGCCTAGAGCAGCAACTAAGAACGTGTCTTTTTAAACAAAAAAGGATGGTGGAGGGAGATCTGATAACTACTACCACTCCCATGTCTGAGGTGGGTAGGGGTAGATAACTTTAAAAACAATTTTATGTTTGGAGGGAAAAAAATGCCTTGACTAAACTTACTGAAACATCAAGAGTGACCTATTACAAATACAATTAAGTGTGTGTCTACAAACATGCATGCACCTGCACACAATCACACATACACCTATATATTCAGGTAATTATCAGGAAGTGTATGAAAATACTAGGTCCGTGAGAACTTGGATAAACCCACCTGGTGAGCACACTTTCCTTAATAAACTAGCTTCTATTAACTTGCAAACCCAGAGCAAGATTATGAGAAGCAACAGAAAATATAAATTGAAAAAGCTCAGTTCAGTATTCTCCATTTTTTTTTTAACTGAGAAACTGAAGCCACAGAGATACACATGAAAAGAGATAGACAATAGGGTCTGGTAATTCAGGCGGATTTTCTATCATTTTTAACTTGCTTTTTAACACACAACCTAGTGGCAATATGTGTTGGAACTAGGCTGCTGGCATGCTGCTGCACCCCCTGGCTTGAAGTGGTTTCCATTCTATACAGGGTTTACAGTTGGTTCAATGGCTGTCAGCAGCCTCACTATACAAATTGTTCAAGCACCCCTGCTAGTGGCCTGAATTTCAGTGAGAGCCTGATGTTGTAGCACCTCTGTGGAGCACAATCCTGGTTCCACTGAAAGTTTTGCCATTGACGATCAATGGGACCAGATTTGGCTCCATCTGTGGAACTTGCAACACCTAAGGCTGAGACTGGCAGCATGTGTGGTTTGTGGCGGGTGAATTGGCAAGCTTACAGCCTCCATACAATGTCGGTGTGCACGTCATGGATTTGTGCAAGCTAAACATCATCTTAAAAAACAACCCCAGCTTGCTCTTATTTAGGAGGCTATGTACTCCATCTAAAAGTGGGAGAAAAATAATCAAGCTGATGGTTACTATTACAGACTGGTATTACTTGTAGCAGGGCCTAACTGCTGGCTCAGCAGCTATCTCATAGTTGTGTTACTGAAAGTGTTTTACTTGTTATCTATAATAAACTACAACACACACATAGAGAGAAAATGGCTTCACTGGGTTTTGTGGTGCATTTGTGCAACTAGCAAATGCCATGGGTGAAATTCCAACCACACTGAATCAATGACGAATCAAGATCTCACTCCATTTATTTATCTATCTTAAAACATGGATTACTTTAGTTCAATAATTGTACACCTTTATTAGGAAAATAAGAATGAAATAAATTCCTCTACAAGATTATAATGAACACTGATGACTTTTTATTGTACCCTTTACACACAAACCACCTTGATGCATTCAATACCTTTGGAAGCTTCTCAGGCTACAAAATAAATGTCCAAAAATCTAATCCTAATGGTACTCTCATATTTCAAATTTGTGAATTTTCTTACAACTCTGTTTGAAATTTCCAAGCAATTGATCCTTTTTGGCATAAAATTCATCCCTGATCTTTGAAAAATAGTCTTCATCAACACCAATTCTTTCATTAACAAACCTGTAGGGACTAAAATACGGGGACTTTATTTATGGACTTCATTTTACTATTGAAAATGAGTATTCCGTCTTGCCTGCTGTGCTCTGAGTATGATTCCATTAAAAAATCCTGCACAGATCTTCCACAATACAAACTACTGTTTAGTAACCTAATTTGGGCTAGCAATTGTGTGGGAGACAGTCATATAATTTTAAGAAAGTCATGGACAATGGAGGACTCTGACTTTTGGACATCAATCTCCATTACCTCTCCGCTCATGAGACATCACCAGATAATTCCCAAAATGGTAAACTCTCACTTTCCCTTATGGCGTCTTGTAGCTCACTGTTGTATTTATCTGCTGTCCACACACTATACCCGTAAGAAGAATTTTCAGTATCCATTCTTAACGAATCAGTGGTATCTGAGAATCCTCTCCATTTTGTTCTTTGCACAATACTCCACTTCAGAATAACCCTACTTTTCACTCTAGCGAAAGGAAACTTTCCAGTCACCTTCAGCAATCCATAATGTGTGGGCAAACTTTTGCAAAAGGATACACTGTTACTGGACTTTTCTTAGTTAAAGGAAAGATCTTTACTGCAGTGCAGTCTGTGTTGTTTATATCAGTTAATTCAACTATATAACTCTGCTCCACAGTTAGAACACCCCGAAAAGACATGATTAATATGTTTGGGGGTTAAACTTTGTTTTTTGCAGGCAACTTCACTTGGGAACATGGGACTGGAAGAGCCCTCCTCGGTGACCAAGTCCAGTCCCCTGCTATCTCAGGACACCCTATCATATAATCCCATTAGTAAATTGATCAAACTCCACCTTAAAACTGATTAGGTTCTTTGCCCCCACTACTCCTATTATAAGACTGTCCCAGCACTTCATTCCTCTGATGGATAGAAACCTTTTAATTTCCAGCCTAAATTTGCTACATCCTGAAATGTTCTGCTTGAACACAGAATTGATTCTTTCTGGAAAAGGATGGTGCAGAGTGTAGCTAAATGTTGTATTAATCAAGAGCTTGTGGAGACCCTTTAATCTGGGAGAAAGAAGACCCTATATCAATTCACAGCTGTAGGAGCCTACCGCTGACCTCTCCCTGAGCATGTATAATAAACCACGACTGCATAAGTGCAGACATCTTAATCATCAGTGTGTTTTGCAACTGGGATTTGCAGCATTAAAAGGACAAGCTGAAGGAATAAATAACTGTGAGCAGTCAGTGAGTAACAAACTCTTATCCTCACTGGGACCAGTCACTAGAGGGGGGCAGGATCTCACACATTAACCCAGTGAATTACAAATGTATTAGAGAAAGATTGTAAATAATGACCGGTGTAGAGGGGAATCGATTACCATGTAGCAGTTCTATAGATTTCTTCAGCTGAGGTAAGTCCCTTCCAGCCCACAAAAAGACCCTTGCAGAATGTGTCCTGATTTTTGGAAATAGGGTTGCCAGGCGTCCAGTTTTCAACCAGAATGAAAAGGCACCCTGGAGGCTCCGGTCGGCACTGCTAAAAGTCTGGTTGGTAGTGCAGCAGGGCTAAGGCAGGCTCCCTGACAGCCCTGGCTCCGCACAGCTCCTGGAAGCAGTGGGCATGTCCCTGTAGCCCGTAGATACAGGGGCAATCAGGGAAGCCCCGTGCACTGCCCCCGCCCCGAGCTGCAGGGGCAGCACCTGCAGACGGGGACAGTACGTGGAGCTGCCTGGCTGTGCCTCCATGTAGGGAACTGGATATGCTGACTCTCTTCTGGGAGCTGCACAGAACTAGGGCAGGCAGGGAGCCAGCTTTAGCCCCACTGCACCACCTACCGGGAGCCACCTGAGGTAAACACTGGCTGCTGGAGCCTGCACCTCGTGCCCTCTCCTCTACCCCAAGCCCCTGTCCCCACTCGGAGCCCTCTCCTGCACCCTGAGCCTCTCATTTCTGGCCCCACCCCAGAGCCCCCCCCTTCCATACTCCAACTCCCTACCTCAGCCCAGTGAAAATGAGTGAGGGTGAGGAAATGGAGTGAGTGGGTGGCAGGGCCTCAGAGAAGAGGCGGGCAGGGGGGTAGGGCAAGGGTGTTCAGTTTTGTGTGATTAGAAAGTTGGCACCCTATTTGAAACGGCTTGCTGATTTTAATGTGGACTTAGCTTAACATCACATCTGGAAATTATTAATTGGAAGTCCTTTGACCGTTGGCAGTTTGGGTGAAGTGAAGGGAAAAGGGATGTAAATCTGAAGCTCTTTGGCCCATTTGATGTATATTTTTAAAGTTCTTTTCAACAGCAGATTTGTTCCAAAGTTCCTTTTTCTTGGGTTTTTAGGATAGGTTGACACTTGGAGCTGGGAGTCTAGTTCTCAGCTCAAGGAGACAGCTAAGCTGGGGCTGATCGAGCTAGCACACTAAAACTAGAGTGTAGCCATCATGGCCCAAGAGGCAGGAGGGGCTAGCCACCCCAAGTACATACTCATCTGAGACTCCAGGCATGTTCTCTGGGTAGCTAGCACCTCCTGCTGCTTGCGCCACTAGGGCTACCCTGTATTTTTAGCATGCTATGTCCCCTCAAGCTAGAAATTGCACTCCCAGCTCAAAGTATAGACAGTATCTTAGATTCAGGAAAATATAGAGAAGAATAGACTTGCCAGGGATTAGTGAAAATGAGAATTGGCTTTTGGCTTAAAGGAAGGAAATGTTTTCAGGAGTCACTTGTCATCAAATTACAATTCTGATCTTCCTTGGCCAGAATGATGGCTTAAATACCTTTTTGTACATACAATGTTTGACCAAAAGTACGGTGAAAGAAAGATTTCTGGGACAGAAAACAAACTCTTTAGAATGGTGTTTGGACAATGTTATCATCTAATTAAGATGATTTACTTAATAAACCTTAGTTATCCTGGTGAACTGCACTAAAAAATTGCCTAGGATTTATCTAGTTTCCTATATTAGAATAACAAGCCAATGGAAAACTGTTATATTCAAATATCAATAAATGTACACCTGGACCACAGTGGCTCAAATGTCCATGCATATTTCCCTTGAGATGTGGATGCAAAAATATATAAAGACACATGAAGTCCCAGCACTAACAATCTGTAGATATATAAACAAAACCAAGTTAACCCTCCCCTCCATACTTCATTCCTAATCTCGCATCCTAATAGCACTAAAATTCAGTTCCATGGCACAGACTAATGACTGAAAACAGTAGACCTATCCCTAAAGAGACATTATAGGTCAAATTTTCTGCTGGTGTAAATTGGCATGGCTCCATAGACTTTAGTGGAGCTCCACCAAATTATACTAACTGAGCATCTGGTCCTCTATTATTTATATAGGAAAAACATTAAACCTACCCCCACCTCCATAAAAGTAGATTGCTAGAGATCGCTGCACTGAATCTTTGCACTAAAAGATCAGTCACAGCATCCCTACCAAATGTGTTTCAGTTTGTCATCCATTTCCTAGGAATAGAGATGTAAGTGCCTTATGGAGTGATAGCACTGGAGGCCATAGACCTCAATGCAGATGGAATGGACTTGGGTTAATGATGGATCTCAAAGTCTTGTCTCTGGAAACATTCATGTCTTGCAGGAGGTAGCCCCTTGAGAGAGCAACTGTGAAGAAGTATGTGACAGATGGCTTTGCAAACATCACCTTATAGATTGCCTTCAAATGCATGTCTGTGCTTCTGTCAGTGCCTCCTGCTTCATCATTCCCTGGGTAGCCTCCCCCATCTCCCAAACTTGTCTCTTCGACTTATACCTTAGGGTGTGGCTTTGCTGCAGAGTTAGCTTGAGTGATAGGCACTCAGGCCTGAGCCCCTGGGTTAGCCTGGCCTGGGTGTGAACAGCCTCACCCATAGACTGTAAGGCCAGACGGGACCATCATGATCATCTAGTCTGACCAACTGCATATTGAAGGCCACAGAACCTCACCTACCCACTCCTGTAATAGACCCCTAACATCTCGCTGAGTTACTGAAGTCCTCACATCATGATTCAAAGACTTCAAATTACAGAGAATCCACCATTTACACTAATTTAAACCACACTGCAGAAGAAGGAAAAAACAAAACAAAACAGGGACTCTGCCAGTCTGACCTGGGGGAAAATTCCTTTCTGACCCTAAATATGGTAGTAAGTTGGACCCTGAGCATTTCAGCAAGACTCAACAGCTAGACACAAGGAAAGAATGCTCTGTAGAATTCAGAATGCAGAGCCCTCTGTATCTAGTGTCCCATCACCGGCTATGGGGAATATTTGATACTAGCAGTCGCTGGTCAGCTAAATGACAGGTTTCAGAGTAGCTGCCGTGTTAGTCTGTATCCGTAAAAAAGAGAAGGAGTATTTGTGGCACCTTAGAGACTAACACATTTATTAGAGCATAAGCTTTTGTGAGCTACAGCTCACTTCATCGGATGCATACAGTGGAAAATATAGTGGGGAGCTTTTATATACACAGAGAACATGAAACAATGGGTGTTACCATACAGATTGTAACAAGAGTGATCAGGAAAGATGAGCTATTACCAGCAGGAGAGCAGGGGGGGACCTTTTGTAGTGACAATCAAGATTGGCCATTTCCAGCAGTTGACAAGGACAGTAGGAGGGGAAATAACAAGGGGAAATAGTTTTACTTTGTGTAATGACACATCCACTCCCAGTCTTTATTCAAGCCTAAATTAACTGTATCCAGTTGGCAAATTAATTCCAATTCAGCAGTCTCTCGCTGGAGTCTGTTTTTGAAGTTTTTTTGTTGAAGAATTGCCACTCTCAGGTCTGTAATCGAGTGACTAGAGAGATTGAAGTGTTCTCCAACTGGTTTTTGAATGTTATAATTCTTGATGTCTGATTTGTGTCCATTGATTCTTTTACATAGAGACTGTCCAGTTTGGCCAATGTACATGGCAGAGGGGCATTGCTGGCACATGATGGCATATGTCACACTGGTAGATGCGCAGGTGAACGAGCCTCTGATAGTGTGGCTGATGTGATTAGGCCCTATGATGGTGTCCCCTGAATAGACATGTGGGCACAGTTGGCAACTGGCTTTGTTGCAAGGATAGGTTCCTGGGTTAATGTTTTTCTTATGTGGTGTGTGGTTGCTGGTGAGTATTTTCTTCAGGTTGGGGGGCTGTCTGTAAGCAAGGACTGTCCTGTCTCCCAAGATCTGTGAGAGTGATGGGTCATCCTTCAGGATAGGTTGTAGATCCTTGATGATGCGTTGGAGAGGTTTTAGTTGGGGGCTGAAGGTGATGGCTAGTGGCGTTCTGTTATTTTCTTTGTTGGGCCTGTCCTGTAGTAGGTGACTTCTGGGTACTCTTCTGGCTCTGTCAATCTGTTTTTTCACTTCAGCAGGTGGGTACTGTAGTTGTAAGAATGCTTGATAAAGATCTTGTAGGTGTTTGTCTCTGTCTGAGGGGTTGGAGCAAATGCGGTTGTATTGTAGATCTTGGCTGTAGACAACGGATCGTGTGGTGTGCCCTGTATGGAAGCAGGAGGCATGTAGGTAGGCATAGCGGTCAGTAGGTTTCCGGTATAGGGTGGAGTCTATGTGACCATCACTTATTAGCACCGTAGTGTCCAGGAAACAGATCTCTTATGTGGACTGGTCCAGGCTGAGGTTGATGGTGGGATGGAAATTGTTGGAGTCCTGGTGGAATTCCTCAAGGGCTTCTTTTCCATGGGTCCAGATGATGAAGAAGTCGTCAATGTAGCATAAGTAGAGTAGGGGCATTAGGGGACGAGAGCTGAGGAAGCGTTGTTCTAAGTCAGCCATAAAAATGTTGGCATGCTGTGGGGCCATGAGGGTTCCCATAGCAGTGTCACTGATTTGAAGATATACATTGTCCCCAAATGTGAAATAGTTATGGGTGAGGACAAAGTCACAAAGTTCAGCCACCAGGTTAGCCGTGACAATATCGGGGATACTATTCCTGACGGCTTATAGTCCATCTTTGTGTGGAATGTTGGTGTAGAGGGCTTCTACATCCATAGTGGCTAGGATGGTGTTTTTAGGAAGATCACCAATGAATTGTAGTTTCCTCAGGAAGTCAGGGTGTCTCGAAAGATAGGTGGGAGAGCTGGTTGTGTAGGGCCTGAGGAGGGAGTCTACATAGCCAGACAATCCTGCTGTCAGGGTGCCAATGCCTGAGATGATGGGGCGTCCAGGATTTCCAGGTTTATGGATCTTGGGTAGCAGATAGAATACCCCTGGTCGGGTTTCTAGGGGTAGTCTGTGCGGATTTGTTCTTGTGCTTTTTCAGGGAGTTTCTTGAGCAGATGGTGTGGTTTCTTTTGGTAACCCTCAGTGGGATCAGAGGGTAATGGCTTGTAGAAATTGGTGTTGGAGAGCTGCCTAGCAGCCTCTTGTTCATATTCCGACCTATTCATGATGACGACAGCACCTTCTTTGTCAGCCTTTTTGATTATGATGTCAGAGTTGTTTCTGAGACTGTGGATCGCATTGTGTTCTGCACGGCTGAGGTTATGGGGCAAGTGATGTTGCTTTTCCACAATTTCAGCCCGTGCATGTCGGCGGAAGTACTCTATGTAGAAGTCCAGTCTGTTGTTTCAATTTTCAGGAGGAGTCCATCCAGAATCCTTCTTTTTGTAGTGTTGGTAGGAAGATCTCTGTGGGTTAGTATGTTGTTCAGATGTGTGTTGGAAATATTCCTTGAGACGGAGACGTCAAAAATAGGATTCTAGGTCACCACAGAACTGTATCATGTTCGTGGGGGCGGAGGAGCAGAAAGAGAGGCCCCGAGATAGGACAGATTCTTCTGCTGGGCTGAGAGTATAGTTGGATAGATTAACAATATTGCTGGGTGGGTTAAGGGAACCACTGTTGTGGCCCCTTGTGGCATGTAGTAATTTAGATAGTTTAGTGTCCTTTTTCTTTTGTAGAGAAGCAAAGTGTGTGTTGTAAATGACTTGTCTAGTTTTTGTAAAGTCCAGCCATGAGGAAGTTTGTGTGGAAGGTTGTTTTTTTATGAGAGTATCCAGTTTTGAGCGCTCATTCTTAATCTTTCCCTGTTTGCTGTAGAGGATGTTGATCAGGTGGTTCTGCAGTTTCTTTGAGAGTGTGTGGCACAAGCTGTCAGCATAGTCTGTGTGGTATGTAGATTGTAATGGATTTTTTACCTTCAGTCCTTTTGGTATGATGTCCATCTGTTTGCATTTAGAAAGGAAGATGATGTCTGTCTGTATCTGTACGAGTTTTTTCATGAAGTTGATAGATTTCCACTATTGTAGGCAGTCTCATCATACCCTCCCCTCCATAAACTTATCAAGCTCAGTCTTAAACCCAGTTAGGTTTTTTTGCCCCCACTACTCCCCTTGGAAGGCTTCATTCCTCTGATAGTTAGAAACCTTCATCTAATTTCAACCCTACATTTGTTGATGGACAGTTTATATCCATTTGTTCTTGATGCTTAACTTAAATAACTCCTCTTCCTCCCTGGTATTTATCCCTCTGATATATTTATAGAGAGCAATTATATCTCCCTTCAGCTGTTGTTTGACTCTCTGAGTCTCCTTTCATAAAGGTAGGTTTTCCATTCCTCTAATCATCCTAGTAGCCCCTCTCTGCACCTGTTCCAAATTGAATTCATTTTTCTGAAACATGAAAGACCAGAATTGCACACAATATTGCAGATGAGGTCTCACCAGTGCCTTGTATAATGGTACTAACACTTCCCTATCTCTAAATACCTTGTCTGATGTATGCTTAGATCACGTGGCTGTAGCACATTGGTGGCTCATAGTCGTCCTGTGCTACACCCAAAGGTCTTTCTCTTCCTCTGTCACTTTCAAATGATAAGTCCCCAGTTTATCGCAAAAATTCTTGTTATTAGTCCCTAAGTGCATGATGTTGCACTTTGCACTGTTAAATTTCATCCTGTTTCTATTACTGCAGTTATAAAAGTCATCCAGATCTTCTTGTATGATACAGTATTCCAGGCCTCCTCCATATTGGCAATACCTCCTGACTTTGTGTCATTTGCAAATTTTATTAGCACACTACCAGTTTAGTTTTACCAAGGTCAGTAATAAAAATGTTAAATAAGATTGGTCCCAAAACCAATCCCTGAGGAATCCACTAGTAACCAAGCTCCAGCCTGACAGTTCACCTTTCAGTATGACCTGTCGCAGTCTCCCTTTTAACCAGTTCCTTATCCACCTTTCAGTTTTCATATTAATCCCCATCTCCTCCCATTTAACTAATAATTTCCCATGTGGAACTATATCAACTGCCTTACTGAAATCTAGGTAGGTTAGATCTACTGCATTTCCTTTGTCTAAACAGTTTGGTTTGGCACGATCTACCTTTTGTAAAACCACATTGTATTTTATCCTGAGCCTGACCATCTACACTGCTGTTTTTAGCTCTATAACATGAATCCTGTGAGCCTGAGTCAGTTGACCCAGGCTCTGAGATTCCCTGCTGTGGGTGTTTTTTTCAGGGTAGAACATACCTAAGATTCTTTCCAATTCAGTGTTGTCTGTTCTTCTGGGCACATGGGGGAATTGTGGGAAGGCACTGGAGGACTGTCAACACTTAAGTGGTTTATCCTGAGTTCTTTTTGAAAAGTGAGTGAGTAACTGGACTGAGTGAAAACAGAACCCAGGCTCTAAGACAGGTAGCTTGGGTTGAAAGCACTATTTAACTCAGATGAGAGATTTTGGTGTGCAGATGGGAGGGGATTGGGGCAACACCTAAGTTACTGCTGAGTTAGCCTGGCCTTTTAAAGACATACTCTTACGTTGGGAATGCCCACCCACCTGATGTTGCAAGCCCTCACTCTCTCTTCCCTAAATCCCTCCATGAAAAACACTTCTTCCTTTAGGCTTATTAGTATTAAGTATTTTAAAAGTGCTAAGCCAAAAAACTTTAAAACAAAACATACTGCTATATACTGATGTGTGTCTACTCCCTGGTCATGTAGTGTTTAATTATTGTCTAGGTTTGACATATTCATTTCTTCGGGACAGCATCAGTGTCCTCAAAGAAGGAATGAAAAGAGATGCTGTTGGTTTTAACTTGTTTCTGGGCAGGTATTTCCCCTGTGCTTTGGACTAGTGTCCTTAGTTTTGTTCCTCTGGAATTTCATGGGAGTTGACTGTCTTTTTAACTGTATTATCAAGAATTCCATAGGCAACAATTTACCATGCCTAGAAATGGCAGATTCTGAACTTTAGAGGAACTTCTGTTTGAGCTGGACATGATATATCTTGAATTTTTTAATTCCTCTTTATTTCTTGGACCTTTTGGAGTTCCTTTATGGGACAAGTGGGGAAGAGAAGGATGAATATGAGGAAGAGGAACTTGTACAGTAGAAAGCACAAGACCAAGAATTTTGATGGCTAATTCTTCTTTAGCAATTAATGTTAAATCTGCCTCACTGGCAAGATGAGATGATTCTCTGGTCAATAAGGTCCCCTAGGAAGTTTTGAAGAGAGTCATCAGAAAGTATTGTGGCCCTGTTTGACTATTTCTAGTTATGCACCATTTTATTACCCATTTTTGAAACTACCCCAAAAGAAACTACTCCATGAGACCCTTAACAGGGACTTCTTATCATATCCAGGTGATAGAATGCTGAATCACTGACCGCAGAATCACAGAAACAGAGCTTTCTGGCAGGTCCCTGGACACTTTTAAACCTTTTCCTTTGTGTCCTCTCCAGAGGCCATGACTAACAACTCTGTACTATCGTGTTGCCACATAAAGAGAAGAGACCTACAAGTAGCTGCTTTTTCCAGATGTGGTATGAAGAAGAAATGAAGAAGATCATTAGTTCTGGTTGTTGGTTATGCTGAAAAACACTTTTTAAAGTTAAAATTGCAGACTTTTGGTCCATAATATACACTAGCATCTGTTTGGAATGTGATATTTTAAAAAAAAGCCCTGTTGTTACAATGTGAAAATGGGCTGACACACAAGAACAAGAACATTTTATTTGAGATTCCTTAATATTCAAATCCACATTTACCTCATAATGGATTAACATGACAATTGTTGTGATGACTCCAAATAAGTTATTGTGAAATATTGTATCAACAATCTGCACTCACTGATCTAGAAGGTTCTTGCAGACTCCTGGTATCCCCTTGTTAAAATTCTGCTAGCAAACTGAGGGGAATGCTGAGGTGATTTCCCTGTCTTGGATGCAGTTCACTTTCCTTCTGGATTCTGCTAAATCATCTCTCCTAGAGATGACCAGGGATCCTAATTTTCTGTAATAAAAAACCTCCAAATTCTCAGATTAAAAAAACATTAAAAAATGTGTTTTTCTTCATTTAAAATGGAATGCTGAACTTTAGTTTCCTAGCCACAATATATATAGGTATAAGTTGAACACAATGTTTTATTGTGTAATTACACTTTTAAGCAAGTTCGAAGCCTACCAGTGCCATCGTCATTTATATTAAAATAAAATTAATAGAATTGCAGTTTTTATCTCTTACATATACCAAATATTTCTATGTCTGTATTTTCAGAAAAAAAATTTAAATGCACAAAAATGCTGTAACGATCCAGTCACAGTGCATTGGTTTTTTTACTGTTGTCCATGGACCTGCTGTCTCAGCCTCTTGTTTTCATTTCTTTTCATTCCGTTTATGTTTAGAGCTTTCCATGTGTTCTACAATTGTGCGCCTTCGATCTTCATCTACAGCCTTGCTGCATACAGAACAGCACATTACTATCAATGTGAAATTTGTCCTTGACAAACTCAGTAATATGGTCTTAGGGGTGATTTTTAACATTTTCAACATTTTTTTCATAACTTTAATTACTCACGTCTGGAGACTGAAGTGAAATTTGAGGTACATTTAAACATGAACCTCTATATACCGTTAAGTAACCTCTGTATGCTGGAAGCAGTTTATTGGAATTTGTTTTGCTATGTACATTTAAAGCGCATTCAAAAATCAACCACAAGATGGGGAGGTTGTGCTCATTGAATAAATGAGACTGGTACTTTCAGTAAAATTAGTTAATAGTTAATGTATTTTTTAATTTTTTTTCACAAAACGTAAAAACTAAAAATTCTCTGGTAGATACGCAAATTCCATGTTTTTCTGTGGCAAATGGATTTTTAGGATCCCTGGAGACGATTTATATAAGTGCAAAAACATTCTTTTGAAGAGAAAATGTTTATGCCTTTAGAGTGGACAAGAAATTATCAAAATGCTGGTGCCTTATTTCTTGGTTATGGGCTAGTAGAAAAAAATAGTTTAAATGAAAAAGAAAATGTATAGATTTCCCATACCCTTACTGTTTTATTGACACATTGAAGTCCATGGTCTACAAGGTTTATCAAAGGACAACTTTTTGCCCATGAATTTTACAAACAATTCTTTACAGTGTTCACCCAGCTCCAATTTAGACTTTATGTTTCATTTATTTTAAACTGGATTTTAATAAATAGTGCCCATACACACAGAGTCAAATTAACAGTAATCCAGAGTGTCTGTCTGAAATAAGAAAAGGAGTACTTGTGGCACCTTAGAGACTAACAAATTTATTAGAGCATAAGCTTTCGTGAGCTACAGCTCACTTCATCAAATGCATCCGATGAAGTGAGCTGTAGCTCACGAAAGCTTATGCTCTAATAAATTTGTTAGTCTCTAAGGTGCCACAAGTACTCCTTTTCTTTTTGTGAATACAGACTAACACGGCTGCTACTCTGAAACCTGTCTGAAATAGTTAAGGGCCCAGTTTAAACAGTCAGTTTAAATTTCTTTCTGTGAGTTTGCACAGGAAATATTTTTTGCATGTGCACAAATACATGCAAATGGCACCGGGAGTACCTGTCTACTTAACTTGTGTTTGCAAATGCCCTTTGTGTTCAAATGTGGGGGTTTTTTTGAGAACGCACAAGTCTCAAGGCTGAGTTAAGTCCTCTGAAAATTTGGGTCTATGGAGTTTGGATTAAAACTACTCTTTAACTTACTTTGCTGAGTCTCATGCAGCTCATATCAGGTCCTAGTGGATTTCCATATCTGACAGTATTTATTGTCAGGTCATCCATTGTTGTTAGGCTTTCTGAAAAAGGACCCATCGCAGCAATTCTTTCACGTCTTTGAATTTCCTTGCTTTTGTTGATGTTGTGTTAATTTTAATGTAATTTTTGTGTGTCAATCATTTTTATGGAGTCTGCATTGCAATATCAAAGTAGAATTTCTCACTCTCTCTCTGTATTACCTTGAAAATCATGTAAATTAAAGTTGGGATGATATCAATCAAGAATTTGGGATTAACAGAGTGTCCTGAATACTCCAATGTCTATTGTGAACATTGATTAGTGAATCATAACCCAAATCTTTTTATCTCGGGCACCTTTTGACTTTCTTTGTGAGCGCATTGCTATCTAGTGATCTTCAGAGGAATAAAGCTGCTTAACTGTTGAAAAAAGATAATGCCATCGAGGCTAAATGCTTCACTAATAGCTACGGGCACACTACTGACTGATACTATATTTTATCAACGGTGAGGTACTGTACAAAGAGGAAAGGAAGGATAGGTACTCATCCCAATATGTAGGGACAAAAACCGTTAGCTAACAGCTCTTTACCTGTGTAGCTGCAGCAATTCTAGAGTTTTATTTGCAAACTATAAATAAAGAGTAAACACTACTATAAATACTGTTTCATAACAGTGAAATTTCAAATACTGAAAAATCCCCCATTTTGTGAATGCGGTGAATGAACAAGTTTAAAATAATTGTGGCAAAGCGTATGTGCTAGCAACATACCTTGTGTTAAACTAGCCAGAGTAGAATAGCATATAGGGATAAGCCCAAAGGCTTAAAAATGAACCCAAAAGCTTTTGTCATTGATGTGTGTTTATATGGGTTGCCATCTCCTCTGCACTGATTTGTCTGCCTGCAAATAATGATCTATTAGGCAGTGCAGAGGTAATGCAAATGTGCATGTTTGACTTACATGCACACAATTCTTGTGACTGCACCAGAAAAAAGTCTGCCCCAAAGCCCAACACCCTGTTTCTGTTGCTGGTAGGCCAGCCAGCATACAGAAGAGCAGTTAGCCTTTTGACAAGTAACAACCTTGGGTTTAGAAGAGTTTTTTGGACTTGGGCAGAAGTGTTGAAAATCAATATATAAAATTTAAGGCTGACATCTTTGATGTTGTGTCTTTAATGTCACAGTTCTTTTATGTAATTTCAAATTCCTATTCCTAGACGATACCACTGGAGAGAATGTTGTGTTAACAAATGCCACCTATAAAGATTAGACAGGTAACGGTTAGTTTTACTTGACCAAATTTTAGATGTGTGTGTGCAGCTCCCACTATCTTCAGTGGGCATTGTGTTTGTGTATCTGAGGTGTCCTCTCCACACAAGGCAGGGCAGATACTTAAGTCAATTAACCTCATAGGCAGTACCTGGGAAGAAAGTTAGGCTTGAATGACAAGCACTAAGTGAAGATGGAGCCCAGCTGGGAAGGAGTAGGTTGGGCCTGTATAAAGAGAGGCGGCTCAGAGGGCTGCAGGGCATGTAGTCTGCAGTCACTCATTGGGAGAAGGGAGATATGTTTGGGGCTACAAAGTCTGGCAAGAAGCCAAAGGAAGGAGTAGTATACAGTGAGTCCCTGGGAGGAGCGAGTTTGGGCTGTTAAACCCAGAGAAGGGGGCCAGAAGATAGAGAAGGGAAATAGGAAAGAGTCCAGGAAAATAGCAAAAGGGTCTGGGAGCAAGTAGACCATAGTTACTAGACATATGGCCCCTAGGCTGGAAGCTGGAGTAGCAGTTGGACCCAGGTTTCCCTACCAGCTACTGGGAAAGTGGCACAGGACCTGGCCACTTCTGGAGCAGAAGAATGTCTGAAACAGTATGTGGACAGCTGATCCTGTGGGACTTTGCTACTCCAGAAGGGGAGGGACTCTAGTGACCTGGCCAGAGGGCCAATTCAAAAAAAGGAGAACTCCGAATCCCAGAGGGGGAGGCACGGTACAAGGAAGGAGGGCAACAGACCTGATGGAGCTAATCAGCGGATGAGTTACTAGGAGGCGCTAAACAATGAGTGAACCCTGTGACATGAGGGCAGAAACCGGCACATGGTATGAAAATTGTCAGTGACTATCTTCAAGAAGCTTAATATAGATAGAAGAGCACAACTAGAAGAAAATACAAATAAACTGACATTCTATAAACAGAAATGTAATGCTGTACGACTAATATAACAATACATGTTTGAAAGAAGGTAAGTATGGTAGAGAATATGGTCTAGAGTTGAATGTGGACAAGACATATGACATAGGTGATATGCAAGGATCCTGGGAAAATATGCAAGATTCCAATGAATGCGTTACAAGTGATAAATTATTGCTACTTAGAAAGCATCGTTGCAGGAGATAGAAGATTGTATGCTGAAGCTCCAGAACAGCAAGAGTGAAAGAGACATTCTGGAAGAATAAACGTCTGATGAGAAGAGAAATAAATCTGAAGACTAAGTTCCAGCTCTTAAAAACTGTTTACTGAAATAATGGTGAATGCTCCCACTAATCTAGTGAAGAGGAGCAACTGAAAACCTATCCTATAAAAATCATTATTTTTAGGGCCTATGAAGTCTTGCCAATGGAAGCCACTGTGATGTCCTAAAATGCATTATTTTGTGAATTTACATAATCAGCACCAGAAAACTGCTGCTATGTGGAGCCCCTCCCCACCTCCCTGATTCAAACACTTAAATCAAGATACAGAAGTTGTATCTGGGACCATCTCCACTGGCAAGAATACTTTCAAAATTTAGTTTTTAGCCTTTCTGTATGCTTCCAAATGCCCTGATCCTACATAGAGATCCAACTTTGAACCCTATGTCCACACTGAATCCCTGTAAATGTCTGACCTGGCTGAACCCATTGCAAGGGTGAGCCTCAGTGCCAGAATAGTTTGCTGTTCCAGTAAAATGAGTTTCCACTGGGTTTTTTTTTTATTATCTGCAAATAATCTTCTCTGAACACTTCCCCTTTCTGTACCTCACACTCACATGCATGCAACATTCTGCTGTTTTAACTGAGATCGGCACTAGCAGGAATGAAGTCTGCTGGTTGGAAGAAAGAATAAAACTCTTGAAACTGATGGGTCTTAAACATGTGGGCACACACTTCAGCCTTTGCTCTCTTGTATACTCAAGCAAACACCTCAAATTTCTCATTTATGAGATGGCAGATTTCTATCGTCTTCCTGAGACCATCCTATCTAGGATCTTTTATTTGCCTCCATCGATGTTGTATCTGAGCACTTGCCAAGCATAAGAACACCAAAGATCTCTCTGTTTTCCTTCCTTGCGGGGGTTGGAAATGGTTGGTTTGGTCTTTCTTAGCAAGGTAACTTAAACTGGGTTGAGCAGCTAGATTTACAATACTATATTGTAACTCCGAAAGGTGGGTTGATTTCATACTTGTTTTTTTCCTGCTTGGAGGTGATTATGCACTTGCATGCCAACTTGTCTTCATGGTGATTTGCAGAACTATAAAATGTAGAGGAAGGTTAGATGTGGTGGATTGCAGAAGTGAAGCTGGGAGGAAGTGGAATGTCCCATGTAACAGATGGAAAACAAGGAAGCTTTGTGATACAGATGGATAAATCATGAAATCAGATATCCTGAGAGGAAAGGATTTTTTGCAGCTTCAAGAACTTTTGCATTTCTGGTGTGAAGCCCCATGGAAATCATGAGAGAGATTGTGCTCCTGACATTCTGACCAAGCTTGACTCCTGGCATCTGACTTGTTGTTCCTGATCTCTAGAATCATAGAATATCAGGGATGGAAGGGACCTCATGAGGTCATCTAGTCCAACCCCCCTGCTCAAAGCAGGACCAATCCTCAACTAAATCATCCCAGCCAGGGCTTTGTCAAGCCTGACCTTACAAACTTCTAAGGAAGGAGATTCGACCACCTCCCTAAGTAACGCATTCCAGCGTTTCACCACCCTCCTAGTGAAAAAGTTTTTCCTAATATCCAACCTAAACCTCCCCCACTGCGACTTGAGACCATTACTCCTCATTCTGTCATCTGCTACCACTGAGAACAGTCTATATCCATCCCCTTTGGAACCCCCTTTCAGGTAGTTGAAAGCAGCTATCAAATCCCCCCTCATTCTTCTCTTCCACAGACTAAACAAACCCAATTTCCTCAGCCTCTCCTCATAAGTCATGTGTTCCAGTCCCCTAATCATTTTTGTTGCCCTCCTCTGGACATTTTCCAATTTTTCCACATCCTTCTTGTAGTGTGGGGCCCAAAACTGGACACAGTACACAGATGAGGCCTCACCAATGTCGAATAGAGGGGAACAATCATGTCCCTCGATCTGCTGGCAATGCCCCAACTTATACATCCCAAAATGCCATTGGCCTTCTTGGCAACAAGGGCACACTGTTGACTCATATCCGGCTTTTCGTCCACTGTAAACCCTAGGTCCTTTTCTGCAGAACTGCTGCCTAGCCATTCAGTCCCTAGTCTGTAGCGGTGCATGAAATTCTTCCGTCCTCAGTGCAGGACTCTGCACTTGTCCTTGTTGAACCTCATCAGATTTCTTTTGGCCTAGTCCTCTAATTTGTCTAGGGCCCTATATATCCTATCCCTACCCTCCAGCATATCTCCCTCTCCTCCCAGTTTAGTGTCATCTGCAAACTTGCTGAGGGTGCAATCCACACCATCCTCCAGATCATTAATGAAGATACTGAAAAACCTGCCAGAGGACCGACCCTTGGGGCACTCCACTTGATACCGGCTGCCAACTAGACATGGAGCCATTGATCACTATCCGTTGAGCCCGACAGTCTAGCCAGCTTTTATCCACCTTATAGTCCATTCATCCAGCCCATACTTCTTTAACTTACTGGCAAGAATACTGTGGGAGACGGTGTCAAAAGTTTTGCTAAAGTCAAGGAACAACACGTCCACTGCTTTCCCCTCATCCACTGAGCCAGTTATCTCATCACAGAAGACAATGAGGGGACCTGCTCCATGAGGACCTGCTCTATGATTTTTCCAGGGACTGAGGTGAGGCTGACTGGCCTGTAGTTCCCAGGATCCTCCTTCTTCCCTTTTTTAAAGATGGGCATTACATTAGCCTTTTTCCAGTCGTCCGGGACCTCCCCCGATCGCCATGAGTTTTCAAAGATAATGGCCAGTGGCTCTGCAATCACATCTGCCAACTCCTTTAGCACTCTCAGATGCAGCACATCCGGCCCCATGGACTTGTGCTTGTACAGCTTTTCTAAATAGTCTCGAACCACTTCTTTCCCCACAGAGGGCTGGTCACCTCTTCTCCATGCTGTGCTGCTCAGTGCAGTAGTCTGGGAGCTGACCTTGTTCGTGAAGACAGAGGCAAAGAAAGCATTGAGTACATTAGCTTTTTCCACATCTTCTGTCACTAGGTTCCTCCCTCATTCAGTAAGGGGCCCACACTTTCCTTGACTTTCTTCTTGTTGCTAACCTACCTGAAGAAACTCTTCTTGTTACTCTTAACACCTCTTGCTAGCTGCACCTCCAGGTGTGATTTGGCCTTCCTGATTTCACTCCTGCATGCCCGAGCAATATTTTTATCCTCTTCCCTGGTCATTTGTCCAATCTTCCAATTCTTGTAAGCTTCTTTTTTGTGTTTAAGATCAGCAAGGATTTCACTGTTAAGCCAAGCTGGTCGCCTGCCATATTTACTATTCTTTCTGCACATCGGGATGGTTTGTCCCTGTAACCACAATAAGGATTCTTTAAAATACAGCCAGCTCTCCTGGACTCCTTTCCCCCTCATGTTATTTTTCCAGGGGATCCTGCCCATCAGTTCCCTGAGGGAGTCAAAGTCTGCTTTTCTGAAGTCCGTATTCTGCTGCTCTCCTTTCTTCCTTATGTCAGGATCCTGAACTTGACCATCTCATGGTCACTGCCTCCCAGGTTCCCATCCACTTTTGCTTCCGCTACTAATTCTTCCCGGTTTGTGAGCAGCAGGTCAAGAAGAGCTCTGCCCCTAGTTGGTTCCTCCAGCACTAGCACCAGGAAATTGTCCCCTACACTTTCCAAAAACTTTCTGGATTGTCTGTGCACCACTGTATTGCTCTCCCAGCAGATATCAGGGTGATTGAAGTCTCCCATGAGAACCAGGGCCTGCGATCTAGTAACTTCCGTTAGTTGCTGGAAGAGAGCCTTGTCCACCTCATCCCCCTGATCCGGTGGTCTATAGCAGGCTCCCACCACGACATCACCCTTTTTGCTCACATGTCTAAACTTAATCTAGAGACATCTAGAGACACTCAGGTTTTTCTGCAGTTTCATACCGGACCTCTGAGCAGTCATACTGCTCTCTTACATACAATGCAACTCCCCCACCTTTTGTGCCCTGCCTGTCCTTCCTGAACAGTTTATATCCATCCATGACAGTACTCCAGTCATGTGAGTTATCCCACTAAGTCTCTGTTATTCTATAGTTTGTCTACTACCTCAGGCCAGGTCAGAATACTAAGGAGTCAGACTCTCAGTTCTGATCTCCAGTTTGTCTCCTGCTTCTGACCTCCTGCTGTCCTGCGCCAGCCCCCTCTTGACTCCTGTCTCATGACTGTGGACTCCAGCTATGACTACTAGGTCTAGCTACCCAGGACTCGGCTATGACAGTGTCCTTTGCACCAGGGCTTTGTGAGGATCTCCGCCTCTTTTCTATTACCTTGTGACAGCAGAGAGAAGAACAGCAGGGGACAGAGAGGTTGGCATTGACAGGCATTAGTTTACAGAACTGGAGAATTGTGGGGAACATCATGGAATTCATTTGCAAATGTAACACAATAAATTTGGGCTTTAATAGAAACTGGGAGTGGCTGTCTTACTACAAAAGCAATTTCCCCCTCTCTTGGTATTGACACCTCCTCATCAGTTATTGGGAGTGGACTACATCCACCCTGACTGAATTGGCCTTGTCAACCCTTGTTCTCACTCTTCTCTTCATGTGTCAATATATTTATGCCTGCATCTGTAATTTTCACTCCATGCATCTGAAGAAGTGAGTTTTTTACCCAGGAAAGCTTATGCCCAAATAAATCTGTTAGTCTTTAAGGTGCCTCGTTGTTTTTATGGATTTACCTTGTAACTGCCGAATATAGTGTTGCATCTAATGTGTTACGATTGTCAGTTATGTAGTTAGATCAGGGTATGCTCCATACCCCTGTATTTTAAGTTTTGTAAATCTTTTTGCAGTATATGGAATAGCAGGTTTTTATATTTGGCCTTTGACAGGATAATGTTCCCCTGTGATCTGTCACCCCCCTAAGCCACAACAAACAAGGATAGTAGCATGACTAAGCATAACATAGCAGTGTTAGGGCATAATATTTCCAGGTCATTCATCTATATTGAGTAATGCTATTGGATTCCAATGCAGTGAGTATTTGCACTACTGTACAGACAACTGCCAGTACATTCCCCTTACAGCAGCAACTGGTAAATGGCTAAAAATATTAAGGTGCCAAATCTGCCCTTGGGTAAATACATGGGGCTTGTCTCACTTTAAGAGGGACTCTTGCATGTGTATCCAAGGGCACAATTTGTCCCTTCCTATTTAGAATGCTGCTTGACCTAAGTGTATTTGCTAATAGTTTGCTTAAGTAAGTTTTGTAAAGAACTTTCAGCCAGCCCAATGTCATTTGCGATTTGGAATGAATGGATTGGGCCTCTGAATCTCTTCCTCCCAACCCCGCCCCCGGCTCTTTCTGTTTGTTCTTGTTTGGTTTCTCTCGGCCTTGGTTCACAGAAACCGATGCCCTCAGTCGCTGTCAGCTAGCAGGATGCCTGGTGGTAGCCAGGAGATTGATAGCTCCTTCACTAAACTTGCATTGCCTTTCTACATCCCCTTCCTTTTCCTTTTCCCCTGGACGACACAGTGCTGTCCAAACTGTCTCTTTAGCGTTGCTACAACTTTAAAAATACTTCAGAATTACTCCATTTTGCGGGTCTGGTGGTGTGAAAGGGCAGTTACAGGTTTTTCTGTTCCTCTTATTTTCTTCTGCAGTTTTAATTTCCTGGAGTTCCCGTGGGAAAGAGAGAAACTTTAGCAACTGACTCAGTCAGCCTTGCTATAGTTGGGAGCACTATTTTGGGAACTTGCACACAATATGCAATTCACTCCCCAGCCTGGGGATTGTGTGCACCCACAATATGTGTGCAGTAGTGTCAGCATTTCCATTATAATGCCTGTCATTGAGTGTCTTATAATTCAGCTGTTTGGATTCAGATTGGTTTGAAATTTTTATTTCTTAGTCAAAATTACTAAGGGAATGAAATACCCCAGCTTGGTCTGTGCCCTGCCAACCCGGCATAGTGAAATTCTGCCTCCCTGTGGCTGCTGGCGCTATCTAATAGACTCTGACTTTGGGCAGTGTGCATTTTGCAGGGTTTTTTCCTTCTCCCGGGTGCTGTTTGATGGGCTTTGTGCCTTGATGGGGTGTTCTGAGCAGCCCACCTTGGGGAGAATTTCTCACTTGGTAACTTTCAAGCCTGCTCTTCCTAGCTTAAGGAGACACCAGTGTCCATGCTGTATTTCTTTTTATTCTACTTATGGTCCATGCATTCACCCCGTCAACAAAGCACAACATATAAAGTTAGGGAAAGAGTTCCCAAAAATGCCTGACTGGGGTACAGCACAAAGAGATCTTCCTTTCTGCTTCACTCTCTGCCATAATCTCCCTTAGCAGCTGTCAGGCAAAATAAATAAGTAAATAAATTGCATTGGAGCTGGTTATTGTGTCTGGTGCCGATTTTCAACCAATTATCCCAGCTCTCTATGCTCTTGGGGAATGGGGGGAACTTGATTGTTTTGTTACAAAACTTGACACTGCTACTAATAAAATCTGTCAGACTGAAAGTCAGTGGTGATACAATGCAGATAGAGAGGAGTCATCTTTGGGCTAGGCCTTTGACCTTGCTCTGTTCCCCTGTTGTCTGAGCGTGGTGCAAAGGGGATGGACAGCCAGGTTAAACAGCTAGGGGCAGATTTCCCTGTGTTGCATAAAGCCAGCATAAACTCTATGCCAGTGGCTCTCAACCTTTCCAATCTACTGTATCCCTTTCAGGAGTCTGATTTGTCTTGCGTACCCCATGTTTCACCTCACTTAAAAACTACTAGCTTACAAAATCAGACATAAAAATACAAAAGTGTCACAGCACACTAATGCTGAAAAATTGCTTACTTTCTAATTTTGACCAAACAATTATAAATCAATTGGAATATAAATATTGTACTTCCATTTCAGTGTATAGTATATAGAGCAGGATAAACAAGTCATTTTGGTCTGTATGAAATTTTAGTTTGTACTGACTTGGCTAGTGCTTTTTACGTAGCCGGTTGTAAAACTAGGCAATTCTCTAGATGAGTTGGTTTACCCCCTGGAAGAACTCTGAGAATGCCCCCAAGGGCACACATACCCCGTGTTGAGAACCACTGCTCTATACCACCTACTTCTGGCTGCCCTTTGTATGGGGGCAGAAAGGAATGTGTTGAGGGTGAGAGGAGCGTGGCAATCCTGAACCGACTTGTGAACAGCTCCTAAGACGCTGCTGCTGGCTGAAATTGGAAGCTGCTCCAACTTGCTCTGGGGCTAAACTGGCCTCTGTATACCTCCAAAATCAGATGGAGGAAAACCCTAGGCTCCTCTCCCATCCCCTCAAGTGTGCTGAGCACTGCTCTGTGACCCATGAAGGGGTCTGTCCCTTTGGCTTTGGAAGCCAAGAATGAAAGTAGCAAGATGCCAACTGGTGTCTCTGTTAAAGATTAGTCTCTGTTACACTCAATAATAGAGAATCTAGAAACTATTAGCAAAATCTTTAATATCTGCCTTTGATAGCTGGGGGGAGGACCAAAGCAAATAGTTCTGCTTAGTTTTAAATTTAAACAAAATGCAGATAAATATGTTACTTTGTGTTAAAATTTCATTAAGATCAGTAATGGGGTGCAGGCTGTATCTTATTTCATGTAAAATGACACACAGAAAGAGAGACACACACACACAAAAACACACCTTCCCTGGAGTTTGGTTTATTTAACAGCAAAGCTGTTCCAAAATACTACTACATGGAAACGCCAGCCTAAGTTTTCTTCTCAGGCATAACTGTCCCTATGGTTACTTTAACCCAGTTTAACTCTTCTCCCCAGGGTTGGCTGCTCCGAGGCTCCCTCCCCGCAGGACTTTTAGGGCTATTTCAACCTCCCTTGTACCTGGGTGGAGTAACTAGCCAGCTGCACAAGTAGTCAGAAAAACTCGCTATAGCATTTCCCAGCTGGAACACCACCTGCTAACAGGGTGGAACACTATTAGCTTACTGCTGTATGTGATGTTTTGCTAGTTTTAAAATTAGCCTCTGTAATATACAATGGACTGGGAAAAGGTGGAAGGATAGTTATGAATTTATCTTAATCTGTGTCAACAGAGTGGACCAATGCTGGTGCCATTCTCGTGCTGTTGAATAAGAATACAGTGTACATTTGTGGAGAGCATGGACTTAACAATAAGGAATGTTTAATATTCATCTGGGACCTTCAGGACTAAATGCCAGTTTTAGGAGTCTAGATGCTAAAATGAGTGGCCTAGGTTAGGCACCTTCATTTGAAAACTGAGTTTCTCAAGTGTACTGCAAAAGACACTTCATGTACTCCGGCAATTGTAGATCTCTAACAAAAAGACTCTTATACAAGAATAAACACAAAGATGAGCAGAGGAATATTTTTGAATAAGTCATAAAGAAAATTTCCTTGTGAAAACTTATGTGAGTCTTCAAATAAAAATCACTGCACAGGATCACTGAAAACAAAATGACCTCTGATATTCATCCCTGGCTCAAGAGATATAAGTGCTCTTTGTGGCCCTGCTTTTGACGTTGGTGATCCATTCTGAGATGCGCATGACAGACTTTATTTCCATCAAAAAGAAAAGGAGTACTTGTGGCACCTTAGAGACTAACAAATTTATTAGAGCATAAGCTTTCGTGAGCTACAGCTCACTTCACTACCGCATAACATGTCTGGCATTGAATCAGTACCTGATGTTCCATCATTTCATTAATATTGTCACAGTTTGAAATGAGGAGATAGTGACATAGAATTATGCCAACCTGCAAATCAGTAAATTCTAGAATTTTGATGGAAATAAAGGTTTCAGAGTAGCAGCCGTGTTAGTCTGTATTCGCAAAAAGAAAAGGAGTACTTGTGGCACCTTAGAGACTAACAAGTGAGCTGTAGCTCACGAAAGCTTATGCTCTAATAAATTTGTTAGTCTCTAAGGTGCCACAAGTACTCCTTTTCTTTTTGCGAATACAGACTAACACGGCTGCTACTCTGAAACCTTTATTTCCATCAAAATTCTAGAATTTACTGATTTGCAGGTTGGCATAATTCTATGTCACTATCTCCTCATTTCAAACTGTGACAATATTAATGAAATGATGGAACATCAGGTACTGATTCAATGCCAGACATGTTATGCGGTAGTGATGCAATCCCATGCGATAGAGGGCTAAATGCCCAACATGAAACAGTACAGATCAAATCAGAATCAGCCTTTGGCAGATTGCAATCTTCAAGATGCGTCTCCTAGTGGTGACTCCCAGGCTCTCTTTCCTGTTGATCAGGCAGAGGGGGACAGCAGAGATGGAGGCGAGCTGCTTCATCACCTGCCTGTGTTTGCCCCTTTCCTCAGAGCTGGTTGTGAATCATTTCAGCTGGATTTGTGAAAGCTCAACACTTTCTAAAATCGGGCTACTTTATTTCAGGTGCCTAAATATGGATTTAGTAACCTAAGTGTAGGCGCTCAGATTTAAATGTCTTGCCCAAAATAGACAGCAAGTTGGGTGAGGTAATACCTTTTATTGGACCAACTTCTGTTAGTAAGAGAGACAAGCTTTTGAGCTTACAAAGACCTCCTTTTCAGGTCTGGGAAAAGTCCTCAGAGTGTCACAGTTAAATACAAGATTGAACAGATGAAGTGAGCTGTAGCTCACAAAAGCTTATGCTCAAATAAATTTGTTAGTCTCTAAGGTGCCACAAGTACTCCTTTTCTTTTTGCGAATACAAACTAACAGGGCTGCTACTCTGAAAATTGAACAGATAGTTTAGCATAAACAGTTAGCACATATTTGAAGGGACCATTCAAGGTAAATTTCAGAGTAGCAGCCGTGTTAGTCTGTATTCGCAAAAAGAAAAGGAGTACTTGTGGCACCTTAGAGACTAACAAATTTATTTGAGCATAAGCTTTCGTGAGCTACAGCCGATGAAGTGAGCTGTAGCTCACGAAAGCTTATGCTCCAATAAATTTGTCATTCAAGGTAAAGTGGCCCATTAACACCCCTGCAGTCAAAAAGGGGGTTAATGGGTTACAGATAATTGTAATAAGCCATAAACCCAGTGTCTAGCAAAGTTATACACTTAAACTCACTGTCTCATCTTCTGAAAGTGTTGTTTCCATTGAGGATGAGGGCTCAGATCTAGGATGTTTTTGTCTTTTATCATTTTCTTGTGTGAGTTCATTCATGAATGTAGTGATTGTCTGGTTTCACCCACATAGTTGTTACAAGTTGTTTGATGACTCCCTACATGGATCATCCCACAATGGAAACCATATGGGGTACTATCAAACAACCACAAACCATATTTGATGGGAACCCCATTGGGAAAGAAATCTTTTCTGAACCCCCCCTCTTCTGGACTTCAAACAACCCCCCCAAGCTCATTATCAGAAGCCAGATCCCCACAGACTAGGACACACCAACTCAAAGTGGCACCAGACCCTGCCAGAACAACAGATGCAAAACCTGTAGACACATCTCCACTGCTACAATGATCAGCACCCCCCACAACACAACTTTCAAGATCCATGGGTCCTACACATGCTTATCACAAGATGTGCTGTACCTTATCCAGTGCATTAAATGCCCCAATAACAACTATATGGGTGGAATCAGACCATCACTACACTTTCTTGAAGCTTCACTTTGAGTAGTCCTTAAAATATGTGCTAACTACTTATGCTAAACTCTGTTTGATCTTGTATTTAGCTGTGACATTCTTAGCACCTTTCCCAGACCTGAAGAAGAGCTCTGTATAGCTTGAAAGCTTGTCTCTCCCACCAACAGAAGTTGGTTCAATAAAAGATATTACCTCACCCACTTTGTCTCTCTAATATCCTGGGACCAACATGGCTACATTGCATAGAACTACTGGAGAAACTACACTGCATAGAACTACACTGCATAAAACTACTGCAGAAAACACTCATAATGGCACTGAAATATTGAGTCTGTTCTTGCTAACCAGGCAATTTTTTACAAACTAAAGAAAGATGTCTAATGCTGGATCTGTTATGGTGCTGAAGAGTGCTGGAAAGCCTCTCTACTCAGTGCAGCTGATCTTGTCGTATATTGCAAATCACTGGCGAAATACATAGCTGACAAACTATTATTCAGTGTTCCACATTGATTTTTACCATATTTCAGTCATACAAAATAAAATAAACAAAGATTGATCAGCTTCTTGAGTCCGTAGTGATATTTCATCTCTGAGGCTAGAAAGAGCATGCCTCACATTTTTTTTAACCTAATTAATATGTTCAATTACAAATAATTAAAGACACAAAGGTTAAGTTATGTAACAACTTTCCTACACGTTACTTATTGCTTTTCAGATATTCTCCGTAGGGTGAAATCTATCCTTATGCAGAGAGCTAGCACAAGGCCAGTATGCCAATTACATTTACTTAAGCCCTGTTTGGAGGACTTCTGTGGTGCATAGGCTTTGTCCTGGTTCTCTGGCCCAGGGACAAACTTCGCCCTGTTATGAATACTTCAGATATTTTCTAGATATATGGTGCGGTTTTGTTCATCAGTGAAATTGAGCTGGTAGGATACCCCTGTGCCCAAAACTTAAATGGGACTGTTGGAGTTTAAAAAACATTATTTACAAAATATAAAATTATTTAAAATAGATATTCCAGGACTATCTCAGAGGTGACAACATTATATAGTACTATTTACACAACAAAGCGTTCATGAAAGATTCTTTTTATTTTAAGTTTATGAATGCAAAGTGGAGTATGTATATTGACGCAGTTTTCACAAGTCAATAAATATTGTATCAAGTCCTGCCTGGAAAGAGGATGTTGCAGAAATAAATATGACATGATGCGATAGTGTAAAAAAAAAAAAAGTCAGAACAATACATTAGTGTTCTGGTCATCAGGAAACATTGACAATGCTCCCACCTTTTTCCTGTGACTTACCCAGAGTTCCTTCCAGGCGACACAGATAACTGATCATGCTGTGGACTGAATTCTGTGCCAACTGAAAATAGAATAATTTTTGGTACATTTGTCTCTGATTAAGTAATGGATCCAAGGAACACCCTTTCCATGCAGCTTTAAACCACTTCTATGCAGAGTAAATAAAACCCTTCTTTCCAATTCATCAGATTGGTAAAAATGTTGTTGCATCTGGAGACTGCACCAGAAATTATTTCACTCTTGCAAATATATATTTTAACAATTTAGAGTGAATAAAAAAGTCCTTTATTGCTGCTGTATTCAAGAAAGAACATGTATAGTTATTTTTGTTCTTTTAAATGACTCAAAGTATTCTTTAAATAAATGGGTTTAGCTGTTAATGGTTAGAGGATTGCATACTGCAGTAAACCGTCTAATTTCATACAAGTATTTTAGTATATATGTAACCCACTGGTGAATGTTTATTACAGGTCCCCCCTCTGTACAGAATCCATAGAGGAAATAAGCTTCTTACAAACCCCTGAGAGAGCCTTGGCTCTTCAGTTTAGGCTGTAGGAGATCATCCATTTAACTCTATTGGTTCCTGGCTCAAGCCTTGACGTGTCAGCCACAAATGATGGCTGCAGTCTAGTTGTAGCTGTGATGGTTCCAGGTGAGGTAATATTTTTATTGAACCAACTTCTGTGGATGAGAGCCACACACTCTGTGTGCCTGTCTCTCTCATCAACAAAAGTTGGTCCAATAAAAGATATGACCTAACCCATCTTGTCTCTGTAAGAATGATGGCTGTTGGATACATCCAGGAATGCTATTTGGGTGAAAATCCCCCATACCTGCAGGTCCCTGAAGGGCCCTGATAGAGCTCCATTATGGCACAACTGCATCATGGGATTGGAGGTGGCTACTGTGTAGGCATGCAAGTGAACTCTGCAACTCCCACTGGTGGTGGAGCAGGGCTCCATATAATGGGTTAGTAATGGAAAGGAATTTGGGATCATGGTCAAAAATTTTGTGGGTCCCCACTACATGGCTCCAGCAACCATACACTCTCAGGTGGGGAGAGCTGTCTCAAAAGCTGCCTGCAGTTGGGGTGGATTCTGTTTTACCTCTCATCTTAATTCTGAACCACTGAGCCCATTTCCTCAGGTATTTCCCAGAGTTCTGCAAATTTCCCCTTTTATTTAACAGTCAAGCATTTTTTCTAACCAGCTGCTAATGAAGCATAAGTAAGTTTTATCTCCACAGTTATTACATGCAGAGTAAAACCAAAAGTTTCACTAAATGAAGATTGCTTCCTTTTCTCCATTTCCCAAATCCTGCCCAACTTGTTTACCTAGATAAATATTTATAAAATATCCTGGGCACATGACTAGTGGTGTTTAAAATATTTGGAAGAGATTGTGAGATTTAACTATTAATGACATAGTTTGGCACCTTTGTGACTAACAGTTCATAATGTTCCACCGTTCACATAGGAAAATGAATAAAGTTAATTTTTTGCAAGGATTTAAAATGAACGTTATATTTGACTTGCAGTTGCATGAAAAAAAAAAACTCAGAAAGCCCTGAAATAGTGGGTGTCCAATAAGGAGACTTTAGAATAAGTTAATTTCATATATATGTTAAAAAGAAAAGCAGTACTTGTGGCACCTTAGAGACTAACAAATTTATTTGAGCGTAAGCTTTCGTGAGCTACAGCTCACTTCATCGGTCTGTATCTGTACGAGTTTTTTCATGAAGTTGATAGATTTCCACTCGTCAACTTCACGAAAAAACTCGTACAGATACAGACCGATGAAGTGAGCTGTAGCCCATGAAAGCTTATGCTCAAATAAATTTGTTAGTCTCTAAGGTGCCACAAGTGCTCCTTTTCTTTTTTGCGAATACAGACTAACAGGGCTACTACTCTGAAACTATATATATGTTGTGACTTTAAAAAAAGGTTCATTACCATCTTATAAAACATTTTTAATAAGCCAGGCCAATAATGATGATCCTTCATGTTACAGTATCTCATCTGTTTTCATACTGTGTCCATCACTGTGGTATCTAGCCATTTTCAATCTAGCTGGATCCCTAAACATGTTACAGGCTTTACTCTGGTAACTGATTGCATGAACTATAGGACAAACCCTGATTAAAGGGAACTTGCGGAGGGTGTGTGTGTGTGTGTGTGTGTGTGAGATTAGGGGGTGTCCTTCACACATCCAGACATGCAGAGGCAAAAGGCATCAATGCTGCTTTGCCGTTGGGCTGTAGAAGTAACTTCTGTTCCTTTTCTGTTTCTATGGGATATTTGATCTGTTTAGTCATGGTCCGTCCCTTAGAAATCAGTCCTAGTCCCATTGAAGTCAACGCCAAAGCTCCCACTGATTTCATTGGAACAGGATTAGGCCCTCTATCCCAACCCAACTTCTTTTCCATGTATGCTGCCATGGAGAATGTCCTTTGGAATGACCTCTCTGTGGCATGCTTCTCGACTTGACTGTCTGGTTCCCATCATAATAAACCTACAAGCCAAAAGAACTGACTGACTGTATTTATCTTTTTTTTTAAAGGGGGAGATTTAATGTTTTATTAAGTTTTTAATAATTAATCGGCAAAAAGTGCAACAAAATAGCTGGAAGCAAATTTGTGAGCCATTGAAGTACAGAGATGCAAATAGAAGCAAAGCCTGTATTCTACCTTCAGCTATCAGTATAAAACTCATCAGAGTAAACCTGTTTTATTTAGACATCTGGAAAATGTACTTTGACAAACATCCACTTGATGACTGTCAGTGTCTTATAAAGAGACTTTGATATCAAAGATCCTCAGAAACTGTCAGAATAAATCAGATCTTCTTTATGACAGAGAAGTCTTTCCTAACCATGATTTGTATTGTCTAGTTGATATGTTTTTAGCATCTTAATACAAAGGACTATTTTGCAAATATTTTTTGCACATTTTTATGCAAAATAATGTGATCTTACTAATGAGGAATTTCAGGTAGTTAAGTAACCTGGAAAAGCAGAATCTGTGTAGCTGCTTTCATCAGTACTCATACATGTAGTCTCCCGGGTTTTTTTAATGTATGAATGCTTACTAGCTTTATATTTGCCATATATTTACACAGGCGAAGTGATCTATTGAAAAGTCCTTTCAAACAGAGAGAAGAACTGTAACACCATATTATAAAAGATGTGATCTCCTTGCATTCAGGCTAGTGAAATCTATACCTCAAATGTTAAAACCTATTAGGAACAGGTACAAAATATAATAGATTTGGTTACATGTTTTAGCCTTTCTTCAAATGTCCCTTCATCAGCAGTCTCCAAAGAATGAGCATACTTCACCTTAAATCAGAAAAGAGATAATCAGTCACTGAACTATACGAATCTAGTCATCTGTGTATGACTATGCCCATTCAAAATTGCAGCATGCTTTTTCTTAACTTAACTTTTTTTTAAATCTAGAAAACAAGGCATTGCCTTGTGATGGGATTGGAGAAGTTGAACCCATTAAAATGGAAAGGAGAGAGTAATGCCTTGTGATGACGCTCCTCTTTGAAAAGTGGAATCTCGCTACTGCTTTATATTTACACTGTGCTGTGGAAACATTAACTATTTAATTCTCACAACACTGAGATGACATAGGTAAGGGATTATTTGCAATTTGCCAGGAAATTAGTCTTTTAGCTTACACAGGACAACACAACAAGATACCAGCAGAGCTATCATCAGAACCAAAGAATTCCTATCTCTCAGCTCCAGACAAGCTCCCTCTCAGAAAATAAGAGGAGTAGAAGCAGGATGTCACGTAGACCTGAATAAGAAGGTTCTGGGAGTGTATAACAGTTTGACATCTGGGGGAGTGAGGAACCATAATACTATTGCTTGAAACTTCCAACAGCTCTTAGTAAGGTATTATGACAACATACCATTGGTACAGAACCATCTGGAGGAATCCCAGTTGCAGTTGGATGCATTAGTTGGATGCAGTTTTTGAATGGTGGAATCTATGTACCCAGGGATTATTAGAGCCTCATGGACACCGATGGTATTTTGACTACCCCCAGTTACCAGTGGCTGTCACTCTCTTGAATTATGTTGGATAGTACTGCCTCCAAGTGGCGCTTTTAGGAATTAGCACCAAAACACAAATCTGATGATGTCCTTGGGTAGTTCAGATATTTGGGGGCAGGGGAAGGAGGAGCAGACAGATACCATCAGTTTCCAGAGGGTGGTTATACTTCTAGATTACTCCCAGAAATGGCATCTCTTTCAGGAATCACTTCAGTTTTGACTGCTGCTATAATCCTATTCTCCAAAGTATCGTTGCTTTGAGGATGTATTTCCAGATGTGAAAGCATGATATTGCATCAATCCCTTCTAACTACATTGTGATGCCTACACCCTTTTTCCCTTGTATCCAATGTACATACTATAGGTAGGTGAGTTTTTTGTTGTTTTCTGCACTTGAACATATATTAGGGGCTGCAGAAAGATAGTGAGGTATTTCAATATATTCCCATTACTGTATGGGAATAATTTGTTTGCAGCAATACATTCTGTTGGGAGATGGAAAACAAGAATCTTGTAACAGATTGTGTTACTAAATCTAGGCTTCCTTTGGTGTGGATATCCTGTATGGAGTCAGGAAGGTACAGGAGGGGACGGGATACATTGTGCCTGCAGGGGCTGTAGATCTAGAAATGGATAATGGAGGAAGGCTTTTTGTAGTTTTAAGGAAAATGTTAGTTGCTTTCATATACAATTTTGTTAAACAAATATCAATCAATCAATACTTAGTAAATAGCCCTGTGAAGGAAATACAGTATTTTAAAGTTTGTTTTGTTTGCTGCAAAGTTTCAAAAAGTTCAGTCAGCCTTATTTCAAAATAAAGTTACTGATTAGAGTTCACTCATTACAAGCTGGATGGTTAATATTCATTTCTAAAACACTGCTATTTTAGAACAACTGCTCATGATACAGATAATTCCATGGTCTGGATAATTCCCTTATTTAAGGATGACTGTTCTGGGAATTGTGTGTACTAGCTTATTTTGATACATCCAGTGCTGGCCAAAGGTTGAATACTGAACTGGATGGATTGCTAATCTGTTTGGATTTGAAGTAATGTATGTTATGTATATGTGTATGTTCCTATGTAAAGGACCAACAGGCTTACAGCATAATGAATTAGAACATGGTTATTTAACTTTCAAAACCCTCTTTTTCTTGGTGGTCTGTAGGGGTTTTAACATGCTTTGGGACAATCTGAACCGGAGTGCCAATGGTGGTGCAGGATTCCTTGCTCTGTGCCTTTGACTTTGAATCAGAGGCTGAAGGACAAGTTGTTTCTCCTTGGGACAAGGCATTGCCATTCATATTATGTGTAGAGCATCACAGGTGTAAGCATGATTCTTATACAGAGTTGCTTGAAGAAATACTCCAATTAATCATCAATAATTTAGATTTACCTGAATTAAGACAAGGTTTATTTAACAAAGAAAATAGAGAATCAATGGAAATAAAAGTAAATTACAAAACTTCATACTGCCGTGTAAGATTACCTGGCACCTCTCTGGCTAGGCAACAAAGTTTTTAGAGTTACAGGAAAAATTTAAGCAAATAACCTTGTTTCCTAGCATTTCCTTCTGGGTTATGTTCCCTTTTTGTCTCATCCAGTTCCCATGCCTGTCAATGTTTGAGCTCTCTTAAACAGCCTGACTTACCTTTCCTATTCCTGGCAATGTGCTCCCCTTATCTAGGGAGACTTCCAACCATCTTGCTGGAATTTGGTTTAGTATTCTTCTTTCCACTCAATGACAACCATTAAACCTCCTATTCTCTGGAGAAAACTAGCCTTCTCAGCTAGTCATTAAACCACCTTCCCGGAAACTGTCCTGCTTACCTAATATCTTATCAGTGAGGCATTGCTTTGTTGGAATCAATACATACCTGAAATGACTTCCATTTGATCAGATTTGCTGTCAATACTTTAACCAGGAAGTAGAGGGATTTTTAAGTTAGTGCTGGGGGAAAGCCGACAGGTGTGGAGGAGCACATGGTTTAGGTAGAGACATCCTATAGGGGGATGATCTACTACCAGAGATTCTCTATATCCTAGGAAAGAGGAGAGGATAGATGTTGATGAAGTACAGCTAGGAACTGAAGAGAAATGGTCAAATGAAAGAGTCCCATTCAATTATATCACATGAAAGCAGACAACTAAAAAGAGACACATTTTATAAGTGCTTGTATATAAATGCTATAAGTCTAAATACTAAGATGGGTGAACTAGAGTGCCTGCTATTAAATGAGGATATTGCTATAATAGGCAACACAGAAACTTGGTGGAATGATGACAGCCAATGGGACACTGTAATATCAGGGTACAAAATATATAGGAATGACAGAATAGATTGTGCTGGTGGGGGAGTGGCACTAAATGTGAAAGAAAGCATAGAGGAAAGTAAAAATTTTAAATGAATCAAACTGTACTATAGAATCTCTATGGATAGAAATTCCATGCTTGAATAATGAGAGTATATTAGTATGAATATACTACCAACCACGTGACCAGGATGGTGATTGTGAAATGTTCAGAGAAATTAGAGAGGCTATAAAAATAGAAAGGTCAGTAATGATGGGGGATTTCAACTATCCCCATATTGACTGGGTACATGTCACCTCATGATGGCATGCAAAAATAAAGTTTCTAGAGACCATTAATGACTGCTTCTTGGAGCAGCTAGTCCTGGAACCCACAAGGGGAGAGGTAATTCTTTATCTGCTCCTAAGCGTAGCACAGGGATTTGGTTCAAGAAGTGAGTATAGCTTGAACCACTTTAACAGTGATCATAATGTAACATGTATGTAAATTTAACATTCTTGTCGGGGGGAAGTACTAGAGAAGCCCACCATAGTAACTTCAGAAAAGGGAACTACACAAAAATGAGCAAGCTAGTTCAAACAGAAATTAAAAGGAACAGTCACAAGAATGAAATGCCTGCAAGCTTCATGGAAGCTTTTAAAAAACACCATAATAGTGGCTCAAATTAGATATATACCCCAACTTAAAAAGACTAGTAAGAGGACCAAAAAAAAGTCTCCATGGCTAAACAACAGAGTTGAAGAAGCAGTTAGAGGCAAAAAGGCATCCTTTAAAAATTGGAAGTCAGATCCTATGGAGGAAAATAGAAAGGAGCATAAACTCTGGCAAGTCAAGTGTAAAGTATAATTAGTCAGGCTAAATAAGAATTTGAAGAACAACTAGAAAAAGATACAAAAACTAACAGTAAATTTTTTTCAAGTACATCAGAAGCAGGGAACCTCACAAACAATCCACTAGGCAATTGAGGTGCTAAAGAGGCACTCAAGAAAGACAAGGCCATCATGGAAAAACTAAGAAACCTCTGCTCAAGAAACCTTCGGCAGAGGATTGCAGAGTACCTCCACGAAAATTTCCTAGAGATCTATATGGAGGATTCCTGGGACATCCCAGTGTGCATAAACAAACTTTTCTGCAGGGCCCCCTCTGCCTTGCTGCACAGGGGAATGAGAAACAGATACAAACTGTACCCGTGTTGGTTATTTCAGTCCTGCTTCTGCTCTGAGTACAAAAAGCAGGAGCATCTCCCTGGAGCATCAAAGTGCAATGAGCACTTACTGGAGCTTCCATCTCCTACATCAGGCATGGCAGAGCAGGAGTGCTAGGACTGGCTAGACCGCTCGGAGTTAAAAAAGCAATCCTGATTCACTTGGCCGCCAGGCGTACCTGTTGCTTTTCCTCCTCCAACTCCACTTCCTCTTCCACCGTGTCGTACTTGGGGTTCACTCTGCTGGCCATGGTCTCCAGCCCCCGGCAAAGTATCCCTGGGGTTCTTGGCAGTGGAGGTGGGGTGGCTGCCGAGGATGGTATGCAGCTCCTTGTAGAAGCAGCATGTCTTCGGCAACACATCAGACCGATGATTGGCCTCCTTGCCTTCTGGTACACTCTTTAGCTCCTGGATCTTTGCACAGCGCTGCTGCATGTCCGTATTATGCCCCTTCTCCATGTAATGAGCAATCTGCCTGTAGGTATCAAAGTTCCTGTGGCTGGAGTGGAGGTGTGACTGCACCGCCTTCTCTCCCCACAGACCCAACAGATTCAGCAACTCCGGTGTACTCCAGGTAGGAGTGTGTTTGCTGCAGGGAGCTGGCCTGGTCATTTGGGCAGTTGCTATGTGAGCTCTCCACAACAAGCAAACAGGAAGAGGAATTTCAAAAATTCCTGGGGCTTTAAAATGCCTAGAGGTGCATGCCTGTGTACCTTGCTGCAGGGCAGTGGAGTTCAAACTGGTGACTAGAGAGGTCACAATGGGCATTATGAGACACCTCATGGAGGCCACCTTGGGCGACACAAGTAACGTAGTGTCTACACTGACGCTGCGTCACTCTAACTATGTTGCCCTAAGTGCTATGCATTTCATTGTGGTGGTTTTATTAAGTCAGAGTAGCAGGAGAGTTTAGTTGGTAGGAGGAGCTTTGCCGTGTGTGCACCTCCATAGTTAGGTCGATGTAAGGTTCCCTATGTCGACTTAACTGTATAGTATAAACATGGCCTTAGTGAATTTTTTGCTTAAGTCTTCACTGCACAGGATGTGAGGAATATTCCCACACTTGAGCCATTCTTTTTAGGTGACAAATCTGAGGAACTGACCCAGATCAATATGTCAGTAAAGGAGGTTTTGGAACAATTTGATACATTAAACAGTAATAAATCACCAGGACCAGATTGTGTTCACCTAAGAGTTCTGAAGGAACCCAAAAATGATATTTCAGAACTACTAACTGTGATATGTAAGATATTGCTTAAATCAGCTTCTGTACCAGATGACTGAAGGATAGCTAATGTGATGCCAATTTTAAAAAAGGCTCCAGAGGTGATCCTGGCAATTACGGGCCAGGAAACCTAACTTCAGTACCAGGCAAATTGGAGGAAACTATACTAAATAACAGAATTATTAGCCACATATATGAATATGATTTGTTGTGGAAGAGCCAACATGCCTTTTGTAAAGGGAAATCATAACTCACCAATCTACTAAAATTTTTTGAGGAATCAACAAACGTGTGGACAAGGGTAATCCAGTAGATATAGTGTAGTTGGACTTTCAGAAAGCCTTGGACAAAGTTCCTTATCAGAAGCTCTTAAGCAAAGTAAGCAGTCATGGGGTAAGAGGGAAGGTCCTCTCATGGATTAGTAACTGCTGAAAAGACAGGAAACAAAGGGTAGGAATAAATGGTTAGTTTTCAGAATTGAGAAAGGTAAATAGCAATGTACCCCAGGGATCTATACAGGGACTGGTGCTATTCAACATATTCATAAATGATCTGGAAAAAGGGGTAAACAGTGATGTAGCAAAGTTTGCAGATGATACAAAATTACTCAAGATAGTTAAGTCCAAAGAGCTACAAAGGACCTCACAAAACTGAGTGACTGGCCAACAAAATGGCAGATGAAACTCAATGTTGACAAATGCAAAGTAATACATGTGGAAAACATAATCCCCACTATACATACAAAATGATGGAGTCTAAATTAGCTATTACTAGTAAAAACAGATCTTGTAGTCACTGGATAGTTCTCTGAAAACATCTGCTCAATGTGCTGTGGCAGTCAAAAAAGCTAACAGAATGTTAGGAACTATTAGGAAAGGATAGATAATAAGACAGAAAATATCGAAATGCCCCTATATAAATCCCTGGTATGCCCTCACCTTGAATACTGCATGCAGTTTTGGTCACACCGTCACAAAAAAGATATATTAGAAATTGAAACAGAAAAGGGCAACAGAAATGATTAGGTGTATGGAAAAGCTTCCCTCTGAGGAGAGATTAAAAAGACTGGGACTGTTCAGCTTGGAAAAGAGACAACTAAGGGGGGATGTGACAGAGGCCTAAAAAAATCATGACTAGTGTGGAGAAAGTGAATAAGGAAGTGTTATTTACCCCTTCATATAACACTCACAAACCAGTGGTCACCCAATGAAATTAATAGGCAGCAGGTTTAATACAAAAGAAAAGAAGTACCATTTCACAAAACACATAGTGAACCTGTGGAACTCTTTGCCAGGGGATGTTGTGAAGGCCAAAACTATAACCAAATTTAAAAAAGAATTAGATAAATTCATGGATGATAGGTCCATCAGTGGCTATTAGCCAAGATGGTTAGGTATGCAACCCCATGCTCTGTGTGTCCCTAGACCTCTGACTGCCAGATGCTGGGACTGGATGACAGGGAATGGATCACATGATGATTGCCCTGTTTTGTTCATTCCCTTTTAAGCATCTGACATTGGCCACAGCAGCATCTGGCATTGGCCACTATCAGAATACAGTATACTGGGCTAGATGGACAATTGGTCTTATCCAGTTAGAGTGTCAGAGCATTGCTTATGTTGCCCTAAGTAGCCTCCAGGAGGTGTCCCACATTGCTTATCATGACCACTCTAATTACCAGTTTGAACTCCGCCGCCCTGCTGCCAGGTACACAGGCATGTTTTTGTGTTCTTATATAAAAATATGGAAAAATCAGATGTGATTCACTGAAAATGGCAATTTGGAGAGTCACAAGTGATATTGAAATCCATGGTTTACAAATCCTGTACATTTCTTTTCTTTATTGCAATTGGAATGAAAAGAACTGTCATTTTGTTTCTTGTTTTCATTCTTCCAAGAAATGATCATTGGGCATTTTGTTCTGAAAAAGAAGTTCTGATAAACTAAGTCATTAAATAATGATCTTTACACTAAGTGTCTGTCTCCTTCCTGCCCTCCTTCTTTTCCCTTTTCTCCCTGTCTGTAGCGTTTCTGGTGCTTTCAGTGGTTATGACTCTTCCATCCAGCAACCTCCTGCTTATCTGAGCCAGGCCAAGAAACAATCATAGTTTCCACTTAGACCGTGTTGGTAACACAAAGATTTAAACTCTCAACCTCTGAATTGTAATAAAATGACTGCTGCTTCATGCTTTGTGTTAACATATCTGTCTTGCCAAATATGGGGTTTTAAAAGGGCGTACTAGAATAATAAAGTTTAATTTCAAAAATAAGTGAAAGGAGTATAAAAGATTAATATCATTTGTAGCAGGAGAGTCCTGGTCATGGACCAGGTCCCCATTGTGCTAGGTACTGCACAAACAAAACGAAAAGTTGTTCCCTGCCCCAAACATCTTATAATTAAGTATAAGATAAGAGACACCAGATGGATACAGACAGATGGGGCCACAAGGAACAATGACTTCACAACACATTAAGCAGTGGGGGCCATAGTGTGGCTTGTAAGAAAAGTGTGTGACCCTTTTAAGGGCTAGAGAGTTGGAGTGACTGACTGCGGCAGCTTCAGAGCTGATGAGCATGGGGACGCTGACCCATCCCTTCCCAGATGACCAGAATGGGGAAGGGGGGCTATTTAGGTTCATACTGGTGCAGGAAAAGACCTCTTTTACCCTGAACAGGTGTTGCAGCACCCACCCTCCCACTCGTTGAAGTTGTTAAATACCAGGTTTTGTCATGATCCATTGTGAGCATAGTGTTAGTCGCTCCTTTCTCAGAGGCTAGGAAGGTCTTCTTACCGCACTGCTAGATTGGCCAAGGGGAGGTGGATTTTTTTTGCCTTTCCCATAGCATGTTGGGGGCTTAGCTGGGGCAAACATGGAAATAGGCTATGATGTCACAATTCATTATGTGCGCATGGGGCAGATGTCCAGTGCTGGTACTCTTTAGGGAAGGGATATGGTGATCAGATGAAGTGGACTGGTAAAGGATTTAAAGGAGGTATTCTTTAAAGCAGCAGAAACAAGAGGTTCAGGGCTCCTATGACTGGTATGGCAGGGAGCCAACTTCTCTCCTTTATAGCCCTCCTTAACCTTCATGATGTGTCAGAGTCACAGCCAATGGGTTGGCTGGGGACCAGAATGAGTAAAGGAGGAGGGCTGACATTATCCCCCCTCAGGTATTTGTAAGTTATTATGGAATTACCTGCACAGTTCATGTTTATCTACCGGGTACTCCCAGACATTGAAGAATAATGTTGTACTGAATTAAACAGCATCCAATATCTACTATCCTCCTTCCATCATAGCTGGACAATGAGACAATATTGGTCAGTGGAATTGCCTGAGTATGTTTCAGAAGTGGACGAAATCATTGTGAATCTCAGAGCTGCATATACATTGTGAATGCATGTATTAGTTCTGTGCATGCTTTCATAGGCTCCTTCAGAGACTTTTTAATACAAAACTTTGTCCAGGAGTTTTGGGGTCTTTGTTTATTAGCTTCTGTAGTAAAAAATGTTGTTGCAAAACTAGTAGTTCATACATTACTAAAATTCATCGGGTTTTTCCTGGGGCATGACTGATGCATGAGAAAGTTTAAGTGACTTACCTAAGGCAGCAGAGCAAGTCACTGGCCTGGCTTGGATTAAAACTCAGGGCCTTTGCTGTAACCCCTAGACAAAACTCTTTCCCTTTGGTATAGGGATTGGAGAAAGTATGCTCCTTCCCCCCGGTGCAAGAGCATCCATAGTCTCAGTCCTTGTAACTCATAGCATTTGAAGCATGGGTCCACCAGAACATAAGCAGCTCTGCTAAACTCCGGAAAGCCAAAGCATGCAGCAGTAAGGCTGGACTCCCCACAGTCCCCTCCCTTTCTTCACCAGTTCTCAGCACAGGTGTGATGCTGGGAAAACATGCAGGGAACCCTGTGAAATAGTTCAGCAACTAGCTGTTTTATTCCTTTCCCAGCATTCTGGTTGCCTTAGCCCTGGAGCAAAACCATGCCTCCAGGACCTACTGCTGCTACAGCTGAACTCCTCTGCACTGCCATGTCCAAGAAGGGTATGGAGTGAAAAGCCACAATGGAGCCCTTGGTATTGTCATCTCACACTTGCCATGTTTTTTCATTTCCTGTTTATAAGGAATTTCTTTTCGCACGCTGAGTCTATCCATGACAGAAAATGCTTTACTTCCATTTTCACTGTAACAATGCTGTAGCAAACAGCAGCTTAGAATTTTGAGCTGTAGAATTTGCACCAGAGTCTTGCACGGGGAGTGAAGATTTGCCATTTTTTCACTTTAGAAAGTATTGGTAGCTGTTGGGAATTTCCTAGTCCTACTGGGAAATTTCACATCACCACAATTTGGAGCTTTGTGAAAATTTGCAAAACCTTATTCTTGTATAAGGTAGGAAGCAAAAATTACTAGTTTTTATAAAATGTTCAGTGTGATGAATGGGAGAAGTTGTTACATATTCCTACCCACCAACCAAACATTCCCAAGTGGGATAAATCTACTTAAATTTCACAGGAAGCTGAGAAACCTTGAATACTCAAAGCTAAAGGATTATGCATATTCTGAGAAACTACATTTAAAATTCACTTTTCTTAATATTTAAACAGACAGTAGGAGAGTATCATGCATATTTACATCTAAACCTAAACTATTCCCATTTCAATAAATAAAAATTTGTTATGCTTTTTTAATAACTGTGCATCTGCACTAGACTTAATTAACAACTAAAATATATATTAAGGATTTATAGTCAGTAGAGCTGCAAGTACCTACTAAGGTTGTCAACTTTCTAATGGTGCCAAACTGAACACCCTTGCCCTGCCCTACTCCTTTCCTGAGACCCACCCCTGCCCTGCCCCCTGCCACTCACTCCAGCCCCTCTCCCTCAGTCTCTTGCTCTACCCCACCCTCACTTTCACTGGGCTGGGGCAGGGGCTGGAGTGCAGGAGAGGGTGAGGGCTCCACCTGGGGATGCAGGCTCTGGGGTGGGGCCAGAAATGAGGGGTTTGAGGTGCAGGAGGGGGCTCTGGGCTGGGGCAGGGTGCTGGGGTGTGGGAGGGGCTGAGGGCTCCAGCTGGGGGTGTGGGCTCTGGGGTGGGGTTGGGGATGAGGGATTTGGTGTGCAGGAGGGGGCTCTGGGCTGGGGCCAAGGAGTTTGGAGTGCAGGAGCGGGCTCAGGTCTGGGGCAGGGGTTGGGGTGCAGGAGGGGGTGTGGACTCTGGCTGGGGGTGTGCGCTCTATGTTGGGGCTGGGGATGAGGGGTTTGGAATTTGGGAAGGGGCTCAGGGATGGGGCAGAGAGCTGGGGGCGAAGCAGGAAGTTTGGGGTATGGGCTCCAGGAGGGAGTTTGGGTGTGGGAGGGGGCTCCAACCTGGGGCAGGGGGTTGGGGTGCAGGAGGGGGTTTGGGGTGTGAGCTCCGGCTGGGCAGCGCTTACCTCAGGCACCTCCCAGTCGGCAGCGCAGCAGGGCTAAGGTAGGCTCCCTGCCTGTCCTGGCTCCAAGCTGCTCCTGGAAGTGGCCGGCATGTCCGGCCCCTAGGCAGAGGGAGGGACTAGGCAGCTCTGCACAGTGTGCACTGTCGGCGCCCGGAGGTGCCACTGCCGCAGCTCCCATTGTACATGGTTCCTGGCCAAAGGGAGCTGTGGAGCCGGTGCTGGGGTCGGGGGCAGTGCATGGAGTTTCCCTGATCACCCCATGTGCCTAGGGGCCTCAGGGACATGCTGGCCGCTTCTGGGAGTTGCGCAGAGCCAAGGTAGGCAGGGAGCCTGCCTTATCCCCACTGTGCTGCCGACCAGTCTTTTAACGGCCCAGTCAGCGATGCTGATCGGAGTTGCTAGGATCCCTTTTCGACCAGGCGTTCTGGTCGAAAACTTGACACCTGGCAATCCTAATATCTACGAGTCCAAAGTACTATAGCTCTAGATTCTGATTAGGCCTTTGCTAGCTTTAGACTTTAGTCTAGCTGTAGGTGGACATGAAGTTAATAAGTGTCTATAGGACTGTCTACAGTAAATGTGTATTTTAAAGTAAATTAATTTTGGTACTAGACAAAAGTATAGATATAACAAAGAGTATAAGTGGTCCACAACAATATAAAAGAAGTGGATACTGTGAACAGTAAAACCTGAACTCATCACATCTCATCCAAATCTACATAATTCTTTACTTCAGGATGACAAAGAAACAGTATTTTATCAGAACAGCGTGTTTTGAATTCAACCATATTTATAATGTTCCAAACCAAACAGGCTGTACTCTGGCTCTCTTTAAGAGATGTTTTCCTGAACATTTGTCTGTTCTCAAATGCTGAAGCAATAGCTAGTTATGCCTGAGTTGAATTTTAACAATGTAATGACTGGGTACTTTTTCTCTGAAAGTTAAGCAAGTATTCCATAACGTTCCAGTGTATTTGATGTGCCAACTAAGAGAATTTCATCAATTTAGGATGTATAAAAAGCAGAGTGTATTTTATGGATGTTAGGTTTAAGAATGAGGAAGTGTGCAAAAATGGAATGTTGTTCTGGATTCCATCTTGCAAGGTGTTGAGCACCCTCAACATCCAGTGACTTCAATGGGAGTTGAGGGTGTTTAGCACCTCGTAGGAGACCCTTAGTGCCTTACAGGATTGGACCCATTGTAACTGTAATCGTACTGATTTTCTGTACACAGATGCACATTAGACTATATATTCTGATGAAGTCTGAAACAAAAAAATCAGGTGGTACCACAGAAGAGTAATAAAGCATCACACAATAATTGTTCATTGTCTTAAATTGTGAACAGAATTTAGCCCAATTTATGTACTAGTTCTCCTCTAAAATCCTTCAGCATTTTCTTATCACTAAAATATATTTATCATTTTAGAAGGATAAAAAGAAAATGCACACTCAATAGCAGTCTACAAGAGGTTAGAATAAAGCCCCAAAATTGGGAAAATAGTTACATTGCTTGTTACACTATTTCCCTTAAAATCCTGCAGAATGGATTTGCCAATTACAAAAAAAAAGAGTGTTAGATCTCTGAATTTAGAAAGGGAATGTCTGATCACAGTTAAGAGCAATGCACAATTAAAAATGCTCCTCCTTTTAGGGTTTTTTTTTAAACCCCCAGTCTTTCTGAATTAATATGCATATTGACCCCACATAAACTTGTGTTCCAGAGATTGTGTGGGCATGATTATATGGGTCACCTGATGATGTAAAAAGAGAGAGAGAGAGACACACACACACGTTTTAAAACTGGGTATTTTAAAATCAGATATATTGGTGTCTAATGAAATACACGGTATTCCAACAGTAAGGATGGTCTATTGGGGTTTCTTTCTACAGTTAGATATATTTTAAAAGGACTCTTGTTCGGGAATGTTTGCATATTAGAGTTCCTCACAGTAACACATTGTATGTAAGTGGCTATGAAAGCATTTATTTATTCTCATTATTAGAGACTTCTTAGGATTTTTTTTTCTGCTTTGGATAGTGTTGATTAGTGTTGATTAGTGTTTTGCAGTTTTGATAAGGGAACACATTTTCTTCTCTCTCTCTCTGTCTCTCTCTCTCTGTTCCCTTTCTGGCTTTGACTCGCCCCTAGGGCAAAATAGTGATTCTGCTGCTGAACACTGGGAAGAGTGTTAAATAAGCAGCAAAAAATAAAAACACAGCAGGACTAACTCACTGATAGGAGTCAGAGTAGCAGCCGTGTTAGTCTGCATTCGCAAAAAGATAAGGAGTACTTGTGGCACCTTAGAGACTAACAAATTTATTTGAGCATAAGCTTTTGTGAGCTCACGAAAGCTTATGCTCAAATAAATTTGTTAGTCTCTAAGGTGCCACAAGTACTCCTTTTCTTTTTACTGATAGGAGTATGACTGTTCCACACTTATGAGTAAACTCTGCCAAAATCTGTGTGACTGCATATGGGACAGGGTCATGTATTAGCACATATGGAAAAAAGATTAATTCTTTCCTTGTCAAAGGTGCTTTGTGTAGTCTCCAAAACTAATGGAGCTGTGATCATGTACAGTTATTATTTTCTTAAATAATTGCAATTTCTGCAATCACGGTGTGGGTATTATAGGTAAAATTTGACTTTTTATGGAATCACCCTAACTGGCAGCTAACACTTAATAGTGCAACTTCTATGGCAAATCTATTGAATCTATTTCAAAATCTGTGCAGCCATAGGGTCAAATGGATACCACTTTTGTACGTAGCGTATGTTTTATATACAGGAAACGTGAGGAGATTTAACATTTCTTTGTAATAAACTTTAGGGGTACTTTTTCTTATATGGATCCATAGTAGTACTTCAATTAAAAGCCATCTGGAGAGTTGCATGCTAAAGAATGTAGTTTTGGAAGAGGAGAATACGTTTTCTAGCTTTGCAGCGTAGTGCTTTGTTCTTATGTATCACTTTGCTGTGCTTTTGCAATGCTCCTTTAAAATGTATGCATCAGGGTTTTAAATCAGTATTTGATCTTCCCAAACTTCTCTGAGTGACGTGAATTCTGAAAATCGGTGCCTTTGGCTCCTATTTATGCATTTCTTTTTGTTACAACAGGCCCAATAGAAAATAGTAATGCCAGTGTTTCTCATCATTTGACTGCAGAAAGTATAAAACAAACCCAGAAAATAGCATTTGCTCTTTTTCTTTTGTCATGACTGTATCCCCCATTTAGTTTCTTATTAGAATTTCATAACTTTTAAAACTTACATCCAGGTTTTACACTTATATTGTACTAGCTTGATAAAAATACTACTTGCAGTTATCATAAAGATTGATCAGTCCATTACTATGAGCTTCTGGATAAACATTTACGCAAATCTGATTAGGCTGAATTTGTACATTCACAATGCTATGGATTACTAATAGTTATTCGCAAAAAGAAAAGGAGTACCCGTGGCACCTTAGAGACTAACCAATTTATTAGAGCATAAGCTTTCGTGAGCTACAGCTCACTTCATCGGATGCATTTGGTGGAAAAAGCAGAGGAGTGCATCCGATGAAGTGAGCTGTAGCTCACGAAAGCTTATGCTCTAATAAATTTGTTAGTCTCTAAGGTGCCACAGGTACTCCTTTTCTTTTTGCGAATACAGACTAACACGGCTGCTACTCTGAAACCTGTCATTATAATAGTTATTGGTGCCCTTTTAAGATATCTTGAAACTAACACCAATATTAACCATGGTCAAGTGGCAGGTGAAAAACTCTAGCATCTACCTGAATTAACTGTTCTTATTTTAGACTCACTGTTTTAAGAAAAAGTAAGGGAAATGTTACACTTGATATTGGAAGTTTCTTCTCACATAATTTATTTTTTAAAAACTTCATGCAATGGCTTTGTTCTGATTTAGTTAATGTTCATCATATTCAGAAGAGCAAAATTACTGGGGTGAGCTCTATTACTGTAATAGAGGCCTTGAGAAATGAAATCTTAGAAACATTCTAATGCATCTCAGCAGAACATTGTGTGCTTCACCTCTGAATTTTTTGCTAGCACATGCAGAACATGTATGTGGCATTGGGGGCTTAATGGATATGTGCAATTATAGTTCCCTCCCTGCTCCTAAAGGAGCAAAAAGATACTAGAAATAGTTCCAATTTCCCCGTACTTGGGATTTTCATTTTAATGCACATGTAACCCACACACCTCTTGGGTGTGGGGTTCTGTCCCATGTGGTGGCACCAAGACCACTGAGGGCTGTCTACACCACTCAGCTTTTAGCGACAAGGCTGTGTCGACACATCCTTGTTGCTAAAAGTCAGCATATGTAAACACTCTTTGTCGGTACTTTGTTAGCACTTTTGCTGACCAAATACTTCCAGCCCCACAAGCAATGTTAGCTTTGTCGGCAGGAGAGCGCTCCTGCTGACAAAGCCGTGTTCACACTGCTACTTGCGTCCGCAAAACTTTTGTCTTTCACGGGGCGTGTGGGGTGGTTAAGTACCTGTGAAAGACAAAAGTTTTGTCAACAACTTCGCAATGTAGACATACCCTTAGAGAGAGAGATTAATGAGTTTGCTCTACAGCCTTAGCCAACAGCTACCTGGCTTTTAGCTCGTGGTAGAGGCTCATGCACTAAGCTCCAGAGATCCCTGGTGCAATCCTGCCTGCTGACGACCGGGGTCTGTTGGCGTTAACACAAACTTAAACACCACCCCCTCGACCTGTAATCCTTAGGGTACGTCTTCACTACCCGCCAAATCGGCAGGTAGTGATCGATCTGTCGGGGATTGATTTATCGTGTCTTGTCTATACGCGATAAATTGATCCGCGAATCGACACCTCTACTCCACCTCGGCAGGAGGAGTAAGCAGAGTTGACATGGTAGCCGCCGCGGTCAACTTGCCTCCGTCTGGATGGCCAGGTAAGTCGAACTAAGATACTTCGACTTCAGGTACAAATAGCGGAGCTGAATTTGCATATCTTAGTTTGAACCCCCATCCCAGTGTAGCCCAGGCCTTAGTGTCAAAGACTTCCCATGCCTGGGTTTTCTTTCTTTTTGATGGACATTTCTATGGCTGAAGTTCTGTTGATACAAAAGTTTGCAGAAATCTGTTGTTGGGCCCTCTGCCAAGATTAAGTTAATCATTAAACAAAATTCAATTTGCAACTAAACAAAACTTGTTTTGGGTGGAAATTATTTATAAAGGTTACATGAACCAATCAGGGAACATAAACAATGTTATGTGGCAGAGCTGACCAATTTGTACAGCTCAAATGTTGAACTGTGTGTATTGAATTCTTAAGGGAATATTCCCCAGGAACAGTTTGTGTGTATTATAGGTTGAGATTTGTTCAAATATACCATTGTACAACTTTGAATAGCAAATTCATAAGAATGGCAGCTTATTTGCAGACAGGTTTCAGAGTAGCAGCCGTGTTAGTCTGTATTTGCAAAAAGAAAAGGAGTACTTGTGGCAGCTTAGAGACTAACAAATTTATTTGAGCATAAGCTTTTGTGAGCTACAGCTCACTTCATCGGATGCATCACTGAATGCATCCGATGAAGTGAGCTGTAGCTCACGAAAGCTTATGCTCAAATAAATTTGTTAGTCTCTAAGATGCCACAAGTACTCCTTTTCTTTTTGCAGACAGTTGCAAACTGGAGAAAGGGCTGATTTCTCCAGATAAGTGGTTCCCTATTTGCCTCATTGCATGATATCAGTTAGTAATAATATGCATTTTAATAACAGTTTGTGTCAGTTTTCAAATTGCGTTACTTCCTCTGGTGAGCATATTCACTCCCATTAGCCCTTCATTGCTTTCTGTGCCTTCCAGTGTCATTATGGTGACAGTCGCTTTGAACACATACTCAGCTCTCCTGTTGTGTCTGAGCAGTGGGACAGCCATGAATCTTCTAGGGTTGCTCCTCAGACAGAGCTGCTTTTCTGGGGTCTGATCCTTATTTTTAATGAGATTCTTCCCATGAGGCAGCATATAAATGTTCTTAAAAATCAAAGCAGTAGATGTGTGTTTTCTACACAGCGATTGTAATAGATGTTTCGGAGCATGTCTAAAGCCTTACACTGACCTTTCCATACTATGATACACCTAAACAGCTGTTATGATTGAGCCTTTAAATCAGTCAAGCTTAGTACAGTATTTAATCAATCTAGAATTACAGCAGAGTTTTGTAGTTCAAATGTCAGTCTTTACACCTCGTAAGCTTTTTCCATTTGTATTTAACTCAGGTAACTTTTCTGACAGAAAACTGTTTAAGCTTATAGAAAATAGCACATTTTCTTAGCCATTTGTTGACAGTGTGATTAACTTCATTTATTACAAATAGCATAGCATGAAGATTTTTCTTCTCGCCATTAGAGTCCAGGTTTATGTTAGGCTTCATAAAAATGCTGAAGAAACCTGGTATAGCCACATATGAAAGTCTACAAGCAAGAGCCTTGTGCACTAGAGTGAAGCAAAAGGAATTTTAGTGTATGTGATAGATATTGCCACTTGCATAACAATTCACCTCCCTCTGTTGCTAGTGAATATTCATATTCCCATAGTAGGGCTCTTTGTATTTTCAGTCCTTTTGAAGTGTTGAGACAGCATTCAAGCTCTCTAGCGTTTTATTAGGGTAGATATGTCATTTGCTCTTTTATTCTAAACATTCCTAAATAACCAAACTAAGATTAGCGGTGTCCCCTTACACCCCTCAGACAACTCCCTCTGAAATTGTAAATATAAAATTGTGGTGACTCCTATTTATTTTGTTGCTCATGCCAAATCACCTTTACTGTCCTGGCTTATAACAGGGAGTTGTCCCTTTTTGGTGAACCACTGGGAAGATGCCACAGATCTCTTGTGGTCTGCAGTGTAGACCTCAGCCAGAGTATTAGAAGAATTCATTCATAATATTTATGTATTATGTATATGTATGGGAATGCGCATTACACAGAGAATCAAATATTAATGATATGGGCTATAATTCCATTTAGGGGTTCTAATGACTATCTCTCAGTGGGATTATAGCCTGTGATTGAAAAGTTATTGACTTTTTACTTCATATGAAATCAATCAATCAATCAATCATTCTGGTAACCGGGCTGCATGCCCTGTACCGCTTACTGTATCCTAGACTTTGCTGCCTGCTATACCTACCTTCTTCTTCACTCTCACCCCTTTCACTTTCTTTCCCCATGCTGCATTCTTCATTGTCTAGCACTGGAGCAGCTCTCACTTTCCACTCCAGTGGCTGTGCCTTTTCTGCCAGAGCCGCTCTCACCTCCTGCTCCAGCAGTCTCATCTTCCCTGTGGGAGGGTCTGTTGCCTCCCTCTCAAGTTGTTTCCTCTTTCCTGCTGTTCTGCCTTTCCATTTCAGCAGCACTCCACCTTGGCAGGTTAAATCACATCCATGGACTGCAAGCAGGTTTTAACATGCGTTGCAGTGTATTATGTTACATTACACCATAGTTACTCATGCTGGATTACTGCATTTCAAACAGATGTAAATAGTTTGTGTTCTTTGAAAAGGAATCAAACCTGTACACATGGCCTTTATCAACCAGATTGTTCTTGTACAGTTAGCTCTACCCTGTCTGTGCAAACACTACTTTTAAGTGATAAGTCAGCATAATTAGGAAGACTGTACTTTAGAAGCACAAGTTAGTTTCCTCTTCATCTCAGTTGGAAAACAGGACACAAATATCAGGGATCACAGTGCAGCAGGTTAGATGCTTTGGACTTATACAGCAGATACAGGTTTCAGAGTAGCAGCCGTGTTAGTCTGTATTCGCAAAAAGAAAAGGAGTACTTGTGGCACCTTAGAGACTAACAAATTTATTAGAGCATAAGCTTTCGTGAGCTACAGCTCACTTCATCGGATGCATTTGGTGGAAAAAAACAGAGGAGAGATTTATATACACACACACAGAGAACATGAAACAATGGGTTTATCATACACACTGTAAGGAGAGTGATCACTTAAGATAAGCCATCACCCACAGCAGGGGGGGGAAAGGAGGAAAACCTTCCATGGTGACAAGCAGGTAGGCTAATTCCAGCAGTTAACAAGAATATCAGAGGAACAGTGGGGGTGGGGTGGGGGGGAGAAATACCATGGGGAAATAGTTTTACTTTGTGTAATGACTCATCCATTCCCAGTCTCTATTCAAGCCTAAGTTAATTGTATCCAGTTTGCAAATTAATTCCAATTCAGCAGTCTCTCGTTGGAATCTGTTTTTGAAGCTTTTTTGTTGAAGTATAGCCACTCTTAGGTCTGTGATCGAGTGACCAGAGAGATTGAAGTGTTCTCCAACTGGTTTTTGAATGTTATAATTCTTGACGTCTGATTTGTGTCCATTCATTCTTTTACGTAGAGACTGTCCAGTTTGGCCAATGTACATGGCAGAGGGGCATTGCTGGCACATGATGGCATATATCACATTGGTAGATGCGCAGGTGAACGAGCCTCTGATAGTGTGGCTGATGTGATTAGGCCCTATGATGGTATCCCCTGAATAGATATGTGGACAGAGTTGGCAACAGGCTTTGTTGCAAGGATAGGTTCCTGGGTTAGTGGTTCTGTTGTGTGGTTGCTGGTGAGTATTTGCTTCAGATTGGGGGGCTGTCTGTAAGCAAGGACTGGTCTATCTCCCAAGATCTGTGAGAGTGATGGCTCGTCCTTCAGGATAGGTTGTAGATCCTTGATGATGCGTTGGAGAGGTTTTAGTTGGGGGCTGAAGGTGATGGCTAGTGGCGTTCTGTTGTTTTCTTTGTTGGGCCTGTCCTGTAGTAGGTGACTTCTGGGTACTCTTCTGGCTCTGTCAATCTGTTTCTTCACTTCAGCAGGTGGGTATTGTAGTTGTAGGAATGCATGATAGAGATCTTGTAGGTGTTTGTCTCTGTCTGAGGGGTTGGAGCAAATGCGGTTATATCGTAGCGCTTGGCTGTAGACAATGGATCGAGTGGTATGATCTGGATGAAAGCTAGAGGCATGTAGGTAGGAATAGCGGTCAGTAGGTTTCCTATATAGGGTGGTGTTTATGTGACCATCGCTTATTAGCACCGTAGTGTCCAGGAAGTGGATCTCTTGTGTGGACTGGTCCAGGCTGAGGTTGATGGTGGGATGGAAATTGTTGAAATCATGGTGGAATTCCTCAAGAGCTTCTTTTCCATGGGTCCAGATGATGAAGATGTCATCAATGTAGCGCAAGTAGAGTAGGGGCATTAGGGGACGAGAGCTGAGGAAGCGTTGTTCTAAGTCAGCCATAAAAATGTTGGCATACTGTGGGGCCATGCGGGTACCCATCGCAGTGCCGCTGATTTGAAGGTATACATTGTCACCAAATGTGAAATAGTTATGGGTCAGGACAAAGTCACAAAGTTCTGCCACCAGGTTAGCCGTGACAGTATCGGGGATACTGTTCCTGACGGCTTGTAGTCCATCTTTGTGTGGAATGTTGGTGTAGAGGGCTTCTACATCCATAGTGGCTAGGATGGTGTTTTTAGGAAGATCACCAATTGACTGTAGTTTCCTCAGGAAATCGGTGGTGTCTCGAAGATAGCTGGGAATGCTGGTAACGAAGGGCCTGAGAAGGGAGTCTACATAGCCAGACAATCCTGCTGTCAGGGTGCCAATGCCTGAGGTGATGGGGCGTCCAGGATTTCCAGGTTTATGGATCTTGGGTAGCAGATAGAATACCCCAGGTCGGGGCTCCAGGGGTGTGTCTGTGCGGATTTGTTCTTGTGCTTTTTCAGGGAGTTTCTTGAGCAAATGCTGTAGTTTCTTTTGGTAACTCTCAGTGGGTTCAGAGGGTAATGGCTTGTAGAAAGTGGTGTTGGAGAGCTGCCTAGTAGCCTCTTGTTCATACTCCGACCTATTCATGATGACGACAGCACCTCCTTTGTCAGCCTTTTTGATTATGATGTCAGAGTTGTTTCTGAGGCTGTGGATGGCACTGTGTTCTGCATGGCTGAGGTTATGGGGTAAGCGATGCTGCTTTTCCACAATTTCAGCTCCACGTCGGCAGAAGCAGTCTATGTAGAAATCCAGGCTGCTGTTTCGACCTTCAGGAGGAGTCCACCCAGAATCCTTCTTTTTGTAGTGTTGGCAGGAAGGTCTCTGTGGGTTAATATGTTGGTCAGAGGTGTGTTGGAAATATTCCTTGAGTCTGAGACGTCGAAAATAGGATTCTAGGTCACCAAAGAACTGTATCATGTTCGTGGGGGTGGAGGGGCAAAAGGAGAGGCCCCGAGATAGGACAGATTCTTCCGCTGGGCTAAGAGTATAGTTGGATAGATTAACAATATTGCTGGGTGGGTTACGGGAACCATTGTTGTGGCCCCTTGTGGCATATAGTAGTTTAGATAGCTTAGTGTCCTTTTTCTTTTGTAGAGAATCAAAGTGTGTTTTGTAAATGGCTTGTCTAGTTTTTGTAAAGTCCAGCCACGAGGAAGTTTGTGTGGAAGGTTGGTTCTTTATGAGAGTATCCAGTTTTGAGAGCTCATTCTTAATCTTTCCCTGTTTGCTGTAGAGGATGTTAATCAGGTGGTTCCGCAGTTTCCTTGAGAGTGTGTGGCACAAGCTGTCAGCATAGTCTGTGTGGTATGTAGATTGTAATGGATTTTTTACCTTCAGTCCTTTCGGTATGATGTCCATCTGTTTGCATTTGGAGAGGAAGATGATGTCTGTCTGTATCTGTGCGAGTTTTTTCATGAAGTTGACAGATTTCCACTCTATACGGCTAAATTCAGTGCCTTGCATAATGACAGGTTTCAGAGTAGCAGCCGTGTTAGTCTGTATTCGCAAAAAGAAAAGGAGTACTTGTGGCACCTTAGAGACTAACAAATTTAGCCCAACAAAGAAAACAACAGAACGCCACTAGCCATCACCTTCAGCCCCCAACTAAAACCTCTCCAACGCATCATCAAGGATCTACAACCTATCCTGAAGGACGAGCCATCACTCTCACAGATCTTGGGAGATAGACCAGTCCTTGCTTACAGACAGCCCCCCAATCTGAAGCAAATACTCACCAGCAACCACACACCACACAACAGAACCACTAACCCAGGAACCTATCCTTGCAACAAAGCCCGTTGCCAACTCTGTCCACATATCTATTCAGGGGATACCATCATAGGGCCTAATCACATCAGCCACACTATCAGAGGCTCGTTCACCTGCGCATCTACCAATGTGATATATGCCATCATGTGCCAGCAATGCCCCTCTGCCATGTACATTGGCCAAACTGGACAGTCTCTACGTAAAAGAATGAATGGACACAAATCAGACGTCAAGAATTATAACATTCAAAAACCAGTTGGAGAACACTTCAATCTCTCTGGTCACTCGATCACAGACCTAAGAGTGGCTATACTTCAACAAAAAAGCTTCAAAAACAGACTCCAACGAGAGACTGCTGAATTGGAATTAATTTGCAAACTGGATACAATTAACTTAGGCTTGAATAGAGACTGGGAATGGATGAGTCATTACACAAAGTAAAACTATTTCCCCATGGTATTTCTCCCCCCCACCTCACCCCCCACTGTTCCTCTGATATTCTTGTTAACTGCTGGAATTAGCCTACCTGCTTGTCACCATGGAAGGTTTTCCTCCTTTCCCCCCCCTGCTGTGGGTGATGGCTTATCTTAAGTGATCACTCTCCTTACAGTGTGTATGATAAACCCATTGTTTCATGTTCTCTGTGTGTGTGTATATAAATCTCTCCTCTGTTTTTTCCACCAAATGCATCCGATGAAGTGAGCTGTAGCTCACGAAAGCTTATGCTCTAATAAATTTGTTAGTCTCTAAGGTGCCACAAGTACTCCTTTTCTTACAGCAGATACAGTACCTGTAATCAACAGGCTTCTTTCCAAATCATAGTTAATGCTTTAGCAAGCCCTTGTCAAATTAAACTGCTGTGCACAGCAAGAGCTACATACACAAATATGTAAATAACATTTTGATACTCTTCTGGCAAATCATCACATTAATGATGCTGATGACAACCACAGAAGTTACGTATTGGTGAATGTGCATTAACACAGATGAGGACTAGTTGGTGGGATCAGGAAGGCTTAAGATCTCAGCGGTGCTGGAAGCATGGAGGGGCTGAAGCCCCTATGTGTTTGTGCAGGAAATATAGATCTTTGGATTTGAGGGAGATATTTTATCAGAAAAGAAGAGTTGAGCTGCAAAGGGCTTAAGGATGAAACCCTGCAAACTACAGAGTCTTCTCCAGGGGGACCTCAGAGTAGTGATTCAAAGTTTACAGACGACACCCCCTAAACAGCGGACAGGGAATGTTTAGTGACCCTCCATTGCTATCTTTATTGTGTGTTAATATTCACATATACACAGATACAGAGACTTTTGCATAGGGTTTTAGTGCAAATTAGCATCCCAGTGCGTGAACAAAAGATGACTTTCCTACATAGTGTCGCCTCTCTAGAGAATATACACTCACTCTTCCTGTAACATCCAGATTCCAATTACAGAACTACCACATTATTCCATTTACCTATCCAAACCCTTTTCACTTTTATCCAGTGCAAATCTCATTGCTACACATTTGTGTTGGAGATCTAGGAGGGAGATTTTCAAAGTCATAAATGAGAGTTAAATGCCCAATTCCCTTTGAATTTCAGTGGGATTCAGGTACCTAAATTCCTTGGGCTCTTTTGTAAATCCCAGCCCTAGGGCTGGTCGGTTGCCCTTTTGCTGCATGTGGTCACTGAATAGAATTTATAGGAATGCTTATAATTAATATAGGCATACAGGCAGTGTTAATAGTCCTTTCTACAATTCTGTCTTAATTTTTCTGTGTGACGTAATTAAAGTTGCTATTTGATTTTATTCCCAGTCTCTATTAACATTCATTTCAAAGTTTTGTTGCTTTTTCATGTATGTATTTTGCATCATAAAACACAACAGCCTTTACACTTTGTAAATGTAAATGGCTTATGACTTGAAACACCCACATGCCACTTGGTAACCTGTTGTTTTGTGTTTTGGAGGTGGCCAGGTTTGCTTGTTTTGTCAGGCAGAATTTAAACTAAAATGCCACAGACCACAAAATAAGTGTGCAAAGTCTTTTTAATGCTCCCCAGCCAAGGTAATTTGAATCAGCCAGCTGAAATGCATAGTTTATGCATTTTATAGAGATGATGTTAATATTAGAGATAGTGAATCAGAAAACCAGGTAGTAAGCCAAACACCTGACTACTTTGTCAACAAAAGAATATAAGAATGGCCTTACTGGGTCAGACCAATGGTTCATCTCGCACAGTACCCTCTCTTCCAACAGTGGCCAATGCCAGTGCTTCAGAAGGACCATACAGAACAGGGAAATTATTGAGTGATTCATTCCCTGTCATCCAGTCTCAGCATCTGGCAGTCTGAGGCTTAGGAACATCCAGAGCATGGGGTTGTCTCCCTGACCATCATCGTTATTAGCCATTGATGGGCCTATCCTCCATGAACTTACTCTTTTTTGAACCCAGTTATACTCTTGGCCTTTACAACATCCCCTGGCAACAAGTTCCACAGGTTGACTGTGCATGGTGTGAAGAAGTACTTCCTTTTGTTTGTTTTAAACCTGCTGCCTATTAATTTCATTGGGTGGCCCCTGCTTCTTGTGTTATGTGAAGGTGTAAATAACACTTCCTTTTTCGTGTTCTCCACACCAGTCATTATATTATAGGCCTCTGTCACATCCCCCCTTAGTTGTCTCTTTTCCAACATGAACAGTCCCGGTCTTTTTAATCCTTCCTCAGAGGGAAGCTGTTCCACACCCTTCATCATTCTTGTTGTCCTTCTCTGCACCTTTTCCCAATTCTAATATATCTTTTTTGAGATGGGGTGACCAGAACTGCATGCAATATTCAAGGTGTGGGCATATTATGGATTTAAATGGTGGCATTATGATATTTTTTGATTTATTGTCTATCCCGTTCCTAATATTCTGTTAGCTTTTTTGACTGCCCTGTACATTGAGCAGATGTTTTCAAAGAACTATGTGTGATGAGTCTAAGATCTCTAATTTGGACCCTATCGCTTTGTATGGATAGTGGGGATTGTTTTCCAAAGTGTATTACTTCGCATGTTCTGACACTCAGAATGGGCTAGGTGCTTTTCAAATGCAGAGGAAGACACAGTTCTCTCTTCTTCCAGGGCCAGAATTAGGATTTTTGGAAGAATGAACCAGATGCTTCTCTGTGGTCCCCTTAAACCTTTAAACTCCAGCACATCAATTGACAGACTAATTTTTTTAAAAAAAAAGCACCTATGTGGGGGGACGTGGCGGAGGGATGAGTTATCTTTGGGCTCCCACCAGCTGCTTCTGATGCATGATGAGGGAATGCAATTACTTGTGCTGAAGTCTGTATCTATTTGCCAATATTTATAAATGTTTACAAGAAACTGGCTTTCAAATAAATTGGGCCCTCTGAGAGTGCCAGGCTCCCATCTGCTGGCTAATTTTATGTCAGGGTGAATTTTAGGTTATTTTCCCTGAAAATGTCTCTAATAATTATCACTAATACTTTCTTTTATTATTTTATTTTGGTAATGCCTAGCAGCCCATCAGGGATCAGGGCCTCATTGTGCTAGGTGCTGTACAAACTCACAGTGAAAGACATTTCCTGCCCCAAAGAGGTTATGATCTAAATAGACAAGACCTACAGAGGTGGAGAAAAAGGAAGCATTCGCCCTATTTTACAGATAAGAGGTAGCGAGAGAGGCTGAGGCTGATCTTGCAAGATGCTGAACATTCTGCCTCCAGTACAGTAGAGCATTAAGCATGTGCATAGTCCCACTGAGATCATTGGTTTACACTTCAAAGGTTATTTTTCAAAGCAGAAAGGGTTGGAAATGTACCTTAAAAAAAGAAGTTGAAATTAACTGTCTGGCTGATGGCTCAGGTGGAGGGAGAGGCTATACTAGTTTTAAGTCACCTTTGCACCGTCCTGATCCTGGGCTGCTCTGTAGCTGTCAGCATAAGTTAAACAACCTGGGGGCCTATCTAAGTTATGGCAGCATTCCTGTGTTGCACTACAAGCTGCAGTGCTGGCTGAAGACTCTGCCTGTGCCAGGACCTGGTCCTGACCGTGATGTTCTTCCTGTGCCAGGGTTTATGAGGGCATCCTCAGAAAGCAGCTTAAAGCCATCTGTTGCAGTGCCTATCCTGGGGGAATTCTCCCATAGCCAGGCCTGGGGCTTTTAGGGCTCTTTTATACTGCTCCTGTTCCTTTATGTGACACATAGCGGCAAGAGAGAGTGAAACTCTCACCAAGAGTGTCCAAAAAATTGGGCTGATGTATATTAGTAAAATTGAGCTAAAATCTTTCACACGCAAGTGCTAGACCAATGTAAGTTAGAAAGGCATGAATTTATTTACTTATTTCACAGTTAAAAACTATTTATAAGAACTGAGGACAATTCAAACCAAAACTTTACATGTGTTCCCCCAATACAGAATTATGTAAGAATGTGAAAGTTCTTTCTTTTATTTCCCCCTTTCCCAAACGAAAATATGATTGGAGAAAGAGTTCCACCATCTCTGAGTGGAGGGTTGTGGGTGGAAGAGTAGCCCCTTCTGCCCAGCAGAGCCAGCATCCAAAGTTTATAAAACTACAGATGCCTTTGGTCGAACAGAGGCCTGGATAAGGTGAAGGCTCTGGATGTTGGAATGAAATTAGTAGTGGTGCAGATCAAAATTTTATTTAGGAGTCTCCTCTTTAGCCTCCACAAAAGCTGTGAGAGCACAATTCTCTAAGAGCCTGGTTAAAGAAACTGAGGTGATGCTGGCATCAAAACTTGCTAGCAGCACCTTTCATCGTACGGAGAAATCCGAGAGCCCATCAGTGCTACCTGTACAGGTGGTTGGTTATAACACAGATCCAATTTGTAGAGTAAATGAAACATATTTAGTAACTGGGCTTAAAGCCTTGGTTGTGGTTTGCGTCCCATCTACCCTGCAAATTGTAATCACTTTGAAAGTGACTGTAGATTCATCTGATTCCTCTTTGGTCCTGCTTTTATTCTCTGACCCTATGTGGTGCAGAAAGAATCAAACGGGTCTTTTAAAAAAGAGATATTGTATTGTAACCGTGAAAGGCTTTTGGCTTCTTGAAAGGAACAAAAGCAATCTCACCTTGAGCTCGGTAAACTACTTTTATAGAGTTAAAACCCATGTTTTTGCTTGTATCAAGGAACCATGTTATGTTTAAACACCCAGAAGGAATCTGGAAGACAGAGATTTTTCCTGACAACTTGTCATTCACTCAAATGGCCAGTGATAATTAGACACTGGAGATCAGCTGTGCCAGTGCTGACAGTTATTTAAAAAGTAATAAGAAAAGGAGTACTTGTGGCACCTTAGAGACTAACAAATTTATTAGAGCATAAGCTTTCGTGAGCTACAGCTCACTTCATCGGATGCATTTGGTGGAAAAAACAGAGGGGAGATTGATATACACACACAGAGAACATGAAACAATGGGTTTATCATACACACTGTAAGGAGAGTGATCACTTAAGATAAGCCATCACCAGCAGCGGGGGGTGGGGGAGGAGGAAAACCTTTCATGGTGACAAGCAAGGTAGGCTATTTCCAACAGTTAACAAGAACATCTGAGGAACAGTGGGTGGTGGGGTGGGGGGGAGAAATAACATGGGGAAATAGTTTTACTTTGTGTAATGACTCATCCATTCCTAGTCTCTATTCAAGCCTAAGTTAATTGTATCCAGTTTGCAAATTAATTCCAATTCAGCAGTCTCTTGTTGGAGTCTGTTTTTGAAGCTTTTTTGTTGAAGGATAGCCACTCTTAGGTCTGTAATCGAGTGACCAGAGAGATTGAAGTGTTCTCCAACTGGTTTTTGAATGTTATAATTCTTGACGTCTGATTTGTGTCCATTCATTCTTTTACGTAGAGACTGTCCAGTTTGGCCAATGTACATGGCAGAGGGGCATTGCTGGCACATGATGGCATATATCACATTGGTAGATGCGCAGGTGAACGAGCCTCTGATAGTGTGGCTGATGTGATTAGGCCCTATGATGGTGTCCCCTGAATAGATATGTGGACACAGTTGGCAACGGGCTTTGTTGCAAGGATAGGTTCCTGGGTTGGTGGTTCTGTTGTGTGGTGTGTGGTTGCTGGTGAGTATTTGCTTCAGATTGGGGGGCTGTCTGTAAGCAAGGACTGGCCTGTCTCCCAAGATCTGTGAAAGTGATGGGTTGTCCTTCAGGATAGGTTGTAGATCCTTGATGATGCGTTGGAGAGGTTTTAGTTGTGGGCTGAAGGTGATGGCTAGTGGCGTTCTATTATTTTCTTTGTTGGGCCTGTCCTGTAGTAGGTGACTTCTGGGTACTCTTCTGGCTCTGTCAATCTGTTTCTTCACTTCAGCAGGTGGGTATTGTAGTTGTAGGAATGCATGATAGAGATCTTGTAGGTGTTTGTCTCTGTCTAAGGGGTTGGAGCAAATGCGGTTATATTGTAGAGCTTGGCTGTAGACAATGGATCGTGTGGTATGATCTGGATGAAAGCTAGAGGCATGTAGGTAGGAATAGCGGTCAGTTTTCCGATATAGGGTGGTGTTTATGTGACCATTGCTTATTAGCACCGTAGTGTCCAGGAAGTGGATCTCTTGTGTGAACTGGTCCAGGCTGAGGTTGATGGTGGGATGGAAATTGTTGAAATCCTGGTGGAATTCCTCAAGGGCTTCTTTTCCATGGGTCCAGATGATGAAGATGTCATCAGTTTAGTGCAAGTAGAGTAGGGGCATTACGGGATGAGAGCTGAGGAAGCATTGTTCTAAGTCAGCCATAAAAATGTTGGCATACTGTGGGGCCATGCGGGTACCCATCGCAGTGCCGCTGACTTGAAGGTATACATTGTCACCAATGGACTGTAGTTTCCTCAGGAAGTCAGTGGTGTCTCGAAGATAGCTGGGAGTGCTGGTAATGTAGGGCCTGAGAAGGGAGTCTACATAGCCAGACAATCCTGCTGTCAGGGTGCCAATGCCTGGCTGACTTAGAACAACGCTTCCTCAGCTCTTCAGTAATTTCCCCAAAAATTACAGTGTTGAATTGTATTTGTTTGTGAGGAATCCATGAAATACTAATGCATTTAGGGGAGGAGAACCAGAGAGAACCTGGAGTCCATATTTGTGAGATGCTGAGTGCTTTCAAATCCTGTTACATTCTAGTGTGCCAGGCATTCCCTCATCCCACTTGAGTGCCATTCTCAAAATTCACTTCTGTTGATTAGCTGTCCACCACTGACCTCCATTTCTTAGCCATCCTTTCTACTCCACTGTGTCCCACATTAGTCTTTCAGATTGGAACACGATGAAGAAAGAGTAGTAGTTATGATGTTATAAATAGGGGAAAAGGGAGGAATCAGAACTAACAAGATACTTAGTCTGAAAACCCAATCTTTATTTATTATAGCCCTTGCATTTCCTCCTGTGTCATTATTAATCCCTTGGTCTGTTTTCTTATTATTCATACTTAGGACTTCTGATTTTTGGTTTTAACTGTTAAACACTGATAAAACACTCCTGATTTAAAGAAAGAAAGAAGGAAATTGGTGTTTATCCAATGAACACTGAAAGAACACCAGAAATGGATACTTGTATCTAAGGCAGAGGTGGGCAAACTACGGCCCGTGGGCTGCATCTGGCCTGCGGGACTGTCCTGCCCAGCTCCTGGCCCAGGAGGCTAGTCCCCAGCCCTTCCCCCACTGTTCCCTGGCTCTGCCGGTGCATGCTTTGGACGGCGGGGCTGCGAGCTCGGCCTGACCTGGTGCTCTGTGCTGCGCGGCTGCCTGTCCTGGTGCAGCCGTGCCGCCAGCCATTGGTGCTCCAGGCAGTGCAGTAAGTGGGCAGGAAGTGGGGGGGGCTGGATAGAGGGCGAGTTTGGGGGTGGTTGTCAGGGGGTGGGGATATGGATAGGGGGCAGGGCAATCAGAGAGCGGAGAACAGGGGGGTTGGATGGAGGCAGAGGTCCCAGGGGGGCAGTCAGGAAGGAGAGGGGAGTTGGATGGGGAGGCAGGGGGCAGTTAGGGGCAGAGGGTCCGGGGGTGGTCAGGGGACAGAGAGCATCCGATGAAGTGAGCTGTAGCTCACGAAAGCTTATGCTCTAATAAATTTGTTAGTCTCTAAGGTGCCACAAGTACTCCTTTTCTTTTTTCACAGTGCAGTTTGAAACAATACTATGCTAAAGGGCACTAGGGAGCATTACAACGAGATTACTCATTACAGTGTATACTACTGTAATGAGTAATTACATAATATACATTACTCATTACTGTACATAAGTACAGTACTGTACAAAGAGCAAGTTCCAACTTCCCCTCCTCCCCACCAATTTTTGGACTTCTACATAAAACTCAAAAATTGTTAAAAATACCTCCTCCTGCCCCGAAACTAATAAATCCGCCAAAACAAAGGCTGATTTATACTGTACAGTCCTTGGGGCTGAGACCTCTCATCTTATATTTTTGTAAAGTGCCATGCATATTTGTGGCATGTATGAATAACAGTAACCTAGCAAACAGAGGCTTGGACCACCCACAAGCCAATATTCTCTCTTGATTTCAGATTTTGCCAATCACACTCCTGCAGCACATTTAACTTGCAAGAAGTGCCATTTTGCACTGTCTTCACAATATTTAGACACTGAACTGCTAAGAGGAGAGTTAGCTGGTTCATTCATCTCTTCAGTCTGTGCTACCTTTTTCACTATTTGACCCAATCTCTCCCCATCCCTCTCATAGGACACACAATACTGCATACACACAAGTGGTATACAAAAGGCCTAATTGTAGCTGAATTCAGTACAGCTGAAAATGATAGTCAGTGAAAGCTAAATTGGAAGCTAAATGTTGAGTTGAGCAGTACATGATAAAGTCATACATTTTATATTTTATCATTAATTGCAGGAGGAGGTTGTAAAAACAATACCAATTATTAGTCAACCTCCAAACCTCACAAAACAGAATCTATTAGCTATATTAGCCTTCACAGTGTATTTTATTAATATGTTCCTATGGTCCTCATCACACATTTTTAAATTAGAACTGCAGTTACTGTACCTTGATGAAGGTACTGTATAAATAAAATAGTGCATTTGGATGAAGTAGTTGCACTGGAGTCTCAGTGCATCCATAATTACAATTAAAAAGACTTTATCACTCACTCCTAAAAAAAATACTTTATCAGTTCAGTTTGTTCAGGAAAGAATTACTTTGTCTTTTTATTAAACAAATAACTTATTTTTGTTTCTAAAATGTAATTATGTATTAATACTTTCTGGAAAGGTTAAAGACTTTACTCTGAATGCTCATATGCTTATATTCAGATGTAAAGATAGTGAGGTTATATGATTATATTCATATCCATACCTTTTAAGACAGATGATCTGATAGTGGCAAAATTATAATTTTAAAATGTAAATTGCCAGGATGAGAAATGAGGCAAATAGCCTCCCTACAAACTAAGGTCTTGATTTAGGAAATCATTCCTATTCAGGAAAGACACTTTAAACACCTGCCTAAGTCCCATTAAAGTCAATGGAACTTAAGCACATGTTTAAACACATGTGCTTTCTTGAATTGCAGTTACCTTAGGCATATACTTAAGTGCTTTCTTGAACTGGGGGATTAAATACCTAAATCTCCCCACTGTATTTTCCACTGAATGCATCCGATGAAGTGAGCTGTAGCTCACGAAAGCTTATGCTCAAATAAATGTGTTATTCTCTAAGGTGCCACAAGTACTCCTTTTCTTTTTGTAAATCACCACTGCACACCTGTTTTATGCCAGTGCTACTACAAATGAAATTGTTTGTACTTACGTTGACGTAAAACTGGAGCAATGCATTGGTGAACCAAGCTCCATAAGCAAATCTTATATCTGCAGTTTTCTAGGGCTCATTCCTCTGTCACTGCCTGATTCTGCTCCTTTTGTAGTCAGTGACAACACTCCCATTGATTTCAGTGGTCCACCTTCACTGAGGAGGAGAGTGGAAGCTGGGAGCCCCAGGGGGGAAGGGGAAGGGGAAGGAGAAGGTAGTGGGAGACTCTAAAATGAATTGTCCATGAGCAAGAAAGGAGAAGAAGCAGTTTGTGCCACGGAGAAGGAAGAGAAGCTCCCACAAGCCATGCTGAAACGTGCCCAACATAAGAAACATCTGTGAGGAAGAGAGGAGAAAAAGCGGCTGAGACGGCTCTGACTTCTAGGAAGGGAAAGACACCATTTCCTTGCTTCAAAAAGTATGCATGGAAAAAAAATGAAGCTAAAGCTTACTATCAGCATTTTGGGTTAAATTCAGCCAAAAGTCTATGACAAGTCAGATTTTAGTACATCCCTGCTACACACCTGACCTGTGACCAGGAGGGGCCTCCTAACCTGGAGCCTGATGTACATTACTCTTGGTCCACTTCACCACAAAGCTGTAAGTAGTCAAAGATGTAAGGTTGTACCATAACTTGCAGTGGTTTTCATTTAGCCACTGACCCTAAATATCTTTTTTTTTTAATGATTTTTTTAGGCTAATCCATAAATTATTGACATTTCAAAGTATTCTGCAGTGCTTTGGAAGTATTTACGCGATACCAGTACAGTTCATGTGCATATGAACACCAGACTGGCTCCATACTATGAACTGATGAGTTTTTTTTTTTTAAAATTGCATAAAAAACTTTTTCAAAGTCACTTTACAGTGGTTTTCTTATGAAGAAATTGTTAGCTGACTGAGTCTATTCAGAATCATTTCCTCGATAAATTTTGGTTTTGAAACACAGTGGTAGAAACCCCCCAAGGAAATTAAACACCAAATAAAAATGTAAAGTAATTTTAAATTCACACTAGCACCCGACCCTGGTCACAAAAAAATCACGTATTTGGCTGAAATTCCATCCCTAACTCTTCCTGTTCTGCCACGGTGTTACAGGGACCTCTGAATAGTGAGTTATCTAAATCAACACAGCAAGCTGGAGCTTCCTTCTATTCAAAACTGTGGTGGCTGTTGGCAGCCTCTTTGTTGTTAGAGGCCTACAGCTTTGAATTCACTCTTCCACGATAGGTCCAAATTAACCCAAATCTGCTATGTTATAATGCAGGCTGCTATCTCTTTTTTCAGGCTTCTGGGGAGGAAAGAGTGCTCTGAAAACTTTAGGGAACTTTTGGGTTTTTTTCCATTTTCTTGTTTGTAGCAGGGTGGTTGTACATTTGACATTTGTCTACGATGCCCTGAGCTCTGGAAAGCTATAATGTATCCTGTAAATAAAATACAGTCCGTAATGCCTAGGCACAATGGAGTGAGTTACTAATATTTAGTATTTATATGGCACTTTGCATGTTTGGAGCTCTGTTAAATGTATTCATTAACCCTACAATATAGTGATTTACTAAACATAAACAGCATGATGAGCCAAATTCATTCCTGATGTAACAGAATTAAATCAGGAGAGAGTTTGAACAAATATTTTAGAACTTATATTTTCTTTACTAACTAAGAATGTATAAAATTGTAAATACTGGGTCAGATTATTAGCTGGTGTAAACAGGAACCCCCCAAAACAAACACGATAATACTAATGGTTAACACTTTACCTTGAAGCTCTTTCATCCTGAAGCTCTGCGCAGACAATGGTTCCACTTCTGATTTTATTTACTCATGTGTAACGCCATTAACTTCAGTGGAAGCTGAGGCTGCTCAGTACCTCTGGAAATCAGGCTACTTAGTTATATGTCTAAATGTGGATTTAATTACCTATCTGCAGGTTCCCATGTTGGATGATTTAGGCCAAAATGCACCTATTGTTTAGTTAAGTATTGTGTGAATATTTTTAGGGTGAGACAGAATAAAATAATCATAGTAACATGCGTTTTCACTGCCAAGAATGTGCACAGAACACTCTTGGCTATCAGGCACAGTTACGAACATTAAGGGCCTAGTCATTGAAATCAGCGTTTTCCCATCTCCTTAATGAGCATAGGACAGGCCCTGAGGAGAACTGAGAAAACTCTGTTTGGAACAATTCCATTTGGAAGTGATTTTGAGCTGCTCATTTAGATCATGAACTGTTTGTCAATACTGACAATTAGCGGGCCAAAGATTCCATTGACCACATGACAAGAATCAATATACACAGTACTTGTTTGTTATTTACCACAGAGTGTATTAAAGCCTGTAGATTCCCCATAAATCCTTTAAAGCTATCCTGCTATGATCCTTACTACAACATGCATTAACTCATCAATAAATCCTTTTGACAAGAGTGATATGTGAAAATCAATACCAGTTTATCAGCTAGTCCCATGTAGTGTCTCCTGCAAAGGTTTAAGACCATTTCCCAACGCTGTGTAACTGTGACAAGGCTTAGGAGCAGATCTTGTATCAACTGTGCACACATGTACTGACCTTGATTAATGTCTCTGTAAATCCCATACAAGGGAAATAAAACCACTATACATTATGAAGTTCATGGTTTGGAAAGTGCTATTCAATGCTTTTATTAAGACTATTATTTTCCAAAAGTGAATGAACTCCTAGTATTCCTAGAGAACAAGTTTAAGTTTTACAAAAATGTTTCCTTGTGCTGTTGGGAAACTGCCAAGTGCATCTTTATCACTGAGCCATTTTTCATTATGTTAAAGCAATGGCAAAATGATATTTACTTATTAAACCACATGAACCTTGTTGCTTTACATTGTAAAAATCCTATATTATTTAAGTATAATAAGCCTGTTTTAGCAGGTTCTATCTATGGACACTGTTTTGACTGATACCAGAGGATTGAGACCATAACTTCCCCATCCTTTGTGCAAACTCCAAGCAGCCAGTTTGAAAACCCAGCTAAATTGTCAGGCTCACTAGATTTCCAGAGACCTCCTGTAATGTGTAGCTGAAGTAAGCTGCTTTTTTTCCTACAGTGGTGTCATCTATGACAGACTTTTTCCCCATCAAGAAAAGGAGTACTAGTGGCACCTTAGAGACTAGCAAATTTATTTGAGCATAAGCTTTCGTGAGCTACAGCTCGGATGCACTCGGATGCATTCAGTGGAAAATACAGTGGGGAGATGATTTATATACACAGAGAACATGAAACAATGGGTGTTATCATACACACTGTAAGGAGAGTGTTCACTTAAGATGAGCTATTACCAGCAGGAAGGGGCGGCGGGGGAGGAAAAAAACCCTTTTGTAGTGATAATCAAGGTGGGCCATTTCCAGCAGTTGACAAGAACGTCTGAGGAACAGTGGGGGGTGGGGAAAATAACATGGGGAAATAGTTTTACTTTGTGTAATGACCCATCCACTCCCAATCTCTAGTCAAGCCTAAATTAATTGTATCCAGTTTGCAAATTAATTCCAATTCAGCAGTCTCTCGCTGGAGTCTGTTTTTGAAGTTTTTTTTGTTGAAGAATAGCCACTCTTAGGTTTGTAATCGAGTGACCAGAGAGATTGAAGTGTTCTCCGACTGTTTTTTGAATGTTATAATTCTTGACGTCTGATTTGTGTCCATTTATTCTTTTATGTAGAGACTATCCAATTTGGCCAATGTACATGGCAGAGGGGCATTGATGGCACATGATGGCATATATCACATTGGTAGATGCGCAGGTGAACGAGCCTCTGATAGAGTGGCTGATGTGATTTTCCCCATTCTCATTCAATACCTTTGGCCAGCAGTTGCACAAGTTACTTTACCAGTCAGTTGCAATTGTCCTAGAGCACCTAGAGATCTTTTGAGCCTATTGAAACAAGAAACCTTCTTGCAAATATATAAAAATATCCTAAACAAAGCATATATAGAAAATAATTATTTATTGTAAAATCTACATTTTAGCCTTTATAGGCTAGACTCATTTCCTTATTGACACAACAAAAAAAGAGTTCAAATTCAAAAGAAGGCAAAGTATTTAACTGGTTATGTATTTTATGTCTAGCAGCATGCAAGTCATACATGAGCCTCAAAAGGATCTCAAATCCCAGGCAGAGTGAAGGAGAAGAAAGCCTATTACATGGTGCTTTGGAGAACTAGCAGCAAAGTCAGCCTCAACATACACAAGCCCAACTCCCACTGCAATCAAAGGGAGCTGGAGTTGCTTATGTCAGGGTTGAGTCTGGTCTCTTGTATACAATTTTTTTCTGCGAGGTCTCTGTGTGTATAACAAGTTATGGCTCAATGAGAATATTTCCTGAAAACTATTCTATAGAGATACAGCCCTTAAGTGGAACTTACAACAATATCTTGGCATAGCAGGAAAGGTTTTAAGTGAATGGATACAAAAGATAGCTACAACACTTATGATAGAAAATATTGCTCTTTTAAAAAACATTATTATACCACATCTTAGCACAAAAGCCTTACTGGAAACCTCTGCTCCCTGATCACTGTGCTTCCGCCTTTGCATATTATATAGTTTTCTATTTTCTTCCTATTTTCTTTCTTCCTGCCTTTCTCTCTTTCCTTTTCTCACACTTCATTCTTCTGCCCTCATCTTCATTTCTCCTTCCTTTATATTACTCCTACTGATTAATCCTTAAGTACCAACTTACCTGAATTACTGAATGGCAATGAAGCACAGGGACAACTGTGTAGCCCTTGTTTATTGCACTAAAGTCATTTAGATACATTTTTTGTTCTGTTTATGTATACGTCATTTCTTATTCTTCAAACCTGTTAAGTGAATTTCTCATTTTTTCACCAAAGACTTCTTTATCCACATGCATGCCTTTTCTTTTTCTAACATTAAAAGAAGAAGAGGAGGAAATATGGTAGAATGCTGCAGTCCCATCTAATTCCAATATCATGAGTTTCTCAGCACACAGGAGGACAGTTATCTGGTGTGTGCTTGGGGGACTGCAAGCTGAAAGGGGAGCAAAGAATGGGAAAAAGGGGTGGAATTAAATCCACATAAACAAGTGAAAAACAATGATTCCTAAAGAACAAATAAGTTACACTAGCCCCAGGCAACAGATAACCCAAGCTCATGCTGACCTTGGCAGCCTGGGTCTTTACATAACAATGAACTTGAACAATTTCTGCAATGTATTAGGCACACACAGACTTCCCCCCTTCCCCACATCACCTATGCATATATTTACCCCCTTTTAATTTTTTTCTTAAGCAAATATCTTTGTCACGGCTAATGCAAGGAAAATCCCGCTCTCCTTTTGTGTCTGAGTTCTCATAAGTCTTATGTACTCCAGAGTATTGATGAAATTCGGGATCTTGTTTCACACCTAGAGTGATTCTTGTTCAAAACTCTTGAGCCAGAGGGAAATAGGTACTAATATTGTTCTGTAATTGCAGGTCTGAATTTTGGACATAGAAGCTGTTTTGCTTTCCATTTTGGCACGGATTTAGAGTGTAACTTTCATCCATCTTCTGTGAATGTGCAGTAGAACCAACAGCAGAGAATGGGGAAGCAGCAGTTTCAAACATGTCAGTAGGCAACAACAGGACATTAAGCATGAACAGATTTGTTGAGGCAGCTTTTCCAGCCTATTCTGTAAAGGCAACCAGTTCTCAGCCTTGTGTACTATGAGCTGATGGAATCTACTAACTATCCTCTCATAAAACACTCTAGAGGCCAGTGTTAGGAGAAGGAAGGAGTAGGAGTATTTATTTACAGATGTATGTTCAAAATTGACAAGGGTTCTGTCTGACCAAGGCTAGTTGCCTGACTGTTGATTTTCAAAAGATGCCTGGATGCTCTTACATTGCAGAGGCTGCGTGCACTTCGTTGATGAATAATGTGTCAAAAGTCTCAATACATATTAATATTAGTGCTAGTCCTCTGAATGATCAGAACAAGTGATCATGCAATACCAGTAGCTGGCATGTGTATACCCCAGTGAAACCCCAGAGGAATACCCGTAGAGAGTGAAATTGTTTGGTGATTCTTTTTTTGCAGAGTACTGTATTCACAAGGCATCTGTGATGCTACATAGAGAAAACTTTTACAAATGAGGATTCATTGCAAAAGCCAAATATTTGTGAATTAAGGCTCAGAACATTCAAGGTGTTACTAAATTGGAACAAATGAAGTTCTTGAGTATGTTGAGTTTGAGTAGCAGCCATGTTAGTTTGTATCCGCAAAAAGAACAGGAGTACTTGTGGCACTTTAGAGACTAACACATTTATTAGAGCTTAAGCTTTGGTGGGGTACAGCCCACTTCATTGGATCTTTAAAAAAAGATTTAAGGGTGGCAATTTTGCAACAAAAAAGCTTCAAAAACAGACTCCAGTGAGAAACTGCTGAGCTTGAGTTAATATGCAAACTAGATACCATTAACTTGGGTTTGAATAGAGACTGGGAGTGGCTGAGTCATTACACATATTGAATCTATTTCCCTATGTTAAGTATCCTCACAACTTCTTGTCAACTGTCTAAATGGGCGATCTTAATTATCACTACAAAAGTTTTTTTTCTCCTGCTGATAATAGCTCATCTTAATTAATTAGCCTCTTACAGTTTGTATGGCAACTTCCACCTTCTATGTATGTATATATATATATCTTCTTACTATATGTTCCATTCTATGCATCCGATGAAGTCGGCTGTAGCCCACGAAAGCTTAAGCTCTAATAAATGTGTTAGTCTCTAAGGTGACAAATACTCCTGTTCTTTGTTTTAGAGTATGTTGATGATTGTTATTTTAATGAGTGAGTAAATTCATGGACTTTAAGACCAGAAAGGACAATCATGATTATCTAGTCTGACTTCCTGCACATCACAGGCCACAAAATCTCACCCACCCACTCCTTGAGTAGTCCTACAACATCTGGTTGAGTTACTGAAGTGCTCAAATCTTGATTTAAAGCTTCAAGTTGCTTTACCACCATTTACTTACAAGTTTGTATATTAATTTTTAGGAAAGTAGCATTTTTACTATGTAATTTGTTTTGTCATAGATTCATAGATTCATAGATACTAAGGTCAGAAGGGACCATTCTGATCATCTAGTCCGACCTCCTGCACAGCGCAGGCCACAGAATCTCACCCACCCACTCCTACGAAAAACCTCACCTATGTCTGAGCTATTGAAGTCCTCAAATCATGGTTTAAAGACTTCAAGGAGCAGAGAAGCCTCCCTCAAGTCACCCATGCCCCATGCTACAGAGGAAGGCAAAAAACCTCCAGGGTCTCTCCAGTCTGCCATGGAGGAAAATTCCTTCCCGACCCCAAATATGGCAATCAGCTAAACCCTGAGCATATGGGCAAGACTGACCAGCCAGATACTACAGAAAATTCTTTCCTGGGTAACTCAGATCCCATCCATCTAATATCCCATCTCAGGGGATTAGTCCTATTTACCCTGAATATTTAAAGATCAATTACTTACCAAAATCCCATTATCCCATCATACCATCTCCTCCATAAACTTATCAAGTAGAATCTTTGTCATATAAATATTGATTCATGAATGGATTGGCTTGTTTCTGATAGATTTGTTTTTGAAAGGATGTCATGTAGCAAAAATATCATTCATTTGTACTTCCATATAATAAATCTAATACTGCTGAAAACGAATGGGGTTACTAGCCACATAAGAAAACTGGGCTATATTGTCATCTGTTAGAAATATTCGCTATTGTTATAAGGTTAGATTGCTAAAAAACCTGCAGGGTTTTTGAAATATTTCTTGGAGTCGAGTTTGCTGTGTTGACAACCTTAAGAAATTCTGCCAATCTGTGCTGGTTTCTCTTTTCTTGCTCCAGGTTCTGCTTCAAAAAAAGTTCAGCAGCAATCTGTGCAAAATTTCCGTGGGAATATCTGAGCCCTGAAAGTACCAAGCTGCACACACTTAAGCAGAAAACTATGAAGGAATTTCAGAAAGAAATTATCTGTAGAGTTGAAAATTCAGGTTAGAGAGGAGGCAGGGCTTTAAACAAATAACCAAACAAGGAAAAGGAGGGGAGAAGGTTACGGAGTAAGGATTTGCTGGGGAGCTGGAAGGTTGATTTTTCCCCAGACCTACAATTTGACCTACTTTCTTCAGGCTCGCTTTACTTCTCATCCTGAACAGTGATATAACATACATATGAAATAGTTGCAACATTTCACCACCATGGTCATTGAATTTCAGTGATGAGTTCAATTATTTTTATAAAGAGTTTGTAAATCCCTAGGTAGACGTACGTAAAGTGCTTTGGGATCTTTTTGCGCAAAAGGCAGTGTTGTATAGACATCTAAGTGAATCATCATTAAAGGGAGTAATAAAATATACTGGCGATTTAGTTTTTGCTAAAGATGGGTTTGGGCATGTTTCGGCTTTGGCAAAACTTCCAGCGTTGTGTGACAAAACCACCCTGATTTTTAATTTGTGGCATACATAGTGGAGATTATGGAATATTTTGTGCTTTCCAAGTGTTTGACAGTGTTAAACTAAAATAGTAATCTTTATAAACAATACTTGTTATGCGTCTAGGACTTTGAGGAGAATAAAGAAATTGACAAACCCTAGGCTTACCATAATTAATCTACATATTATATATTGTGATGGGGCAAGGCCAGATGGCTATAGAAAAGAGGTGGGAGATAGATATATTAGCTCCAGGCTAAACAGATCCCTGGTACCAGGTTAAGTGAAATGGAAGCTGCTCCAGGTCAATAAAGACACCTGGGGCCAATTAAGAACTTTCCAGAAGGCAGGGAGAAGGCTAGGTTGATTGGGACACCTGAAGCTAATCAGGGGCTGGCTAAAACTAGTTAAAAGCCTCCAAGTCAGTCAGGTGGGGGTGCATGTCAGGAGCTGTGGAAAGAAGTTGTGCTGTTGGAGAGGCTGAGTAGTACACACCATATCAGGCACAAGGAAGGAGGCCTTGAGGTAAGGGTGAAGTGGAGCTTGAGGAAGTGAGGGCTTCAGTGGGGGAAGTAGCCCCGGGAATTGTACATGTCATGTTTCTAAAAGGTCAGCTACCATAGCTGATACTATTAAGGTCCCTGGGCTGAAGCCCGGAGTAGAGGATGGGCCCAGACTCCCCCCCACCTTTGCCCCCTGTTTAATCACTGAGACTGGGAGACAACAGAGACTGTGCAAGGAAGGATAACTTCTCCTCACCTCCCTCACTGGCTTATGATGAAAATGGCTCAGTAGACTGTGACCCTTGTCTCTAGAGAAAGAAGGGTTACGTGGAGGGTCACAGTGAGCCTCTGAGGCTAGCGAAATCCACCAGGAAACGTGGGACCCACGGAGACAAGAACAGAGCTTTGTCACAACTGGTTTTAGAAGTGGGATTTCATTCACAGCGTGGCGGAAGAAAGAGGTTTTTAAAAAAAAAAAGTGCACTGGGGGTTTGGATTTTGTTTTGTTTTGTTTTTTGTTTGTTTGCTTTGTACCACAATGGAGGAGGTGGTAAGAGCTCTGGTACAAGCCAGGGCAGCCCAGCAGGAGGCCACCTGGGTTCAGGCAATGGCACAACAGGAGTCTATGCGACTACAGCAGGAAACCAATCAATTATTGATGAACCAGGCGACCCAAGATCATGCCCTCTTGAGAGAGGTGGTGGACCAGCTGAAGATCCTCACCACCCAGGCCTGGGGGTCCGACGGGACGCGAACCCTGAGGGCCACTGGTTGTCTGCCAAAGATGACGTCAGAAGATGACGTAGAGGTATATCTCCTCTCATTCAAAAGGACTGCTCAGCGTGAGGCATGGCCCCAGGAGCAGTGGGCCAGCATTCTCGCCCCTTTTTCTGTGGAGAGGCCCAGAAGGCCTGCTTTGACTTGCCTGCCACAGATGCCACTGACTATACCCGTCTGAAGGCAGAGATCCTAGCACGATCAGGGGTAACAGCAGCGGTAAGGGCCCAGAGGTTCTATGAGTGGAAATACCAGGAGAACAAACCCCCGAGGTCCCAGCTATTTGACTTCATACACCTCGCACAGAAGTTGTTACAGCCCGAAGTGTGCAGGCCGGAGGAGATTTTGGAGACCCTGGTCATAGACCATTACATGCGGGGACTGCCGCCAGATCTCCGCAAATGGGTAGGCCAGAACGATCCGTCATTGTACGACGAGATGATCACACTGGTAGAAAGATGGATGACAGCCAGGGAACTGACCCGATTACCCAAGGAAGGCCCCTTTCGAAGCAAGCACCCAACCCCAACCCTGGAAGGTTGGGCAGCCAAACCCCCGGGGAGTCCTAGGTGGAAGGAGGGGGGTGCTGAAAACCAGCGGGGACCCCAGAAGAAAGGGATTGGCTGAGTGGGGGGAACCCCGGGACTAAACCCCCTAAGCCCCGGGATAGGGGAGTGATTAAAAGCAATTATAGATGTTATGCATGTGGGGAGTGGGGACACATAGCAGCACAGTGTCCCAGCACTGAGGAGTCTATGCAATGTAACTTGGGGGATTGGGAGGTCCCATGCTCCCTTATCCACCTTGCGGGGGTCGCATTAGCCCCGCATAATTACACCAGGCCAGTGAGGATAAATGGAGCAGAGACTACAGCGCTTGTGGACTCTGAGAGTGCCGTCACTCTCATATCGGGTAAGCTGGTAAAAAATAGTCAGCCGCTAAATAGTCAAACGCGTAGCAGTGACGTGCGTGCATGGGGCCGTGAGCCATTACCCCACCATCCCAGTGGAGATAGAGGTTCAGGGAAACCCCATTGAAGTGATCGTGGGCGTAGTTCCTAAACTCTCATATCCTGTAGTCATTGGGAGGGACTATCCAGGGTTTGATAATTTCCTCCCCCCGGAGAGGCTGGAGGGAGGTGGGGACCCTGAGGACAGTGACTCGTCACTGGGGGAATGTCAACCCCCGATGTTCGCTGAGATTTCTCAGGATCTGTTCTCAGCCCCCCGAAAGACCCGGAAGACAAAAAAGGAGAGGAAGACCGCAAAGGCCTTGGGAACCCGGATCCTGACCCAGGACCAGAAGACCTCCCTAGTAGGCAGATGGACACAAGCAGCCAACAGAGAAACTTCCATCACAGAAGGTGAGCCAGAAGCTGCCCCCAGCCATGACTGCGGTGAGCCATTGGAAGAAGCAGAAGCCGGCCCCTGGGAGCTTGGGCAGGTTAGTCCCGGGAGAGAGACTTTTGGGCGGGACCAGGTGGAGGACCCCAGATATGATAACGCCAGGAAGGAGGTGGCTGAGATCGATGGGATACCCATGGATGGGAAGGTCTGGGGTCCCGGATCTTACTTTATAGTGAAGAAAGATCTCCTGTGCCGTGTGGTGCAAATGCAGGAGCAAGAGATGCAACAAATTCTGGTGCCACGAAAACATCAAAAAGCCATATTGAGTCTCGCCCACAGTCACCTGTTTGGAGGACACCTAGGGGTAGAGAAAACCCAGGCACGGATCCTGCGGAGGTTCTTCTGGCCAGGAGTACATGAAGATGTCCAGCGATACTGCACCTCTTGTCCGGAGTGTCAGTTACATAGCTCTCGCCTGCGCTTGCGGGCTCCTTTGATACCTCTTCCAATAATAGAGGTTCCTTTCGAATGGATAGCCATGGATCTGGTAGGGCCCTAGAGAAGACAGATCGGGGCCCTTGTTGTACTGGACTATGCAACGTGGTACTCGGAAACTGTTCCCCTGCGCAACACAGCTTCTAAGACAATAGCTAAGGAACTAGTACAGATCTTTGCCCGGGTTGGGCTACCCAAGGAGATATTGACTGATCAAGGGACACCTTTCATGTCCAAGTTGATGAAAGATCTCTGTTCATTGCTCCATGTACAAGCCCTACGGACCTCTGTATACCACCCTCAAACAGATGGCCTTGTGGAAAGGTTCAATAGGATCCTCAAGGCCATGATCAGGAAAATCGTGAACCGGGATGGGAAAGATTGGGATACCCTCTTGCCTTCCCTCATGTTCTCCATCCAGGAGGTTCCGCAAGCCTCCACAGGTTTCTCTCCTTCAAACTATTATATGGGCGCCACCCTCGGGGTATATTGGATATAGTCAGAGAAGCCTGGGAAGAGGAGCCAAATCCCAGAAGGAACATAATTGAGCATGTACTGCAGATGAGAGATCGGATAGCCCGAGTTACGCCCATTGTACGGGAACACTTGGAGAGAGCACAGGAGACCGAACGAACCCATTATAACCACCAAGGGAAGCTTTGACGGTTCCAACCAGGGGATCGGATGATGGTACTGGTGCCCACAGCAGAAAGTAAACTGTTGGCCCAGTGGCAGGGATCCTACGAAATAATCGAAGCCTTGGGAGAGGTGAACTATAAGGTGCGGCAGCCAGGCTGCCGGAAATCGAAGCAAATTTAGCACATCAGTCTTCTAAAACCTTGGCACGATCGAGAGACATGCTTAGTCATGCAGGAGACCCTTCCCCAGGAGGATAACTTACACGAGCAATTGAGGATATCATCCGACTTGATGCCGATCCAAATGATCGAGGCAGCCTACATGATTAATCGCAACAGATGTGTTCTCTACAAAACCAGGGCGGACGACTGAGACCTATCACCATATCCGCACGATCCCCGGAGCCAAGGTAACATTGAGACCCTACCAAATCCCAGCAGCCAAAAGAGAGGAAATCAAGGCCGAAGTAAAGAAAATGTTAGAATTAGGGGTTATTGAAGAATCTTACAGTCAGTGGTCCAGTCCAATTGTTCTAGTGCCTAAACCTGACGGTACCATGAGATTCCATAATGACTTTCACCGACTGAATGAAATATCCCAGTTTGATGCATATCCCATACCACGCATTGACGAATTGGTTGACCAACTGGGTAGTGACCGATTCTTGACTACACTAGATCTGACAAAAGGGTACTGGCAGATTCCTCTAACCAAAGAAGCTAAAGAAAAGACAGCATTCTCCACCCCGGATGGGCTATTCAGTACACCGTCCCCCTTTTGGGCTACATGGGGCCCCAGCCACATTCCAGCACCTCATGGATAAGCTGCTGCGCCCCCATACTAGTTATGCAGCTGCATACCTAGATGATGTCATCATCCATACGCCAGACTGGGGAACCCACTAGGAGAAAGTTGAGGCAGTACTGCGCACCTTAAGGCGGGCTGGCCTCACTGTTAATCCCGCTAAATGCGCCATAGGGCTAGCAGAGGCTAGGTACTTGGGATATATTGTGGGAAGGGGCGTAGTGAAGCCCCAAATAAACAAGCTAGAGGCAATTCAAAACTGGCCCCGGCCGACCCGAAAGAAGCAGGTCTGTGCATTCCTAGGCGTGGTAGGCTACTACCGACAGTTTATTCCCCACTTTGCCACGAGGGCAAGTCCCCTAACAGAGCTGGTGAAGGCCCAAGGTCCAGACATGGTAAAGTGGACCGACACAGCAGAGGGGGCATTTACAGACCTTTGGACGGCCCTCTGTAATGACCCCATACTCATAGCCCCAGACTTTAACAGGGAATTTATTTTATAAACAGACGCTTCCGAGGTGGGGTTGGGAGCAGTTCTGTCACAAATGGTGGGAGAAGAGGAACACCCGATCCTCTACCTAAGCAAAAAGAAAAGGAGTACTTGTGGCACCTTAGAGACTAACAAATTTATTTGAGCATAAAGTTTCGTGAGCTACAGCTCACTTCATCGGAAGCTTCTCCCAAGAGAACAGAAATACGCAGTAGTTGAGAGAGAATGCCTTGCTGTCAAATGGGCTGTGGAGACGCTGCGTTATTACCTCTTAGGCCGGCGATTTACACTTGTGACGGACCATGCACCCCTCCAGTGGATGCGGCGGAATAAGGAAAAGAATGCAAGGGTCACCAGGTGGTTCTTATCCCTCCAACCATTCCAGTTCCACATACGGCACAGGGCTGGATGCCATCATGGCAACGCTGATGGTCTGTCACGAGCATACTGCCTGGTGTCCAAAGTTGCCCAACTCTATGGTGTTGAGCAGAGGGGCAAGGCCAGATGGCTATAGAAAAGTAGTGGGAGATAGATATATTAGCTCCAGGCTAAACAAATCCCTGGTACCAGGATAAGTGAAATGGCAGCTGTTCCAGGTCAATTAAGACACCTGGGGCCAATTAAGAACTTTCCAGAAGGCAGGGAGAAGGCTAGGTTGATTGGGACACCTGAAGCTAATCGGGGCTGGCTGAAACTAGTTAAAAGCCTCCAAGTCAGTCAGGTGGGGGTGCATGTCAGGAGCTGTGGGAAGAAGTTGCGCTGTTGGAGAGGCTGAGTAGTACACACCATATCAGGCACAAGGAAGGAGGCCCTGAGGTAAGGGTGAAGTGTAGCTTGAGGAAGTGAGGGCTGCTGTGGGGGAAGTAGCCCAGGGAATTGTACATATCATGTTTCTAAAAGGTCAGCTACAATAGCTGATACTATTAAGGTCCCTGGGCTGAAGCCTGGAGTAGAGGGTAGGCCCAGGTTCCCCCCCCCACTTTGCCCCCTGTTTAATCACTGAGACTGGGAGACAACAGAGACTGTGCAAGGAAGGATAACTTCTCCTCACCTCCCTCACTGGCTTATGATGAAAATGGCTCAGTAGACTGTGACCCTTGTCTCTAGAGAAAGAAGGGTTACGTGGAGGGTCACAGTGAGCCTCTGAGGCTAGCGAAATCTACCAGGAAACGCGGGACCCATGGAGGCAAGGACAGAGCTTTGTCACAATATGCATACTCCTGGAAGAAACAGTACAACACCTGTCTCAACGTACTTAGGATATTGAAACATATTCCACACTCAGGATTAAGACATGGCCCTGTTTTGGAGATTTGTGGGGTTCAGGAGGGGCTGTGCTGCAATAGAAGTCCAAGCAGAGATTCTGGCTCCCAGGGGATATTCTAGAATGACATTGCCACCCTTTGAAAAGTTGCAATATGTGTGCCTCTTTATATCTGAACAGCTCAGATGGCTGTTGTAGAAGGATGTGTGAGACCACAGCCAATCACTCTTGTCTGCTGCTTTTAGGGAAACTAGCATCAGAACGAATCCTAGCATGAAGCAGTGGTTATGGTTCCCTAGTATTTTGTGCTAGGCTCCGTGCATGGGTAACAGCAACAGACCCTGGTTGTCGGCAGGCGGAATCGAACCAGGGACCTCTGGAGCTTAGTGCATAAGCTAAAAGTCAACTAATTTTTAGCTAAGGTTGTAGAGCAGACTCATTTACCTCTCTAAGTGGTCTCGGTGCCACTAGGATGGGACAGAACACCACACCCAGAAGGTGTGTGGGTTACAATGGGCATACGGGGAAGGTTCTTTGCTTTGTCTCTTTCCACTCTCACCTTGCAGTCACATGCAGGGCCAATCGTAGACTGACCCTTTACTGAAGACTTGGAATCCATTTTCTTACTCATCTGTGGATTTTAAGGTTACGAGCAATACTGTGGGAAACAAAAAAGCCTGGAAAACATTAAAGTGTGATTTCTACTCTGAAAAGCGACACTGTGAAAATGATCTCTTGGGGTTCCATGCTTACTGTTTTCCCGGGATTTCTATATCAAACAAGCTCAGTTTTCAAGTGGTAAAACCACCCTAATTGCCAGTCCAACAGACTCCCTCTCATTGCTACAAGCCCAACTATGTTTGTTCTTGCTCATAAATCATCTTTAATAAAGATTCTACAACTGGCACTTAGTTAATGATTCTGTTTGATACCTGAGCCAGAATAGGATCTAGCTCATTCATCCGTAGCTGTATTGACTCTGCAGGGAGTAAAAAGTAGCCGAGAATGTCACTTGTGAGAGTGAGTTTACAGTAAGTATTTTCAGCTGAAATTGAAGCTACCCTGCAACATATTCACAGTTTAAATATATTTTAAAGGATTAATAACATGTGGGTATAGACTGGTTTCAAGGGAAAACTAGCACCTCTTGTGCTGAAAAAATGACTTCCTTTGAGCAATTGTCTTTAGTTGTATCCAGTGTCACTTTTTAGGCCTGCAGAATGACCTGTAGTTTTTCATCTACAAACAGCTCTCTTCTGCATGCATTTTTCGCCTTTGCCCTGATCCTGCAATAAGCCTCATGATGGCAGACCCTTGCACCCATGCAGCGTTCCAGGGTGTTTGTGTAGGCATAGTGGTCCCCTCCCTGTGCTTAGCTCATTATACAGTCGAAGCCTTTGATATCAAAATAGCACGTGTCCTAAAAACCCACTGAAGTTCATTACAAACTTTATTTTCTAATCATTATCTATATCTGATGAAAATGTATTTACTTCTAAACCTGGCTAACTATCAACAGATTTTTTTTCCATTTAGAATAACAGTAGAGGAGCATGTATTTTCAATGGAAAGTTTAACAACTACTGTACTACAATAAAAATGAAGGTTTAATGCAGAACAAAAGCTTTGAAAGTTCTGGATTGAAAAGATGGAGGTCCAAGTGCAACAATTGTTTCTTAATTGTTTACCAAATGTTGTAAAATGTCATCCAGCCTTTTCTAATCTGTGGTAAACTCCTGTTTATATATTCATACATATGTGCATAGAAAGCAAGTCCTTCAATATAATTAATTTAAAAAAACAGTATTAAAGGACCAGTGAAAGTTTTGTTAAACCCACAAAAGCTGGATATTCAGAGATAAGGTTTTTGATTCCATCTTTAATTCTTCCTGTCATGATTAGAAACTGCATCTTATGTAGTCATCTACTGAGGGTTTTGGAAAAATAGGGGATCTGACATAATTTATGATTTACATTACTTTGCACAATGGAGTGACCTAAGAATGCTTTGACTATCAATCTTAGCTCTGAATTCGTTTGCTTTTGTGCATTTAAAACTGCCTCTTGCTACTAAGACCTATTTTAAACAAATCTGTTTCCCCATTTTTGAACATCAGCTACCATATCCATGGTTGGTTTTTGTTTTGTTTTATTTTTTTGTTTTGTAAAGGCTAGGTATATGCAAGGAATGAATGTTACAGGGTATTATTTTTTTATAGTCATTAGCTAGGTAGCTGGTCTCATTAGGCTCTTGTTTTGAAACTCCTTTTGGCCCTTTATAGAAGAGACCTTTTAATATTAATGGGATATTATAAAATAAAAATAACACACAATTAAAATGATGTGCACTGAAACTACTGACTCAATCCATCACAGAAAACTATATTTTCATTATATCAGAGGCATCAATAGCCACCTAATTACTATGCTTTGTACACCTCACTGTTAGCTATGGCCAAATTTCAAGTCCCTGCTCGAAAGCATGAGGGTGCTAGAAAATTAAAGGTTCCTAGAACTTTTTAACATGAAGAAACAACCTATTTTCCCCTAGCCTCATTCTCAGCTATAGATGAACTTTTTTTTGTTTTTTTTTTGTTTTTGTTTTTGTTTTTAACATGGGGTGGGAGTGAGGAATCAGCCTGAGACAGACACTCAGAAAGGACAATTTCAGTTTAAATGTTAAAGTTTGGTTAAGTTATGAGAAACTGAAAACAGGATCCTAAAATAGAAAGTATTGGGCAAACTTGCTAAGTTTCACCAGGTGTAAGGGGCTTTTATGTCAGGGATGTGTCTTTTCCTGTGCCTGTTAAAATCAATCAAAATTTGGCCAAGTCATAAATCTTTGTTAAATCACAGTTTGCATATGCTCAATAAAGACTTTGATTTTAGCACCTAAAACCCCCAAAGATTCCATGTTCACTGAGCATGCTCAAGCCTCTCTCAGCTCCTAGTGCTAACCATAGGAACATAAGAGTGGCCATACTGGTGGACAGACCAATGGTTCATCTAGCCCAGCGGCACAAAGTATTCAAGGTGTGGACATACCATAGTTTTATATAGTGGTATTATGATATTTTCTGTCTTATTAGCTTTCCTTTCCTAATGGGGTTCCTAAAATTCTGTTAGCTCTTTTGACTGCCACTGCAGACTGAGCAGATGTTTTCAGAGAACTATCCAGAAAGACCAACATATCTTTCTTGAATTGTAACAGATGATTTAGACCCCATCATTCTCTATGTATAGTTGGGATTATGTCTTCCAATGTGCATTACTTTGCATTTATCAGCATTGAATTTCATCTGTTATTTTGTTGCTGAGTCACCAAATTTTATGAGATTCCTTGTAACTCTTTCGCAGTCTGCTTTGGACTTAACTATCTTGAGGAATTTTGTATTGTCTGCAAACTATGACACCTCACTGTTTACCCCTTTTCCATATCATTTATGAAAATGTTGAACAGCACTTGACAGTACAGATCCTTGGGGGACCCTGACATTTACCTTTGTCCACTCTGAAAACTGACCATTTATTTCTACCCTTTGTTTCCTCCCTTTTAACCAGCTACTGATCCATGAGAGAACCTTCCCTCTTATCCCATGACTGCTTACTTTGCTTAAGAGCCTTTGGTGAGGGACATTTGCAAATGCTTTCTGTAAGTCCAAATACATTATATCCACTGGAGTCCCCTTGTCCACATGTGTGACTACCTCAAAGAATTCTAATAGAATGGTGAGGCATGATTTCCCTTTGCAAAAGGCATGCTGACTCTTCCTCAACAGATCATGTTGATCCATGTGTCTTATAATTCTATTTTTTACTACAGTTTCAACCAATTTGCCTGGTACTGAAGTTAGACTTAATGGCCTGTAATTGCCAGGATTGCTGCTAGAGTCTTTTTTAAAAAGAGGGTGTTATATTAGCTACCCTCCAGATATCTGGTACAAAGGTGGATTTAAGTGATAGGTTACATACCACAATTAGTTCTGCAGTTTCATATTTGAATTCCTTCAGAACTCTTGGGTGAATACCATCTGGTCCTTGTGACATATTACTGTTTAATATTGCAATTTGTTCCTAAACCTCTTCTATTTACATCTGAATCTAGGACATTTCCTCAGATTTGTCAGCTGAATATAATGGCTCAAGTGGGGGAATCACATCCTCTGCAGTGTGGACTGATGCAAAGAATTCATTTACTTCTCTGTAATGGCCTTGTTTTCCTTGTGGGTTCCTTTAGCACCTTGCTCATCCAGTGGCCCCACTGATTATTTGGCCTGCTTCCAATGTACTTCAATTTTTTGCTGTTAGTTTTTATGTCTTTTTCTAGTTGCTTTTCACATTCTTTTTTTTGGCCAGCCTAATTATACCTTTACACTTGACTTGCCAGAGTTTATGCTACTTTATATTTTCCTCAGTAGTATTTGAGTTTCAGTTATTAAAGGACCCTCTTTTACTCTGTTGTTTAGCCATGGTGGCTTTTCCTTTCTTTCTTTCTTTCTTTCTTTCTTTCTTTCTTTCTTTCTTTCTTTCTTTCTTTCTTTCTCCTCTTACTGTTGTCTTTGGACGGGGGGGAGCCATTATCATGATGTTTCCATGCAGCTTGCAGGCATGTCATTCTTGTGACTGTTTCTTTTACATTCAGTTTAACTATCTTCCTCATTTTTTGTGTAGTTCCCCTTTTTGAACTTAAAAGCTACTGTGGTGGGTTTCTTTGGTATTTTTCCCCCCACAAGAATGTGAAATTTAATTACATTATAGTTGCTATTACTGAGTGGTTCAGCCATCTTCACCTCTTGAACCAGACTGCTCATTTGTTATCCCCACAGGGTGACTGAACATGTACCATCCCCTCACAGCCCCTAGCATTGACTGGAATGCACATATGCCATCCCTACAGAGCAATTGAGTATGCACCATCCCCTCTCAGCTCCTAATGCTGACCAGAATGTGCATGCTCTATCGCTACAGAGTGACAGATCATGTTTGCTCCAGTCCAGGCCTACCACGGGAAAGTCAGACTTTCTCTGTACTTCCTGCTCTGGCCTGGAGCCAGGGAATGAACTAGAACAGGGAGCCTGTATCTCCTTGCTCTCAGTGACCCTCATGCTGGCAATGAGGCAGTGTGGAAGAGGAAGCCGTCTGGAGTTGAATGCAGAGAGGACAAAAGCTGCGCCATGGAATAGGAGAAAGAAGTAGATGGGGACAAGGCCTCTGGTGAAACTGGGGTGGGGAGGGAGAGCAACTGGGATGAGTGGTCAAAAAGTCTGGAACTGTGGGGAGAGAACACTGGGACTGGAAGCTAAGAGGAGATTTAACTGGTTGAGCACGGGACTGGGACCTAGGTCTAGGACTTGGGAACACAAGAACGAGATTGGAACAAGGAGCCAGGGTTGGGGCGGAGACAGGAGAGGGACAGAAGCAGGTTGAAGGGTTTGGGGCAGAAGCTTGAGAGGAACTGGCAAAAAATGTTTTGGAGACATTCCCTTCTGGAATGGCATCTGAGTCTCAATATTCCTCTGCAATCAGGAAATATCTGTGAAACCCACTGACAAAGTGTGTGTCTCATCTCCCTCTGGTGCACATTCACATAGAGGATGACAGCCTACTACTGCTATCTGCTGTTTTTTTAGCACAAGTGGCAGAGGTCTGTGTGGTGGATCTAACTCTGCTGATGACCCATGTGGATGTGAATATGATGCCACATCATGGAATTTCTGTTTTTTCAGGTTTTTTTAAAAAATCAAATGAAATCACACACAAAAAGCGATGTTAAAAGAATATTACTCAGGTTGCAAAGTCAGGAACTCCAAAGTTAGAAAATGGCAGAGTTAAGGTTGCCTCTGCAACCTTAATTTGGCCTGCTTGCTCATATGCATTATGATGCAGTCTTTACTAAGGCAACAATTTTTAGCAGTAAGGGTAATTAACCATTGAAACAACTTACCAAGAGTTGTGATGGATTTTCCATCTCTGACAATTTTTAAATCAAGATTGGTTGTTTTTCTAAAAGATCTGCTCTAGGAATTCCTTTGGGGGAAGTTTCTATGGTCTATGTTTTACAGGAGATCAGACTAGATGATCTTAATGGTCCCGTCTGGTCTTGGAATCTATGAATTACATGATCACATACTATTTTTCCACAGGACTTCTGCCTCATTTAGTGCACAGCCTGGATCTGCTCTGGGGTTGAATCAGTGTTATGTAGTGAAGGAGGTTGTTTGTAGGACCCCTGACTCGTTTGCTGCAGAATTTGGAAGTAAATGAGGCAGGGTATTACACAAAGAGAATGAATGATCTTGTTGCTAAGGAAGTTGAATGTTGCCCTGGAGAACTGAATTCTCTCCCTTCTTCTGCCACAGAGTTCCTGCGTGATGCTGGGCAAGTCATTTAAACCAAACTTTTCACAGGTGGCTACTAATGTGCATGTTCTTCATTTTCTGGGTGCCTGACTTGAGGCCCGGGGGTCTAATTTTCAGAATTACTGAGCACTCACAGCTGTAACTGAAGTAAATGGAGCTGTGTTTTTAACATATAGAGAGCTATATAATGTTAAATAGCCTAAAAAATCAGGTATATAGAATTAGGCAACCAAAATTTGTGAAAACAGTTAATCTCTCTATGCTTCAGTTTCCTATCTGTAAAATGGGGATGATACCACACCCTCAATTCACAGGGGTGTTGTGAAGATCAAATAATTAATGTTTATGATGCAATCAGATACTATAATGAACACCATAGAAAAGTCCATGAAGAAATTCATTCGGTCTTCAGAGCAGGACTGGAATCCTGTGCACTAGATAAGGTATGGGGACACACATGGAGAAAACAAAAATTTTGAATGTCTACTCATTAACTGAGCATCATCCATGTTGTGCACTTGATGAGGCAGGTGTTCTGTGGAAATATATTATATCATGAAATTAAAGATTGTATCATAATGCATATGTACAAGGAGTATCTCAATTCTGGCACTTTCTAATTTTTGAGTAGTTGACTTTGCAAATTTAATAATGTGGTTTGAAAGTGTGTGTGTGCGTGCATGCGATTGCATTTAATACTATATATATTATTAACTACCTACAATTAAGTTTTAGAGCTCAGATATTTTCAAAGCTGCAGCCCAAATGAATTCAGCACAGGAGCCATACTTCTCCTGTCCATTCATTAATATATATGTATGTAGTTTGTGTGTGCATGTACACATTCATACTAGGGTGGCCACACAGGACCAGATTTACACCTAGGCACAGCATCTTCATCGCCTCCCTCCCTCTCACTCACATGGCCCTGCCTGGAGCCCTCCTCCCCCCTCCCCATTTGGCCCTGTGACCCCAGCAGCCCTACTTCCTAACCTGGCTCCAAGAAGGCTGCTGTAACTTTTCACTTGAGGAAAAAATGTATCCGACACCCGCATGCCAGCTGTTTGCCTCCGCCCTCCGGACCAGTCAGCCTCAGCCAGCTCAGGCTGTTTTGGCGCCACATCAGCCTCTTGTGAGCGAAGGGTAGAACTGCAGCACATTTTCTGCAGAAAAAAAATTGTGCTTCCCTCTGAGAAGAATTCCGCACACGCGACAAACGTCACCTTCAGGGGAGGGGGCACAATGTGAGGCAAGCAGTATGTGGGGCATCTCATCAGGGGGCAGGGCAGGTCAGGAGGGTCCCTCCCTCCCTCCCTGCAGTGTGGCCAGCGGCTGCAGGGCAGCAAAATAGCCCAAAATACCGCAACTCAGAACTTCTAAAAAACAAAAACAAACAAACAAACAAAAAAAAAACCCACACACAACACATACCGGCAACTAACAGCTAAAATAGCTCAATTGGGCTAGAAAATGACACACTTGGCCACCGCTGCACCCCCAGAACACCGGTGTCCCTAGGTAAGTGCCTTCTGTGCCTAAATGGAAAACTAGCCCTGCAGCCACTTCTGCATCCCCAGAAAATCATAGAATCATAGAATATCAGGGTTGGAAGGGACCTCAGGAGGTCATCTAGTCCAACCCCTGGCTCAAAGCAGGACCAGTCTCCAACTAAATCATCCCAGCCAGGGTTTTCTCAAGCCTGACCTTACAAACTTCTAAGGAAGGAGATTCCATCACCTTCCTAGGTAACCCATTCCAGTGTTTCACCACCCTCCTAGTGAAAAAGTTTTTCCTAATATCCAACCTAAACCTCCCGCACTGCAACTTGAAACCATTCCTCCTTGTTCTGTCATCTGCTACCACTGAGAACAGTCTAGGTCCATCCTCTTTGGAACCCCCTTTCAGGTAGCTGAAAGTAGCTATCGAATTCCGCCTCATTCTTCTCTTCTGCAGACTAAACAATCCCAGTTTCCTCAGCCTCTCCTCATAAGTCATGTGTTCCAGTCCCCTAATAATTTTTGTTGCCCTCCTCTGGACGTTTTCCAATTTTTCCACATCCTTCTTGTAGTGTGGGGCCCAAAACTGGACACAGTACTCCAGATGAGGCCTCACCAATGTCAAATAGAAGGGAACGATCACATCCCTCGATCTGCTGGCAATGCCCCTACTTATACAGCCCAAAATGCCATTGGCCTTCTTGGCAACAAGGGCACACTGTTGACTCATATCCAGCTTCTCGTCCACTGTAACCCTAGGTCCTTTTCTGCAGAACTGCTGCCTAGCCATTCGGTCCCTAGTCTGTAGTGGTGCATGGGATTCTTCCGTCCTAAGTGCAGGACTCTACACTTGTCCTTGTTGAACCTCATCAGATTTCTTTTGGCCCAGTCCTCTAATTTGTCTAGGTCCCTCTGTATCCTATCCCTACCCTCCAGCATATCTACCTCTCCTCCCAGTTTAGTGTCATCTGCAAACTTGCTGAGGGTGCAATCCACACCATCCTCCAGATCATTAATGAAGATATTGAACAAAACTGGCCTGAGAACCGACCCTTGGGGCACTCCACTTGATTCCGGCTGCCAACTAGACGTGGAGCCATTGATCACTATCCATTGAGCCCAACAATCTAGCCAACTTTGTATCCACCTTATAGTCCATTCATCCAGCCCATACTTCTTTAACTTACTGGCAAGAATACTGTGGGAGACCGTGTCAAAAGCTTTGCTAAAGTCAAGGAACAACAAGTCCACTGCTTTCCCCTCATCCACTGAGCCAGTTATCTCGTCATAGAAGGCAATTAGATTAGTCAGGCATGACTTGCCCTTGGTGAATCCATGCTGACTGTTCCTGATCACTTTCCTCTTCCCTAAGTGCTTCAGAATTGATTCCTTGAGGACCTGCTCCATGATTTTTCCAGGGACTGAGGTGAGGCTGACTGGCCTGTAGTTCAGAGGATCCTCCTTCTTCCCTTTTTTTAAAGATGGGCATTACATTAGCCTTTTTCCAGTCGTCTGGGATCTCCCCCGATCGCCATGAGTTTTCAAAGATAATGGCCAATGGCTCTGCAATCACATCCGCCAACTCCTTTAGCACTCTTGGATGCAGCGCATCCAGCCCCATGAACTTATGCTTGTCCAGCTTTTCTAAATAGTCCCAAACCACTTCTTTCCCCACAGAGGGCTGGTCACTTCCTCCCCATGCTGTGCGGCCCAGTGCAGTAATCTGGGAGCTGACCTTGTTCATGAAGACAGAGGCAAAAAAAGCATTGAGTACATTAGCTTTTTCCACATCTTCTGTCACTAGGTTGCCTCCCTCATTCAGTAAGGGGCCCACACTTTCCTTGACTTTCTTCTTGTTGCTAACATACCTGAAGAAACCCTTCTTTGTTACTCTTAACATCTCTTGCTAGCTGTAATTCCAGGTGTGTCCCTGTAACCTCAATAAGGATTCTTTAAAATACAGCCAGCTCTCCTGGACTCCTTTCCCCCTCATGTTATTTTTCCAGGGGATCCTGCCCATCAGTTCCCTGAGGGAGTCAAAGTCTGCTTTTCTGAAGTCCAGGATCCGTATTCTGCTGCTCTCCTTTCATCCTTGTGTCAGGATCCTGAACTTGACCATCTCATGGTCACTGCCTCCCAGGTTCCCATCCACTTTTGCTTCCGCTACTAATTCTTCCCGGTTTGTGAGCAGCAGGTCAAGAAGAGCTCTGCCCCTAGTTGGTTCCTCCAGCACTAGCACCAGGAATTGTCCCTACACTTTCCAAAAACGTTCTGGATTGTCTGTGCACCACTGTATTGCTCTCACAGCAGATATCAGGGTGATTGATGTCTTCCATGAGAACCAGGGCCTGCGATCTAGTAACTTCCGTTAGTTGCCGGAAGAAAGCCTCAGCCCTCTGGTCCGGTGGTCTATAGCAGACTCCCACCACGACATCACCCTTTTTGCTCACACATCTAAACTTAATTCAGAGACTCTCAGGTTTTTCTGCAGTTTCATACCAGAGCTCTGAGCAGTCATACTGCTCTCTTACATACAATGCAACTCCCCCACCTTTTGTGCCCTGCCTGTCCTTCCTGAACAGTTTATATTCATCCATGACAGTACTCCAGTATTGTGAGTTATCCCACCAAGTCTCTGTTATTCCAATCACATCATAATTACTTGACTGTGCCAGGACTTCCAATTCTCCCTGCTTGTTTCCCAGGCTTCTTGCATTTGTGTATAGGCACTTGAGATAACTTGATGTTTGTCCTGCTTTCTTAGTATGGGGCAGGAGCCCTCCCCTCTCGCACTCTCCTGCTTGTGCTTCTTCCCAGTATCCCACATCCCCACTTACCTCAGGGCTTTGGTAAGTGGGGACGTGGGATACCGGGAGGAAGCATGAGCAGGAGAGCGCGAGACATTCCAGAACAGTGTGGGCCCATCATGGCCTGTGTGACCCCGACCCTGCCAGTATGATATGCAAGGTAATGTCGGCAGGGGAGGAGCAGCGCATTCTGTAAAATGGCATCCTCCAGGATGACACTGGGCAAAACCATGTCCAGTACTGAATAGGGACAAACCTTTCCAAAGCTAGAACTGTCTGGCTTAAAACCAGATGTATGGCTGCCTAACACATACTCATATTTGTGGGCATGCTCTCACACTCACACACAGAGTTAACTTCTATCCATAAATCAGGAAAGCACTTAGGATGTTTCCATGCTTAAGCACTTCTGTGAAACATGGTTTAGTTAATGATCTGAAATTGCCAAAGATCTAGGGTTAATATTTACGCATACAGTTCGGTGTGTTGCAATGAAAGATGTTATAGAAATGTAAAATATTATATTTTAAGAAATTATTTTCTTTTTAAAACAACTAGAAAAACCACTGTCCAATGAATAATTGTCTTCAACTGCTTAGACCTAGATGTTGGCAAAATAATAGCTAACTCTCACGAAAAACTCTGGTGTTTATAATCAACACCAGCTGTTCTGTTTATATAATACTTGTAAAAATAAAAGAATAAAAAAATTGATTTGACAGTGTATGCCAAGTTTCAGTCCACAGCAAATATAAACAGACAACATACTAAACTACCAAAATGTGGGGTTTATCCCAGAAATTCCAATCGACTTAACTGGACTTGTGATAATGAAGTTGATAATGATGAATCAACCCCCGCCCACAACCTAGCAACACAGGTACCTGTGCAAACAGATTCTAAAGCCAGCCCGGTAAGAATTTCCTTTTTGCTCTTCCTCTGACAATAAAGAAAGTGCGGGACCATCACATATACAGCACGTGTCTAGCATTAAGTGCTTTAAGGCTCTAATGTGCCTTTTAAAGAGCTAAATTCTACTTTATGTTACACCAGAGTAAAATCTGGAGTGCCTCCTTTAAAGTGGTGCATTTTACTTCAGTATAATTGGGAGCAGAATTTAGTCCCATAATATCTTTTGTGGGACTCTTTCTACTTAAATATTACTCCTTGCAACATTAAATTGTGGGGTTGGGTTTTTTTTAGCTTCAAATGGCATTTGTCACTGAAGGCTGGAATTAGTCAGCTATTCTTTATGAACAATTTATTTGCTGGACTTCCTCTTCATGACTTTTATGAAATTGCTTTTCCGAAATTGTTTGAATAATCACTATGAACATATCTCACTATGGATTGTTCATTAACTGTTTGTAGCAAGTGTTTCATTCATTATTCAATATTCAGTTTGCTGCTCGTGGTTGTGATTGGTCACCCTATGTCACATGGGGTTTTTCTACTCCCTACTGCATGATCTAACCTTTTATAAATGACCTGTGTCTCCCTTGGAACAAATTTAATTTAATAAATTAATTTTTGCTTTGTGATTTAAATTAATCCTTGCTACAGGCCTCAGATCCACTGTTTCAGAACATTTGCATGAGCAAAACTTTGATTGAAAAAATCTGCATAAACAGGCAGAATCCAAAACAGGTTTGTAATTTGGCAAACCATTTGCAGGCAGATTTTTATATTATTCAGCAACCCTCCCTGTAAGGCATTGTAGTGGAAACAGCCATCTAGTGGTGATGGATCCCTAGTACAGTGGTGGTGAAAGAAGTGGAATACCTGAGGAGGGAATGTGTTGTCTAGTTCCAAATTCTGTATGCTTTGCTTTTGTAGCATTGTTCTCACAACATTTACTGTTTAAAAGGTTTCATGTATTGCCATATAATGTGTAGCAGTCTCTGTGTAGAAAAGGTCTCCTGTCCATTGTGGAAAGGGGGAAATCACCTTTTGCTTAGGAGTGGAGAAAAACACTGTACATAATTGAGGGGCTGGAAGACAACATTCATGTTAACGTAGTTCATATGCAATTCTTTCTGAACACCTAGAACAGAGAGACACAAAACTGTGAAATCTCTCGTAACTTTCCAGTTTGGAAATTTTCTGGGGCACGCTTGCACGCCGTTTTAGTGTACCACTAAACCACTAAATAATGCATGTTATTTTGGAATGCTATTCTTAGCATATTTATTTACTACTTGGCAGACTCCTAGTCAGGAGGGGATAAATCTGGCCCTAGTGATAAGTTTTAACAACTGCATGTTTATGCACCAGTAGGTATCGGGAGTTCAGTAATAAAAATCTGTCAGTTTGTATTACTTGTCTGTAGTTTTTCTATCAAAGCATGAAGAAAAGGGAACTTGCCACCTTTCTTCCTCTAATGGTGGGTAGTCTGTCATTTAATTAGATAAAACAAGTGGATCTTTTTTTTACTGTGGTGCCCCCAGAAATTTTTCACAGGTTACGCACATTGGAGTAGAGGGGTTTTTGCACCTTAGCCCCTACACCTTCACCCTGGCTCCACACTCTGGCACCCCCATGCCACTTCGCACCCCCATCCCATGCCAGCCTCTAACCCTCCCACCTGTCCCCCCATACCTTTCTGGATGAGGACCTCGCTGTCGGGCACGTAGCCTGCATGGTGGCAGAACCGCCAGAGCCCAGATATGGTGTAGTTGAAGTGGAAGCCATAGTGTGAATCCAGGGCTATGGTGATGGCGGCCAGGGCAGGGGCCAACAGCTATCGGGCAGCGAGGCCTGCAGGGGCCAGGCTTGGAGCATTGGGAGTGGCTGGGCGTGGATATGTAGCCAGGCATGTTGCTGTGCTTGTGGCTGCAGCTCTGCATCTGTTCTTGTACCAGGAGTTGGTGCCAATGGCCACGCAAGGGCAGGCAGACATGGGGGCAGGGAGCAGTAAGTGACTGGGAACTAGGCAGGAGCACTTCCCTGGCAGCCAAGCTGGGTTGCTGCCCTATGTTGCCTGGGCTTGGGGAGAGGCCACATATAACTGGGGAGGGGGTCTCTTACCTTCCATGAGCTCATAGAGGGCGCTTCTCCTTGAAGGGGCAGCTGCAGCTGTCTGGGGTCAGGCTAAGCCCTTCTCTGTGTTTGTGTCCTCCTTCTGCCCAGGGATAGCACCAACGTCAACTTGAGGAGCGCACCCCTGATGCGAACCCTGGATAATATGCGTACGACTGCAGGCACCACTGTTTTCCCTATACAGATGTAAATAGCTAAAGACACTACTCTCATCCTTGAATATAAAGCAATATAATGTTAATAAGTGTAGGGGACAGATATAGATGGGATCAAAAAAGGCTTTAAGGTTTCCTAAATATTTGCTCCATACTGAGTAGGAGGTGCAGCTCTGCTTCCTCAAGACAATGGCAGGTAGTATGCTAAACACATCGGTCTTCCAGTTTTTTAATAAACAATTCTGAATAGCTGTGTCCCCAAAGTGAACCTGTTTGGACATTAATTATTTGTTAATGTTTTTAAATCGTGTACAGCAGAGGAAGGGTGGAACCTGCATCTCCTTTAACGAATTTAGACCACCTATCTGTCAATACTAACACTCAAATAGAAATTGGCCTTGATGAGAGACAATAATATCAAAGAGATAACCATGACCTCACCTGCTTTAAGTGAAAGATTTGCACTCTATTTAATGTGTCATCAGTGAGGAAGCTTCCAGTATTTCACAAATACTCTGTCAATGGGCTTGGAAATGAACTTGTACAATTAAAATGGAAAACTATTAATATTACCATCTCCAAGCATTCAAAAAACAGGAATCAGGCTCTGCAAAATCATGAGGTTGGCTTAAAATCACAATTTTTTTAAATAATTTTTTATTCATGTGCTGATTTTTTTTTAACATGCGTTTAGGTCACATTTTTCAAGCTTTTCTCTGAAACCAGAGAACACAAGCAAGGTAAACTCCTGCACTTACTAGAGTACCAGGGTATCTTTAATACTCAAGACAGGACCTTTGCTTACAAATTAATTTCTGAAATACCAAATAGGAAACAAAATGACACAGTGCACAATTTACCATACATGGATAAAGGGTCGAGTTGCCTGAACCTGAACTGAGCCTGTGGTTCTAGGAGACTGAGCATTCCAAACAAAAGCTAGAAGCGGCAATCCATCTTCTTCAGTACAACAACTCCAGGAACAGAAGTTTATATTGGAGCATCTGACATGTGATGTAGATTTTAGATCAGAACAGACATCCCAAACTCTTTAAATCATAGGCCTGGCTGGAAAGACATGTTTCCTTTTTTGTAAACATGTGTATAGTAAGCTTCTCAGAGGCTCCTAGAAATAGATATTTTTGTGGGTAGCAGTAGTCAAAATGAATGTCCGATCTCTGTCTCTCTTAGCTTATTTCATTTTGGGGTTAAATTACTCCCTAAGTTTTGCTCTCTCAAAGCCTGACAGGATTGAGGCCAACAAGTTTGACCTCTTTGCATTTGCAAAATAGTCAATTCAGACACAGAGGTGGCAGTTGGGGATTCATTAGGATTGACAGAGAAGCTTAGTGTTTTAAGTAGGAAACTTAGATTCTTAGAGACATGGTTACTTCCTACAGTACCACTTTCACCTTACATTCTTGAGAGAATTTAGTATGCCTATGTTTATATCATAGGAACATTCTGCAATATCAGTGTCCCTTTAAGTTTTGCAAGGATGCTGTAGTTGTCCTATCTCTGATGGTCCAATAGGTTTAAATCTTTCCATATGACATTCTGATTGTGATTAGGTCCTGTATAACTTAGAGAGCAACTCTCTTTTCATGTCTCTATCCAGCAAATGGATCAGCTTTGGTGTTTGAGATAATAGTGCACAGAATTGTATGCTGGGCAGGATGCTAATGTATCTCTCTTTGAACATTATCAGTGTCTTTTTGTGGTTCTATCATTTCTCAGTGGACAGTCGCACTTAACCTTCTCGGCTGGTACTAATTATTATGTATCCTTGGAGACTGCGAGACGGCAAAGGGATGAATGAGCATGAAGACTATACTGATAGCTTAATCCTACTGTTGGTCCCTCCAGGTCAGTATGCCTGCACATTGTCAGGGCAATACAGAGAAATTTGCCATGATTCTGTACTTGTTTTGTGTATGCATAGAGACTGCAGGATGGGGGTCCAAATGTGCTACTGTAGACTTTTTTCAGAGGGATAATCAGTTCAGAAGGAGCATCAGTCAGCCCAAATCTTAATCCATCCGCACATTGGATATACACAAATAACACAAATATGTAGGGACAAAATTAGAAAGGCCAAGGCACAAAATGAGATAAAACTAGCTAGAGACATAAAGGATAACAAGAAAACATTCTACAAATACATTAGAAGCAAGAAGACGACCAAGGACAGGGTAGGCCCATTACTCAATTGCGGGGGGGTGGGAGCTGCGAAATAATAACAGAAAATGTGGAAATGGCAGAGGTACTTAATGACTTCTCTGTTTCTGTTTTCACCAAGAAGGTTGGTGGTGAATGGACGTCTGACATAGTGAATACCAGTGAAAATGACATAGGATCAGAGACTAAATAGGGAAAGAACAAGTTAAAAATTACTTAGACACGTTAGATGTCTTCAGTGCACCAGGGTCTGATGAAATACATCCTAGAATACTCAAGGAGCTGACTGAGGAGATATCTGAGCCATTAGCAATTATCTTTGAAAAGTCATGGAAGACGGGAGAGATTCCAGAAGACTGGAAAAGGGCAAATATAATGCCCATCTATAAAAGAGAAATAAGGACAACCCAGGGAATTACAGACCAGTCAGCTTAACTTCTATACTAGGAAAGATAATGGAGCAAATAATTAAGCAATCAGTTTGCAAACATCTAGAAGATAATAAGGTGATAAGTAACAGCATGGATTTGTCAAGTACAAATTGTGTGAAACCAACCTGATAGCGTTCTTTGACAGGGTGACAAGCCTTGTGGATAGAGAGGAAGTAGACGGTAGACGTGGTATATCTTGACTTTAGTAAAGCTTTTGGTACTGTCTCACCTGACCTTCTCATAAACAAACTAGGGAAATCCAACCTACATGGAGCTACAGTCAGGTGGATGCAAAACTGGTTGGAAAACCGTTCCCAGAGTGTAGTTATCAGTGGTTCACAGTCATGCTGGAAGGGCATAACAAGTGGGGTCCCACAGGGATCAGTTCTGGGCCCAGTTCTGTTCAATATCTTCATCAATTATTTAGATAATGGCATAGAGAGTACACTTATAAAGTTTCCGGATGATACCAAACTGGGAGTGGTTGCAAGTGCTTTGGAGGATAGGATTAAAATTCAAAATGATCTGGACAAACTGGAGAATGGTCTGAAGTAAATAGGTTGAAATTCAATAAGGACAAACGCAAAGTATTCCGCTTAGGAAGGAACAACCAGTTGCACACATACAAAATGGGAAATGACTGCTCACGAAGGAGTACTTCAGAAAGGGATGTGAGGGTCATAGTGCATCACAAACTAAATATGAGTCAACAATGTAACAGCGTTGAAAGAAAAGCGAACATCATTCTGGGATGTATTAGCAGGAGTGTTGTAAGCAAGACCTGAAAAGTAATTCTTCCGCTCTACTATGCACTGATTAAGCCGCAATTGGAGTATTGTGTCCAGTTCTGGGCGCCACATTTCAGGAAAGATGTGGACAAATTGGAGAAAGTCCAGAGAAGAGCAACAAAAATGATTAAAGGTCTAGAAAACATGACCTATGAGGGAAGATTGGAAAAAAAATTGGGTTTGTTTAGTCTGGAGAAGAGAAGACTGAGAGGGGACATGATAACAGTTTTCAAGTACATAAAAGGTTGTTCCAAGGAGGAGGGAGAAAAATTGTTGTTCTTTACCTCTGAGGATAGGACAAGAAGCAATAGGCTTAAATTTCAGCAAGGGCTGTTTAGGTTGGACATTAGGAAAAGCTTCCTAACTGTCAGGGTGGTTAAGCATTGGAATAAAATGCCTAGGGAGATTGTGGAATCTCCATCATTGAAGATTTTTAAGAGCGAGTTAGACAAACAGCTGTCAGGGATGGTCTAGAAAGATAATACTTAGTCCTGCCATGAGTGCAGGGGACTGGACTAAATGACCTCTCGAGATCCCTTCCAATCCTATGATTCTATGTCTGAACCTTACCGAATTAGAAAGTTTTTGAAAGTTTGGATTAGTACCTGCCTACCTAATACACAATGTGATCAGCCCTCAATAGACACCTTTGTCATTGCTTATATCCCACTAAATTTATGGTGTAGTCTGAGCAGTGCTTCTTACAGTTTTCAAGCCTCACATGTTGCGGAGGTTATAATAGTTCACAGGTTCACATTAATTCCGGAGTGCATCAGGCCAGGTAGACCCTAATATATGATTTTAGGATAGCAGCTAACCTGAGCCCAGCAGACAGTGCCAGACTAGCTGGAATATCTGCAAAAGGTAGAGTGGTGTGTGTGTGTGTGTGTGTGTGTGTAGGCTCTTTGATATCAGAGAAGTCTGAGAAAAGAGGAGGGAAGCAAAAAAAAAAAAGAATTTTGGAGAACAAGAGTTACTTGATCCCGGTCAGAGAGAGGATCCTCTTGGTTTAATTTCACTATTTGATAGATTGCAGAGTGGTAGCTGTGTTAATCTGTATCAGCAAAAACAATGAGGAGTGCCACAAGGACTCTTCACTCTTTGAGGATCAGATTGGGGGTTAAGTGGAGAGTTGGTTGGGGAGGAATTGGTTTTGAGGAAGATGGCATCCCAAAAGTTCTGAAGAAACATCATCCAACTTTTGAAGGAACTTCCAAACCTTTTGAGGTTTTTCAGGGCCACACACACATTCTTTGCAGAATTGCAACACACAGTACTGCTACTAAATCATTTTGATTCTATTCGAATAATAATAATAATTAGTATTTATTATTTAATCTTTTATTACCATGGGGCCCAGGAGTCCCAGTCATGGAGCCGGACCCCATTATGCCAATATAAATACAGAATAAAAAGACATTCCTAGCCCCAGAGAGCTTGCAATATAAGTGCATGGAGAGCTAGTGTGTGGTAAGCAAGGGTGTGAATTTACAGTCTGGAGTGTGCAGGCACTAACTGGCTATGTGGACCCTGCTATCGTGCATTAGAAGTTCCATAGTGTTTCAAACCACAGTACGTCAAAGTGCACTACCAAACCTTTAGTGGGCAGCAGCAGGATCCATATAGTCTGTTAGTGCACAGCAGGCTGGTGCACTGTAGATTTACACCCAAGTTTGCTGTGCAGTAATTTATCATAGACAAGAGACAACAGATGGCTACAGACAGACCCGATGGGGGATTACAAGGAAACAATGACAGGTTTCAGAGTAGCAGCCATGTTAGTCTGTATTCGCAAAAAGAAAAGGAGTACTTGTGGCACCTTAGAGACTAACAAATTATTAGAGCATAAGCTTTCGTGAGCTACAGCTCACTTCATCGGATGCATTTGGTGGAAAAAACAGAGGAGAGATTTATATACACACAGAGAGAACATGAAACAATGGGTTTATCATACACAGTGTAAGGAGAGGTTTCAGAGTAGCAGCCGTGTTAGTCTGTATTCGCAAAAAGAAAAGGAGTACTTGTGGCACCTTAGAGACTAACAAATTTATTAGAGCATAAGCTTTCGTGAGCTACAGCTCACTTCATCGGATGCATTTGGTGGAAAAAACTGAGGAGAGATTTATATACACACAGAGAACATGAAACAATGGGTTTATCATACACACTGTAAGGAGAGGTTTCAGAGTAGCAGCCGTGTTAGTCTGTATTCGCAAAAAGAAAAGGAGTACTTGTGGCACCTTAGAGACTAACAAATTTATTAGAGCATAAGCTTTCGTGAGCTACAGCTCACTTCATCGGATGCATTTGGTGGAAAAAACAGAGGGGAGATTTATATACACACACATAGAACTTGAAACAATGGGTTTATCATACACACTGTAAGGAGAGGTTTCAGAGTAGCAGCCGTGTTAGTCTGTATTCGCAAAAAGAAAAGGAGTACTTGTGGCACCTTAGAGACTAACAAATTTATTAGAGCATAAGCTTTCGTGAGCTACAGCTCACTTCATCGGATGATGAAGTGAGCTGTAGCTCACGAAAGCTTATGCTCTAATAAATTTGTTAGTCTCTAAGGTGCCACAAGTACTCCTTTTCTTTTACTGTAAGGAGAGTGATCACTTAACATAAGCCATCACCAGCGGGCGGGGGGGGTGGGAGGGGAAGGAGGAAAACCTTTCATGGTGACAAGCAAGGTAGGCTAATTCCAGCAGTTAACAAGAAGTAAAACTATTTCCCCATGGTATTTCTCCCCCCCACCCCACCCCCCACTGTTCCTCTGATATTCTTGTTAACTGCTGGAATTAGCCTACCTGCTTGTCACCATGGAAGGTTTTCCTCCTTTCCCCCCCCTGCTGCTGGTGATGGCTTATCTTAAGTGATCACTCCCTTACAGTGTGTATGATAAACCCATTGTTTCATGTTCTCTGTGTGTGTGTATATATAAATCTCTCCTTGTTTTTCCACCAAATGCATCCGATGAAGTGAGCTGTAGCTGACGAAAGCTTATGCTCTAATAAATTTGTTAGTCTCTAAGGTGCCACAAGGAAACAATGAGACTGTATTCGTCATCAAGATAGGCAGTGGTCTCAGCACAGCAGCTGCCCAACTGTTGACAAGTTTTTTGTAGGTGTCCTTGTAACAGTGTCTTAAGGAGAGTTTTGAAGTTGGATAATGAAAAGTAGTTTTGTGGATGTTTATGGTGAATTCCTCCCAAGCACAAGGGGCAGCATGGAAGAAAGCACAAAGGGCTTGGCTGAAAATGTAACAAGTGGGCAGTGGAGGGCTGGTGTTATTGTCTGGGTGGAACTGGGAGTTAGTATCTCAACAGTAAATAAGAGATGAGAGGTAGGTTGGGGATAGGTCGTGAAGTACCTTGAAAGTGAAGAAAGTAGTGAAGTTTGCTGTGATAGAGATGGGAGAGCCAGTGAAGGGATGCAAAGAGAGAAGTGACACACTTTAAACAATGGGCTAGGAAAATGGTCTTTGCAGCAGCAGTCTGAGTGGATATGAGCTGCACAAGATTATATTTGTCAAGGCTAGAGAAAAATGTTGCAGCAGTCGAGATGCAAGACGGTAAGAGCCTGGATGGGAGTGTTAGAGGCGTGAGTTGATAGGAAAAGTCGTATTTTAGAGATGTTACGCAGAAAGAATCTGCAAGATTTAGACATAGCCTACAAGTGACGACGTAGCGGGAGGTCCAAGTACATTCAATAAAAAATGACGAATGAAACACAGTGTGTAGAAATATGGTAACATTTCATCATAATGTATTGCAGTGGTGTCTCTAAGCGCTTAAATACTTTAAGTACATGTAAAGGAATTTAATAAGCATTAGAAGCTGGGGTGGCCAAATACAAGCATCAAAAGTAACGAAATCTTAAGCCATTAGGCTTATTGCTGATCTAACGTCACACAATCTAAAGCAGTAAGTCTGCCAGTTCACAAGAGGCTACTGCTGTGATGTTTAAAATTTCATTAGATGTTCATGGGCCCATAGGTGAGGCCCCATTGAATTATCAGATATAACATACAGAATTATTTTTTAAAAGTGATGGAACTCTTGCCTCCTGTGATCCTTCCAGTGATCATACTAGGTTTCAGCAGCAACGATGAGCTTACTGGGTGCTTTTCCTGACATTACATAGTTCACACTTGGCCTTGCTTTCTTTGTTAAAATTTTGATTTATACATTTTTTCATGTTCTCGCAGTATGGGCAATTAGTAATTAGACATTTTTAGCAAATAACTGCTCATGTTGCCACTAGTTGAGTGACAACCACTGAAATCTTACAAGGAGTTTTATTACCTTTTGGTTGGTAGTGTTACTGATAATGTGGCCACTTGGTAGGTGAGAGCTTTGTTGTCTAGGGTTTTAGCATAATCATTGAATCACAGCTTTCTCTAATTGCTTCTGTGGCAGCCAAACTCAGTTGGATGGGATTCTATAGCAAATGGAATCCTATCACATTCAATATCGGTGTTTGCTTTATTAAATAACATTTCTCGGAGGGACTTGCTTAGAATTTTTCAGAGTTTTTAATTTGTTACAATATGTAATAGCTGCCTTCTGTGAAGTAATGTTCTCCAAAACGACATTCTCTTTATTGCTACTGGTGCCTTTTTACTTTCAGTGAGGATGACAGGATATCCAGTTTAAAAGAAAACTGTATTGACTTTGCTCATGTGCAGACAGAATTTTAAAATAAAGCATTTCTTACTATGCATAAAATCTCACTATTCTTTGAAATAAATATGTAAATTTAACAAAAAATAAAAAGTAAGTTAATAATTCAAACAAACAACTTTGTGATCACACCTCTGCCTTTCCCCAGGTGTCCTGCCTTCTCTAGAAGCCTTTCAGAGGCAAGGACTCTCTTACGTTTTTTTTTGTTGTTTGTTCAGTTTCCAGCACATCCTTGGCAACTAGCTAATATTATTATTATTAATAATAACAATAATACTAGCTATAAAAAGGTTTGATGGTAAGTGGTTTTTCCTGTTGGTAACAACCTTTCTAAAGATCTTTAACGGGAAGTTCAGGAATGCCTGCTTTAACCCAAAACTTTATAATACAAGTGGACAGCTCATATATGTTAGCTACTGTTCATTAATGCTTTCCACCATGTACAATTTCTGAACAGTGTGCCAGCCCGAATGGGTACCACTTTCTTATGCCATCTCTCTCCCTTCCTGCCCCCTCACTCCCCATAAAAAGTAGTTGCGCTTGTGTAAGCTTAATTCCTATTATTTTTATAACACAGGACATGACTGTAATATGCTTTTCAGTTTTGGATGTGCACATTGAGGGGATGATAGCATGTAGAATTGAAAGGGAATGTGTCAGTGTGTTTTATGGCTGAGTGTAGGATGGTAACGGACTAACGCTTGAAGATGATATTGTTTGATGTGACTGTTGGTTAGACATACGATTTCTTGCTGTTTAGTGAGGGACTATACTTGAAAAAAAACATCTCTTCAAGTTACTATGATTTTTTTCTTGGGAATTTCCTAGTTTTTAAAAAAAGTATGTACAGTATGTAGGAGGCGTGGGGGCCTGGAGACTGGTGAAAGGACTAGCTAGGGAATGGGGCTGAGGAGCCAAACAGTCAGAGCTCCTTCATTAAACGTTTCACACTGGCAGTGAAACATTTAACCAATGCTCCAAGCTCTTCTATCTGCCACTCAAAGGTTTTCATGTGAAACAGCAGGAACCTGGCAGCCTGAAGAGCTTTGAGCACCAGGAGGAGAAAATTTGAACATCATTTAAAGCTTTCTCTGCCAAGAGTGTAAAGTTTGAGAAGGGCAGATATGATTGTTTCGCCAGCTCCCCAGTTATTCTCACCCTGTTCTTGGCTTACTGGGCTCCCAAAACACTCAGCCAATCTCCATCCGCTAATTTAAGTCCTGGGTAAGCACCTACTTGCCCCACCTTCAGTTTCATCTTGTAAATATCAGAACATCCATTTCAAGGCTGAGATTTTCAGAGCCACTTAGGGCCTTTGGATGCCCAATTCCCATTAAATTTTAATGAAAAGTAGGTGTCTGGGTCCCATAAACATTTTTTTAAGATCTCAGCCTAAGTGTCTAAATTTTAATGCTTATAACATTTTATAGCTGCAAAATTATACATATAAACTGCAAAACTACACTTATAAAAGCACAGACATATTATTGTTGCAAGTGCTGGGCACCCAGCAGCACCCACTGACTTTGATGGCCCAAATATTGACCCCAATGGGTACTGCTAGGTGTCCAGAACTTTTGAAAGTCAGACCATTTAGTCCAATTCCTAAATATCATAGAATCGTAAGAATGGAAGGGACCTCGAGAGGTCATCTAGTCCAGTCCCTGGCACTCATGGCAGGACTACGTATTATCTCGACCATCCCTGACAGGTGTTTGTCTAACTGCTCTTAAAATCTCCAGTGATGGAGATTCCACAACCTCCCTAGGCAATTTATTCCAGTGCTTAATCACCCTGACAGTTAGGAAGTTTTTCCTAATATCCAAGATAAACCTAAATCTAGATTTAGAAGCCTATCTTTAGGCACTATTTTAAAAACAAACAACATATTTTAATGGTAATGTTTGTTGAAGAAACATCATTGCAATGTAGACAGAAATGGTACAATTACTAGTGTTAATAAATAAAAAATGAACATATAACATACATAAAATGCAGCCTGTACTTTTATGTTGTTAAAGTCAAGAAGTGAGTCAAGAATTTGCCTACCAGAGTGGGCTGAAAAGGTGTAACTGACCAAAATATTTTTAAAGGGGCCATATCAAAATGATTATCTCTCATTTACAAATATATAAATTCTCAGAAAACTCATTCTGTGCTTGAAGAGCAAGTGCTGTTTATTTGGGGGAAGATATACTATGTTATTCATTTGGAACAAAGAGATTTAATTCCTGCTTAAGTGCACCTCTCAGCACAGCTGTAACAATGAAGCTTCTGTACACCACCTTAATATTTGCCTGCCTGCTCTTTCTGGAATTATATAATGCTCTTGTAAATTGTTGGGTGATAGCAAACAAACAGAGCTACAATTACATTATTAGGCAAACTATATATAATTTAAAAGTGAATACGTTTGTCAACAGATTGTAAGAAAAAGAAATAATTTCTTGAATCATCTCTCCCTGCAAAAGGAAAAGGAAGTACTTGTGGCACCTTAGAGACTAACAAATTTATTTGGAGCATAAGCTTTCGTGAGCTACAGCTCACTTCATCGGATGCATTCAGTAGAAAATACAGTGGGGAGATTTATATACACACACAGAGAACATGAAACAATGGGTTTTATCATACACACTGTAAGAGAGTGATCACTTAAGATGAGCTATTACCAGCGAGATTGAAGTGTTCTCAGCGGCACTGCGATGGGCACCCGCATGGCCCCACAGTATGCCAACATTTTTATGGCTGATTTAGAACAACGCCTTCCTCAGCTCTCATCCCCTAATGCCCCTACTCTACTTGCGCTATAATGATGACATCCTCATCATCTGGACCATGGAAAAGAAGCCATTGAGGAATTCCATCATGTTTTCAACAATTTCCATCCCACCATCAACCTCAGCCGGATCAGTCCACACAAGAGATCCACTTCCTGACACTACGGTGCTAATAAGTGGGGGTCACATAAACACCACCCTTTATGGAAACGTACTGACACTATTCCTACCTACATGCCTCCAGCTTTCACCCAGATCACACCACACGATCCATTGTCTTCAGCCACGCTCTACGATACAACCGCATTTGCTCCAACCCCTTAGACAGAGACAAACACCTACAAGATCTCTATCAAGCATTCTTACAACTACAATACTCACCTGCTGAAGTGAAGAAACAGATTGACAGAGCCAGAAGAGTACCCAGAAGTCACCTACTACAGGACAGGCCCAACAAAGAAAATAACAGAACGCCACTAGCCATCACCTTCAGCCCCCAACTAAAACCTCTCCAACGCATCATCAAGGATCTACAACCTATCCTGAAGGATGACCCATCACTCTCACAGATCTTGGGAGACAGGCTAGTCCTTGCTTACAGACAGCCCGCCAACCTGAAGCAAATACTCACCAGCAACCACACACCACACAACAGAACCACTAATCCAGGAACCTATCCTTGCAACAAAGCCTGTTGCCAACTGTGTCCACATATCTATTCAGGGGACACCATCATAGGGCCTAATCACATCAGCCACACTATCAGAGGCTTGTTCACCTGCGCATCTACTAATGTGATATATGCCATCATGTGCCAGCAATGTCCCTCTGCCATGTACATTGGTCAAACTGGACAGTCTCTACATTAAAAGAATAAATGGACACAAATCAGACGTCAAGAATTATAACATTCAAAAACCAGTCGGAGAACACTTCAGTCTCTCTGGTCACTCGATTACAGACCTGAGAGTGGCTATTCTTCCACAAAAAAAACTTCAAAAACAGACTCCAACGAGAGACTGCTGAATTGGAATTAATTGCAAACTGAATACAATTAATTTAGGCTTGAATAGAGACTGGGAGTGGATGGGTCATTACATAAAGTAAAACTATTTCCCCATGTTATTTCCCCCACCCCCCACTGTTCCTTAGACGTTCTTGTCAACTGCTGGAAATGGCCCACCTTGATTATTACCACAAAAGGTTTTTCTTCCTCCCTCCCCCACCCCTTGCTGGTAATAGCTCATCTTAAGTGATCACTCTCCTTACAGTATGCATGATAAAACCCATTGTTTCATGTTCTCTGTGTGTGTATATAAATCTCCCCACTGTATTTTCTACTGACATGCATCTGATGAAGTGAGCTGTATCTCATGAAAGCTTATGCTCAAATAAATTTGTTAGTCTCTAAGGTGCCACAAGTACTCCTTTTCTTTTTGCGAATACAGACTAACAGGATGCTACTCTGAAATCTCTCCCTGCAGTTACTGCTATAATAGAATCTCAGAAATGCTGTCTCTTTCTCTGTCTGCCTTTTTGAAGATCAAGCTTCTTTAGCATAAGGCTAGAGGGAACAATCTATCCTGTAAGGGGGATGGGATAGATAGCAATGGGGTCTTTTCCCATTTCTAGCGTCTTTATTTCTAAGAGGTAAGATCCCTTTTGGAGAAAGAGGTGCCTAGGATTTTGATGCATATTTTGCTGCGACTGTAGGATGGATTCAGGCCTTTAATGAAAAGTCAAATAATAATCTTCATTGGTTTGATTTACAGGTCATTATTTTATTGTTTATAGGCTATAGATCTACACCTGGGTCCCAGTCCAGCAAAGCACTTAACCCTGTGGTTTAACTTTAAGCATGTGCTTAAGTGCTTTACTGGATCAGAGTCTTATGCAAGTTTGTCCCAAGCCCTTTTAGGCTGGCAGCTCAAGCAACTCGGCTATCATTTTGCTATATGTTTCCTCACCTGAAAGCCTTTTCAATCCCTTTAATTTTGTCTAAAATAATCTCAACTCTTCACTGTCAAGTTTCTCAGCTTGTTACAATCCTGGGAGTTTGTTGAATTATATAACTATCAATAAGCTGGAACATAGGTTTTGCCATACAGGATCAGACCAGTGGTTTGTCCAGTCCAGATCCTGTTTTATACTTTGGCTAATACAGTTGCTTTACGGGGAGATGCAAGACATCCTGTAGTGGGCAATTATAGAATAAACTGCACATAGGGACAGTTTTTTCCTAACTCTAAGTTAGCGCTTAACTCATGCTCTGAAAACGGAAGTTTATATTCCTCATAATTTTTATCTGTGTAATGTAGTTATGCATGTTCCCATTATCTACATGAAATCTAATCCTGTTTTAAATTCTACTAAACTCTTGGCCTCAAATGAAAAAGCTGTTTCTTCCTTTTTACATGTAGCCATTTTCTGACAACATGCTGTTTACATTATAAGGTCTCTGGGACAGGGACCTTATCTTCACACATGTCTGCAACGTACCTGTTGCTCTGTTGGGATTATATCAAGAAATGTCTGGATTATATCAATAATGTTGCTGGTGAGAATCCAGTGAGGTTTCACAAAGGACTATCCTCTGCTGGTTCTCCAGCATGCAGTATTTAAATATTGTCAGTAGTAGTAATTTAGTTTCTGTAAACCCAGCTATATGTATGAGGAGTGGTCTTGTGATCTCTGAATTTGAGAATATTGATTCACTCTGTTCACTGACATTGATAGACCAGGTAGTTTCTGTTTACTGAAGTTGATGGGCATAGTTTTTTCTGCTCCACTGTGATGGATGATATAGGTAGCTTATACTCACTGATGGTGAGTGTAGGTCTGTTCAGTGAGATAGATGGAGTAGGTAGTTTCCATTTACTAAGATAGATGCAAGTAAATGAGGTAAAAAAGAAACTGGGTCAACATATCAGGAATAAAATAAGAGAAACTCCATACCAATGAGGATAATAGACAAGATAACACACACACCACTTAATATTGTATTCCATTTCTATAAAACGTTCTCAAAGGCTAGGGTTATTGCATATTCTAGTGCAGAGCACAGGAATGTAACCACAATTCATTTGGGCTAAGCACAAACCCAAGTCTATGATTTATCTGCAATAGTCATGGGGTAAAGAGTGCTATTAAAGAAATTCTATACTGCTGTCAGGCAGGCAGAGGCCTCCTTAATCTGTTATAAAGAGGGCCAATATCTTTAAAGTTTCAAACAACTTTGAAGAATATAGATTTATCAAATACCATATATACCAAGTAGGGTGTGGCCAGGCCAAATGGATGCTATATGAAAGATGGAATAGTTCATCTCTATAACAGCTGCAAAATGGTTTAAAATTTTAGCTCCTTACTGACCTGTCTATCCGTCCACTCCCAGGAATCCAGAAATTACTATGGAGTTCGAATTGTTGAGCTATCCCTGAAGGTGACCTATACCAGATACTTCAAAAGAAGGACAAGAAACGTCCCATAATAATTCTGGATAATTTTGCTATAGAATACCACATGCCAATGGGAGATTCCTTTTTGACCCCCAGCTTCCCTTGCCCTTTTCCTTCCTTCCCTATCCATGACCCTTCTTCATGATTGCAAAATTTCACAGAGGAATATAAATGGTAGGTTTGGATTAAATCCATGGGTAAAGTGACATACCTCATAAATTGTCAGGGTTGTGGTTGTTTTTTGTTTGTTTGGTTTTTGCAAGAGCTGTTGCATGGCATTAAACATTTGCAATCCAGGCATAATTACCATAGGTAACTAATGGGTCACCCAGAGAGTGGATACTTAGGGATTCATTTCTCCTTTGTCCACAAGCTGCATTGAAATGTAAACAATGGCAAATGATAGGTTTTGGACAAGAGATATTTTTTTTTTCTTTCAGTTCTGTGTGTTATACTAAATCAGATAGTTTGTCTCTCTCAGCTTTTCCTGACTACTAAAGTTAGCAAACTTACAGGGTACATGAGTTTTTCCTCCTTCATTCTAAAGAGATGTCCTACTTGAAATATATTTGGGAGTTTGTCATGGTGTGCCCCAGTAATGTTTAAGTAGTTAAAGGCTTGTATACATGGGAGAAATTGACCAGTGTAGCTGTAGCAGGTAGCGGAGTAATTATACTGTTATTGCTATGCTGGTATAGCTTCCCCATGTAGATACTCTATTCTGGAATAAAGAATAGCAATGTTGGTATCTCTATAGTTATGCTGATCAATTTCCCCTTTAACTATACATGCCTTTAACTACTTAAACATAAGTGGGGCACACCATGAAATTGACATTAATCAATCTGTGCCTCTTACAGATCCTCCCTATGTATTATTTTTCAGTCTAACAGATTTTTTCTTGGATCAAAGAATAAATATCTGATTTCACAGAGTGCCCATTTTAGAATGAGCCACTATTGCATTGTATTATATTATGGTGTCCCTTATTGCATGTCAGTGTAGCATGATGTTATAGGAGCAATAAATCTTTTACTCTTGAAAAAAGAAAAGGAGTACTTGTGGCACCTTAGAGACTAACAAATTTATTTGAGCATAAGCTTTCGTGAGCTCCAGCTCACTTCATTGGATGCTCACGAAAAGCTTATGCTCGAATACATTTGTTAGTCTCTAAGGTGCCACAAGTACTCCTTTTCTTTTTGCGAATACAGACTAACACGGCTGCTACTCTGAACTTTTTACTCTTGGTGCTTCATATCCATAAAGGAATTATTTGTTGAGAGTGGGGTCTCACTCACTGGTGTAATTCCATATATTTCAGTGGAGTTACTTCTGATTCAACCATGAGGCCCTTTTTTTCTTACATGTGAGTTAGAGGGCATTTTCTCTTTGAAATTATATCTCTGTGTCATTGGTGATGCAATTATATACTGTAGTTACAATACAGATAAAACCTGGGACTTTCTTTACTACAAAAAACTAAGATGAGTTCAAATTGGACTGTAAACGGTGATTTAATTAATTATTAACTCAGCTGAGAAGAAACTGATATGCTTTGGCTACCAGATAGGTTGTTAGCAAGAAACTGGAGAATAAATTGAATAGAAACTACTTATGACAAATGCCAAGTCTTCAAATCTTTGTGCCAGTTTTACATCACTTGTTCCAGAGTTGCATCCAGCCATGCTAGTAAGGGAACTAAAGTATGCAATGCCATGAAAGTAAAACTATCAATATGTGTGAAATAAAAAATGGCAGTCATAAAGCTTTGTATTCTTATTGATGAGAACTGTCTGTTGTAGGGCTTCGATAAAATATAATGTCTGGATAGATTGCAGGAGTTTTTAATTCTTCCTGAAAGAGATGCTGTCTATAAGACAAAAAAAAATATAAAAAAAATAAAAAATAAAAAAAGAGGCTGAAAAGCAAAAGTAGCAACAGAGTGGTAAGGGTCAGTTTAAAAAATGAAGGCTGGTGTAAAACACCTAACAAATCATATCCAGGGAAGAAGAGAGAATGCAGGAATGATCAAATTTTCTTCTCCCCTGCCAAGTCTCATCATGCATCAAGGTCAACAGTTGATGCAGAATCATCTTGTACCAGACCATGTTATATATTTTTCCCTTTCGCTGCATCTGAGAAAGGTGTATGACGTAAAGGCCCAAGTATTAGTTTGGCAAAGTTACCCGGTATTGTTAGGACTATTGTTCTGAATAGAAGAAGGGGCTGTAACTCACTGTCAGCTATACCTTTGATTGCTGCATTATTTTAGATAAAGAAGGTCATTTAAAAGGTGCAGAAACCTTGGAGAAATGGTGGTAAGATTAATTTTGCGTGTGCTTTACCTAAAAGGGCCCTAAGAGGAAGAAAAGATCCCAAATCATCATACATGTGAACTCTTGCCTCACAGAAGCAAAGAGAAGCATGTGAGATTTTCTTTTTAAAGTGACTTTTGCCTTATGTGCCCATCTCTGAGTGGGGCAGAGAAGGAGATTATGGGGAAAGAAGGGAATGGAGGGTAGGCAGGGAATGTGATCATGGATTCCTGCTCTCACATACATCTTGGCTCAGGGCAAAAGAAAGAATCATTTATTGGAAGCTCTTCTGGGCACAGACTGACTCTTATTTTGCATAGTGTGAAATATCAACCAAATTATTGGCACCAAACAAATAATACAATATTTATAGAGGCACTGGTGACTGTTCCATAGATGTAGACCATAAGCCATATTTTGACAAACTCCACCCTGACTTTTCATAGAAAGGTGCTATTGCTTTGAAAATAATTGTGATAAAGGAGACTTTTGAAATATTTTAAAAAGTATAGGATAAAAACTTTTCCAATGTGCAAAGATGAGCACCTTTTGCAATGTAAAACAGAATGTTCTCAGGATTTTTTAACCACTTAAAACTTTAAAATGGAATACTCCATAAACTCCAAAGTTCAAATATAGGTATATATGTATAAACTCTTTTGCATAATATAGATTATTATTATTTTGGTTTGGGCATAAAAAGGTTACTAACAATCTTTGTCATAGTAGACTGGTTCTTTGCCAATTACCAATTCACACAGAGATTTCATTTAAACAGAAAAATTCACAATGTACAACAGCCAAATGACCTTAACTCTGCCCTGTATCAAAATGTAAATACAAAGTTTAACTGAACTGTATGCATTAATCATTTAGGTTTCTCTCAGATCATTACATAAACATTCTAATATCTAAGGCTCCTAAGGAAACTAAGTAGTTATGGGATAACAGGGAAGGTCCTCATGAATCAATAGTTGGTAAAAAAGATAGGGTAGGAATAAATGGGCAGTTTTCACAATGGAGAGTGATAAACATTGGTGTCACCCTTGGATCTGTACTAGGACTTGTGTTGTTAACATGTTCATTAATTATCTGAAAAAGGAGATGAACAGTGAAGTGACAAAGTTTGCAGATCATACAAAATTATTCATGATATTTAAATCCAAAAGCTGAGGAGTTACAGGGGGATCTCATAAAACTGGTTGACAGGGTGACAAATTGTAGATGAAATTCAACACTGAAAAAAATAATCACAACTATACATATATAACGAATGGGCTCCAAATTAGCTGTTACCACCCAAGAAAGATCTTGGAGTCATTGTGGATAGTTGTCTAAAAATTTCAAGTCAATGGGCAGCAGTGCTCAAAAAGGCTAATAAAATGTGAGGAACTATTAGGAGAGGGAAAGAAAATATCATAATGTCACATTGTAAATCCATGTTGCACCCACACCTTTAATACTGTTTCTAGCTCTGGTTGCCCCATCTCAGAAAGGATATAGTAGAACAGGAAAAGGTTCAGAGAAGGGCAACAAAGACGATCAAGAGCATAGAACAGTTTCTGTACACAGAAAGACTAAAAAGATTAGGGCTGTTCAGTTTAGAAAAGAGATGGTTACAAAGGGTTCTAATAGAAGTCTATAAAATCATGAATGGTAAGGAAAAAGTGAATAGAGAAGTGTTATTTACCTTTTTTCCACAATACAAAAATCAGGGGTCACACAATTAAATTAATAGGCAGCAGGTTTAATACAAACAAGAAGAAGTACCTTTTCACACAGTGTACAATTACCTGTGGAAATCATTGCCATAGGATGTTGTGATGGCTAAAAGTATAAACTGGGTTCAAAAAAGAGCTAGATAAGTTCATGGAGGATAGTTCCATCAATGGTTATTAGCCAAGATGGTCAGGGATGTCACTTCATGCTTGGGAAGATCCTAAAACTCTGACTGGCAGAAGCCAGGAGGGGAGACAGGGGTGGCTCTCTCTAAAATCACCTTGTTCTGTATACACCCCCCTGAAGATCTGGTACTTACCACTGTTGGAGACAGGATATTAGGTTAATGGTTCATTGGTGTGACCCAGTTTCACAGTTCTTATGTTAAGGAGTACTTGTGGCACCTTAGAGACTAACAAATTTATTTCAGCATAAGCTTTCGTGAGCTACATCGGAATGTATCTGATGAAGTGAGCTGTAGCTCACGAAAGCTTATGCTCAAATAAATTTGTTAGTCGCTAAGGTGCCACAAGTACTCCTTTTCTTTTTGCAAATACAGACTAACACGGCTGCTACTCTGAAACCAGTTCTTATGTTCTTACTCTTATTCATACAAGTTTGGCTTTTCTTACAACTGTACACAAACAAAATCAAATAATTCAAATATCAATATTCTGTCTCAGATTTCCCAATAGTAACAGAGATAGACAACAACACAATTTATACCACATCGTAAAAATATTGTCCATTACAGAATATAGATAGATATAGGTAGATATAGATAAATATATCAGTTATCAACATTAAATTGATATAAAATTAAATAGCATATAAGGGTCTGATCTAATTTCCGATTAAGTAAAAAGAGAGACTGCTACTGACTTTGGTGGAAGTTGTAGCAGGGCCTTAAATATAGTAGGCAGAGTTAAAGTTGGGGCAAATCCAAGGGCAGAGTTGGGTTATTAGTCAATGAGAATTTTCATGTTTCATGGTCTACATGTGTAAATTGGGTATAAAATTGGTGTCAGAGGGTTTTTTTTTGCAAATCTTATCTTCTAACTTCCATAATTTTTAATGTTTGTCAATTTTTACAGATGTATTAAAGGCAAATCTTTTCTTGTATTGCACTTAGAAACTTCAGCTTTAGCTTTTGTGTGCGTGTTTGGGGGTGGGGGAATTCTTTCCCTTCAGAGACAATAGTTTCCTTGTGCAGAGTTAACTTGAAAGGAAGTGAGAAGGGTACATGTTGCCAAAAGAAGCAAGGACATACATAGTATTGAAAATAGTAAGGGTCAATAAAGAATTATTGAAGGGCCAGAACTAAAATGTAAGCTCCCCAGGGCTCACACATAGGTTGGTATTTACAAAGCACACAGGTTGATATATACAATGCAGTTCTTCTCTGAAAATGACTTTGTAAAAATGGTCCCTTTTCACAAGAGACATGCTTCGTGTGAGCATTCAGAGTCACATTTACTAGCTCTAGTGACTGCTGTTTTATAATACCTTGTACACCCCTGACACATGCACAGACAACTGAGAAGAGAGAGAGTGAACAGGATTCAGCTGCGTCATCAACAGAATTTGTTAACTAAGGGCCATCTTGTGCCCCAGAGATCCTTAGGCAGTGTGGATCCTCTATACATGTCTCCCCTCTTTTTGGTCAAATGGAGGCAGCCATCTTTAGGCCACTATTTCCCCACACTCATGTCCTGGACCTGCAGAAGATTCTCTGCCAGACTGGTAATCTGAGAGTAGGAAGGAGGAGTGGGGGTGCATGTCATTCCTTCCCCTGAAACTCTCACTTAGAGTGAGGAATAAAAAGTAAAGGTGATACAGCCTCAGGTTGTAATGACTTTGTCACAGACCTGTCCTTTGTGCTGTGGAACTCTCTTATGTAAGTCAGAGAATTGCAGGCGCTGATCCATGTAGGCCTGGTTTGAGGGAATCCCAATGATCTCCACAGTAGAAACTTGTCAGCACAGCTCTACTGGCACCACTCTTATAGGAAGAAGGGAAGAGCAACAGATCGGTAGGGAGCTCTGCAGAGGCAAAGGACCATGTGCCTCCTGTGACATTTGGGATTCAGATTCCCTGTTTCAGAGAGGGAGTAGGGAGCAAACCTCATTTCCATCCAATAGAATAACTAGGAGAAAACCACAGGATAACTTAGTAGATATTTTACCTCACTGGAGAGGGGCAATTTGGCCTTAAGTTCCAATTGCAGAGTCAGCTCCCCTGTCGAGCAGTCCCCATTGCAGGCAAGAGGGAAGGCATTGTTTGGTCTGCAGACTATTACTGATGCAGGTGTGAAAGGAGGAAAGAATTGTGCTTGACTTCCAGATCTCAGAGTGAATTTGTGGGACTGTGAAGGAAAAAAATATCTTTAAAACTGAGCCCATTTGACATGGAAATCAGTGAGAGAAAATAAATGTGGAGCCCCACAATTCATGAACACTATTCTGAATTGAACCACATTTCAAAATGCAATTAACAATAGGGGTGGAGGTGATAAGAAGGAACAGTGACAGTCATGACTGAGGGACATTTTGTTTCCAGGTAAGATTTTGCTTCTAGAGAAGTTGTCTCTTCCACTGACCTAAATATTGGTTTCCGTTTGTCCTTTCATCCCCTTTGACCTATTCTTTAAGTTTATTTTAAAGAAAATAGTTTTCCAAGTACTAATTTTTTTGTTACATTTGGTCCATTATTTCAGTGTTCCAGTGTGTGAGTGCTCTATGTGAAAGGGAGGTTGCCATGGTAATTTCTCATTATTGTTGAATAGAAAAATAATTATTCTGGCAAAATCCCACATAACCTGTCAGCGCATAAGTTAAAGGTGCCTGGGGGCAGCCTTGACTTCAACATCCTTGTTTTTTTGTGGGGAAAGAGGGATTTTTCATCCATTTTTTTTCATAATAATTATACCCATTTTCTGCAATTTGACTGGAGATACCTCCCTTGGTTTTGTTCACCATTTGACTAAAAGTGTGGTTGGGCCCACCTGTGAGGAGGTTGGACCAGAGGATTAATCGGAAGTGTATCTAATTTTTTATGCAAAATGTGTATATTCCACTGGGTGGTTGTTTTTTTTTTCTTCCTGATTTTAAGTATGCAAAAAACACAAGAAAAAGACTTTGGACAATGTTCAAACTGCAATAGAAGCTGGATGTTTTTATGTATCCTTAGAGACAATCTATGATAATGTAGTTGCTACACTTTCCTAGCCTTTAGAATTAGTGGAAAGGAGAGGGAATGAAACTATGTGCAGTTTGAGCTGCAGCTCTGCTCTTTTTCCTATGCTCTTTGCTTTGTTTTATGTGTGCATTACAGTTGTGTGATGCTTCCTTTTCGCCTCTCTCATTGTTGGATTTTCATTAGTAGCTGTGTTCATACTAAAATACAGAACTAATAGGAGCTTTTCCACTGCAGAACTGTAAATGTGATATGTGACTTTCCTTAACCCTCCATCCCCTTTTCAGGTACAAAAAGCATGTCCAAAAGAATTCAGTTGAATGGGGTGACAAGTGGTTGAGAGCGGTAGCCCATAATTATTGGCTGGGCACTAAACTATTATATGCACTTATGATAGCAACCCAGCAGATTGCCATGAGTAAAGCCTCAGTGCTCAAAATACAGAGGGGAGTTGTTGGAAGCCCATGTGCTGTGCTGTTATGGAATATCTATCTATCTATCTATCTATCTATCTACCTATCTATTCTGTGCTTGTCACCATAGCGCCTCAGCTAATAAATACAACAGTGTGTGCATGTGCACACATACATCAAAGTTACACAGCCATGCAGGAGAGAGCAGGAATCTCTCACTGACAATAGACTTTTGAAAAGTGGGGTCAGTGTTTATTTATTTTAAAATCTTGTTTCATCTTTTTTGAGAGTGTGGCTGAATTATTTCTCAGGCACTCCCAAACTGCTCTGTTCTTGATTACACTGCCTCCTGTTGGTGATGCTGCTGACAGCAGGAATAAGCATTGATGAGGAACATTGAAGAATGAAGGCTGTCAGCCAGCCAAGAAAGCTCTTGTACTATCATAACAACAACTAGAATGTTATGAAGTGCTCTTATTACTTCATTAAATGTCAACAAAAAGGAGCTGTAGAAACACAATTGAGAGCAAAGCCTATAACAGAGTTCTCAAGAAAAGAAAAGCAGGAGGAGGAGTGTCTAAAAAGACCATGAAGTTATTTATCAGTTTGTGTATATATAATTGATATGATATATCATATTTTTTTTACTTAAATTAGCATTTTATCCCAAGTTTTATTTGTTTACTTAGATCACGGTGATAAGTGCTTGCTGCCTGTGATACATAGTTTTGAGGCCATATGAGGTCTGCCCAGTGGCGCAAGTAGCATGGTACGGTATGGTACACTGTACCAGTGAGATATTTATGGAGGATACACTGTACCGGAAAGACACAGGAGGAGCAGAACGCTCGGTGAACCCACACCAGCAGCTCCTCCAGTGTGGCTGTTCCTCCCCCAGCCCTTCCAGGCAGCTGTGTCTCCTGAGTTCTGTGTGGAGTCTGTACAGCAGCCCCGTCGGAGGACAGAGCTGGGGGTGGGTATTGGGATGGTACAGCCGCGCCAGAGGAACTGGGTGGCCCCACATTTTGTTCCTTTTGCCGCTGTGGTTCTGAAGAACCGTACAGTTCAGAAGTCTCTGATACAGTGGGAGGAGGACAGAGCCCTCCCAGGTAATGTGGAATGGATCATGAGGAGGGGTGCGGGAGAGTGCGGGGGCCCCAGGCTGGGGGTGGAGTTGGGCAGAGTCACATGATGAGTCATGTGGGGGGTCACATGGGGAGGTCATGCCCCCCCATCCTCCTTTAGCTGCTGCAGCGTACTGGTAAGAAATGAATTCTACTTGCACACCTGGGTCTGCATATAGCTCACCAAATTGCATCTAGCCACCCATTGGGTAGACTGCTGTTGTGATTGTTGTAGAGTAGTTACAATACATGGGATTCCTGATTTATATTCCCAACTTTGCCACTCAGTCACTTTGTGAGCTTCAGCAAGTCATTTAAATCTCAGTGCCTTGGTATATCCGTCCATGTTGCACATATGCACTCCACATTTTTGGAACAAGCTGCCTAACTAGATTTTCTTTCATTTGTGTTTGTTAAACCAAAAATAGTTTTCTTTCTGTACTCTTTTCGTCCTCAGAACATTAAGAGGATGTGCATCATTTATGCCACTGTGTGTCAATGTGTGGATGGGTTTAGGCAAGGATACAGTTACGTTGTAAAAAAGAAATGTTAATTGGCATCCTTGATGGATGTTTTCAGCAGAGAAGCCAAGATGAATGGAGACCGAACATAAGAACGGCCATACTGGGTCAGACCAATGGTCCATCTAGCCCAGTATCCTGTCTCCAACAGTGACTGGTACCAGAACTTCAAGGAGAGTGCATCGATAGAAGCAATTTTGGAAAGATTCACCTCCGTCTTCCCCTCCCAGCTTCTGGCAGTCAGAGATTTAGGGTCTCCCCCAGCATGGGATTGCATCCCTGACCATCTTGGCTAATAACCATAAATAGACCTGTTCTCTGTGTACTATCTAGTTCTTTTTTTAACCCAGTCATACTTTTGGCCATCACACCATACCACAGCAATGAGTTCCCTAGGATAATTGTACATTGTGTGAAAAAGTATTACCAGCTTCCTATTAATTTAATTGGGTGACCCCTGGTTTTTGTGTTGTGGAAAAGGGTAAATAACACATCTCTATTCACTTTTTTCACACCTTTCATGATTTTACAGGTCTTTTTTACATTCCCCCTTAATCATCTCTTTTCTAAACTGAACAGCAGCCACCTAAATAAGGTGCTTGATTTTCAAGTTCCCATTGACTTCATGAAGAACTGTGGGTGCTGAGTACCCTTGAAAATCAGAATACTTACTTAGGTGCCTAACTATAGATTTGGATTCCCAAATTTAAGCACCCACATTTGAAACATTTTGGTTCAATTTCCAAGATCATCAACCCAGCCTTAGTATTTTATTTGTTATATGCTGTATATTTTACCTTGTGTTAATAATTATTATATTCTATTAGTGTAGAGTAGTGAATGTCTCAGAAAGAGGGGATGGGGGGACTTCAAAATTCTGGTTTCATCTTCCATGTCCTATTGAAAAGTAAAGAATTCTCCTAGCAAGTGCATTTAAATAACTAGCTGATATTTAATTAACCTGTGGGACGTCGTAGTTATAATAAATGCATCTAAGTCCAATAACTATTATATTTAGTTTCAAAATAACTTTCATGTAGGTGCATGCTAATAATGATCACATTACATAGGATTACAGAATAAAGTACTCGTAAAAAGAAAAGCAGTACTTGTGGCACCTTAGAGACTAACAAATTTATTAGAGCATAAGCTTTCGTGAGTCTCTAAGGTGCCACAAGTACTGCTTTTCTTTTTGCGAATACAGACTAACACGGCTGCTACTCTGAAACCTGTCAGAATAAAGTACTGTTCCTTCTCATCCTCAAGACCAATCATACCATGTAGGTAGCACATGAAAAGAAAAGAAAATTATTACAGTATATTAAGTACCAAGTGATTTGTAAAAACATTTAAAGATTTAACAAAATGTGTGTAAATACTCATTTGTATGGATGACACTGTTATTTTATATGTTTGAACAGTGCCTAGCTTAATGGAAGATCTCTTGTAATATAAAAAGTAAATTATATGTTATTAATAATATATTATCTGTTTCCTTAAATCAGAACCAGACCCTTACATGAGTAGATTAATTTGATTAATGACCGCATGGACATCCACCCTTCCATGCAGACAGATCCCAAACCAAAAATGGGATTCTTTGAATTTCTTCTTTTAAAAGAGGTTATTTTTCTTTTTGCCATGTGTTAAATGAATGATCTTTCTCTTCCTAGGATAGTGACAACCTCTGGTGGGATGCCTTTGCAACTGAGTTTTTTGAAGATGATGCAACCTTAACCCTTTCATTTTGTTTGGAAGATGGACCAAAGCGATACAGTAAGAGGCAAATTTATTGTTATGATTTTATGCCTTAATTTCTGTGCATTTATTCTATAAAAACAATACAGACCTAAGAGCTGGTGATAGTGGTATGCTTGCTACAACACATGAAGCTATCATCAAGTTCCACTAACAAAATGCACTAGTTGGATTTCTTAAAGAAAGAAATTTAAGTTTTGAAATTTCTGTGTACATCTATACTCTGAATATAAGTATGTGAGTTGCAAGCTGACCTGGGCAAATAATGCGAAACATTCTGCTAATATTCACTGCAATTTTTAAATGAATTTGCTTTGTCTGTGTTTGCACTTTTTATATGTTCACTTTCCATTAACTTTCAAATGATGCAGTTTTGTTGGCAAAAATATTCACAGAAAGGGATTTTTGTGGAAAATGTCAGTATTCCTGATGGAAGAGCTTCCACATTCACTCAGAGCTCAGAAAAAATACCAAGAAACAGATCCTTGGCTGGTGTAAATTGGCACCACTCCATCAACATCATGGAGCCATTCTGATCTATACCAGCTGAAGATCTGTCTTTGGATGTTATCTGACCAATCACAACTAAGCAATGATGCTGAAATTTTAGAATACAGTCCGTCAATCCATGAATAAATTCGAGTAACGAATACATCTGACAACACTGTGATCCATTTGCCCATGTTCCACAAGGAGGAGAAAGGGCTAAAATTAGTTGAACAAATTGTTTGCAGTGAATTATTCACTCTACTCTAGCACAGAGATACAGAAGCACTGAAAAACTGCATTGCAAATTGTTTCAATCCATACTGAGTGACCCTTGCTTCTCTGTGACAGCTTGTGCTCTGTGCTTAATGTTCTGAATCTTGCAAGGTTCCTATTTTTCTTGAGATTGACTGATTGTCAGTGTATCACTCACATACTTCTAATTCATTTTATCAATTATCTCAGGTATTTATTTGACAAGTGTTACCTTTTTCTGAAGAAAAAATATAAGTCACTTTGAACACACATTTTGGGATTAGTGTTGACAGAATTACAGTTTTTTTGCCTTTCAAAGTGAGTGATAACTCTGTAAAGGTCCTGAAATTACAGCCTGTAGCAACATTGGTAACAGCTGATCTGTCCTGATTAGGTTGAGTCAACTTGTCGGATATGAGATTTCCTAGTTGTGTTATCAGTCGAGAAGACACAGATACATCAGCCAAAAAGCAATTAATGTCCAGTTAGATCAGAGGGAGTTGTGTTTCTGGAAAACAGTACCACATATGAAATAATTTGTCACAGGATAAAATATTCCTGTTGTCACAAACGTTTGATAATGGTTGTGCTATCTATAAGTGTAGGTAGCTCAATGCTGTTGATAAATGTTATTGAAACATCAAATTACTGTGAGTACACTTCAAACCTGTCCAGTATGCACGATTTAAAAAAAAAAAGTGGCCTCTGAACAAACTATTGTTGTTATAGCTTTTGTTATGATGCTCCTTAACATTATCATTAAAGTTGATCATATAGAGATTTTTTTCAGTACATTTTTATTTCTGTACTTTCATTAGCAAATATTTGCATAATTCTGTCATGAAGTAATATTGATGTTTTCAGGCACTAATCCTATTTATATTCATTGTTGCTGTAAAATCTCTTTTAAGTGTCTCCTAACCTGTCAAACAGCTAGGCCAGTGACTGTTCCCTCAATATTATCTGGGTTCAAGAGCCACCTTCCTGGGTGGATGGAGTGTGAGTTGTCCCAATTATGACCTCCTGAGATAGTGTAGTATATGAGGGAATGGGAGGAGATGGGACAGGCTCTCTCAGCTCATAGTTTACTGCAGTTCTCTATATCTAGGAATGAAGCTTCATGTCCTGAAAAGGCCCCAGCTAGTTTAGAACGGAGCAGTCCACTTCGTCAGCAATACAAGTCATCAGGACAATTAACCATTCTTTGCAGGGACTCCCCATAGAACACAGAGTTCCATTCAAGGTCTCTTTCCTGAATGTCAAAGCCATGTATAGGATCAGTCCTTGCTACCTGAGAGACTCTTTTTCTCAGGGACCATGACCTACCACAATAGCTTTATTCCCTGGTAACAACGAACTGTTAACCAATAGCAGGAGGCTCATCCATGGGGGACAGAACCATCACAGCAGCTGGACCAAGAGTATGGAATTTGCTAGCAGATGAAATAAAAAATGTCTAGTGACCCCTCCAGCATAGTACTGCCAATCCCAAGTGTTCAAAAATCATGACTCAGGCCTCAAAATCATGAGACTGTCTTAAAAATTATGATTTTGAAAAAAACCAAACCCTTTTTGATTCTTTTTGCCTTCTGATTTTTAAACGTTTAGCACTCATGTTTTAAAGATTTTCTTGGCAATGGTGAGGGTTGTAAACTCGCTTTTTTAAAAAAATGGAAATTGAGATGTTCATTTAATCACAAAAAGAAAAGGAGTACTTGTGGCACCTTAGAGACTAACAAATTTATTAGAGCATAAGCTTTCGTGAGCTACAGCTCACTTCATCGGATGCATTTGGTGGAAAAAACAGAGGAGAGATTTATATACACACATACAGAGAACATGAAACAATGGGTTTATCATACACACTGTAAAGAGCTGAAATTGTGGAAAAGCAGCATCGCTTACCCCATAACCTCAGCCATGCAGAACACAGTGCCATCCACAGCCTCAGAAACAACTCTGACATCATAATCAAAAAGGCTGACAAAGGAGGTGCTGTCGTCATCATGAATAGGTCAGAGTATGAACAAGAGGCTACTAGGCAGCTCTCCAACACCACTTTCTACAAGCCATTACCCTCTGATCCCACTGAGAGTTACCAAAAGAAACTACATTTGCTCAAGAAACTCCCTGAAAAAGCACAAGAACAAATCCGCACAGACACACCCCTGGAGCCAGGACCTGGGGTATTCTATCTGCTACCCAAGATCCATAAACCTGGAAATCCTGGACGCCCCATCATCTCAGGCATTGGCACCCTGACAGCAGGATTGTCTGGCTATGTAGACTCCCTCCTCAGGCCCTTCGTTACCAGCACTCCCAGCTATCTTCGAGACACCACCGATTTCCTGAGGAAACTACAGTCCATTGGTGATCTTCCTAAAAACACCATCCTAGCCACTATGGATGTAGAAGCCCTCTACACCAACATTCCACACAAAGATGGACTACAAGCCGTCAGGAACAGTATCCCCGATACTGTCACGGCTAACCTGGTGGCAGAACTTTGTGACTTTGTCCTGACCCATAACTACTTCACATTTGGTGACAATGTATACCTTCAAATCAGCGGCACTGCGATGGGTACCCGCATGGCCCCACAGTATGCCAACTTTTTTATGGCTGACTTAGAACAACGCTTCCTCAGCTCTCGTTCCCTAATGCCCCTACTCTACTTGCGCTACATTGATGACATCTTCATCATCTGGACCCATGGAAAAGAAGCTCTTGAGGAATTCCACCATGATTTCAACAATTTCCATCCCACCATCAACCTCAGCCTGGACCAGTCCACACAAGAGATCCACTTCCTGGACACTACGGTGCTAATAAGCGATGGTCACATAAACACCACCCTATATCGGAAACCTACTGACCACTATTCCTACCTACATGCCTCTAGCTTTCATCCAGATCATACCACTCGATCCATTGTCTACAGCCAAGCGCTACGATATAACCGCATTTGCTCCAACCCCTCAGACAGAGACAAACACCTACAAGATCTCTATCATGCATTCCTACAACTACAATACCCACCTGCTGAAGTGAAGAAACAGATTGACAGAGCCAGAAGAGTACCCAGAAGTCACCTACTACAGGACAGGCCCAACAAAGAAAACAACAGAACGCCACTAGCCATCACCTTCAGCCCCCAACTAAAACCCCTCCAACGCATCATCAAGGATCTACAACCTATCCTGAAGGACGAGCCATCGCTCTCTCAGATCTTGGGAGACAGACCAGTCCTTGCTTACAGACAGCCCCCCAATCTGAAGCAAATACTCACCAGCAACCACACACCACACAACAGAACCACTAACCCAGGAACCTATCCTTGCAACAAAGCCCGTTGCCAACTCTGTCCACATATCTATTCAGGGGATACCATCATAGGGCCTAATCACATCAGCCACACTATCAGAGGCTCGTTCACCTGCGCATCTACCAATGTGATATATGCCATCATGTGCCAGCAATGCCCCTCTGCCATGTACATTGGCCAAACTGGACAGTCTCTACGTAAAAGAATGAATGGACACAAATCAGACGTCAAGAATTATAACATTCAAAAACCCGTTGGAGAACACTTCAATCTCTCTGGTCACTCGATCACAGACCTAAGAGTGGCTATACTTCAACAAAAAAGCTTCAAAAACAGACTCCAACGAGAGACTGCTGAATTGGAATTAATTTGCAAACTGGATACAATTAACTTAGGCTTGAATAGAGACTGGGAATGGATGAGTCATTACACAAAGTAAAACTATTTCCCCATGGTATTTCTCCCTCCCACCCCACCCCCCACTGTTCCTCTGATATTCTTGTTAACTGCTGGAATTAGCCTACCTTGCTTGTCACCATGAAAGGTTTTCCTCCTCCCCCCCCCTGCTGTTGGTGATGGCTCATCTTAAGTGATCACTCTCCTTACAGTGTGTATGATAAACCCATTGTTTCATGTTCTCTGTATGTGTGTATATAAATCTCTCCTCTGTTTTTTCCACCAAATGCATCCGATGAAGTGAGCTGTAGCTCACGAAAGCTTATGCTCTAATAAATTTGTTAGTCTCTAAGGTGCCACAAGTACTCCTTTTCTTTTTGCGAATACAGACTAACACGGCTGCTACTCTGAAACCTATCATTTAATCACATGACTCCAGGAGACTGAGGTTTTAAGAAAAACAACAAATTTTGTGAGACTCAAAATTAAATATTATAGTTGAAAACATTCCTCTCTACACTGAGAAAAGTTGCTTGCCAAGATAACACTGCCTCTCTCCAGGCCTACAGCTCTAATGGCCTTGACCACAAGTTCCAGAATTCCTTTGATCTGTGAGGAAAACCAGACTTGGCTCAGAGCTGGGAGTTGAACTCTTAAAGGCCAGGCTCAACCTGTAACACAACCTATCAGTCAGACCTGGTCTCTTCTGTCCTGCCTCATATTCTTATAATTGTAGGTGCAAGAGCCTTAGCCTCTGTAGCTTCTTGTCTCCAGTACAGAATTCCAGGGAGATTACCATAGTCTTTCAAATCTCATTTGGAAACATATCTTTTCTCCCTTGCATATACCCCTTAACGTCCCCATCACTCTGCTATTATTTATTATGAACTCTATCAGTATGTTGTTGAACTGTGCGCAACATCTTGCAATTCAGTTTCAGGACAAATGTTATACAAAATAAATGTATATTGTTATGTAATAAAGGTGTGTAGGACTCCTAAGTGTATTCTGTAGATTGGCTTTTAGGCTGGAGTAAAACCGCACATTCCTGTGGCTTAGGGAGAGGAAAAGTCCCCCAGACCAGTCAAAGAGATGTTACTTTATTTCAAACTGAAAGCACTGTACAGTGTATGCTGAATTTCACTGAACAAAGTAATTGAACAAGGAAACCTGTGAAATACATTTTACAATGTAACCAAAATCGAATTTGGTTTAATTTATTACGCCCTGTTTTACTGGGTCAAGACCGCAATACGGTTTATGCAAGACAAGAAAATTTGCAGCTTATCCTAATAAAACAGATTTTTTTCCTGGTTGTGGATAAAACATGTTTGTTTCCTGTTAAGAGCCCTGTATTCTTGTAAAAGAGTAAATACTAGACTCTGATCCGTTGTTGCCCAGGTCTTTGTTTCTTTGAGACAAAATATTTCCAGAACAGATAAGAGAAACAAGTTTGATTGACAGCCCTTAGCAGAGTCTCATCAGCTGCTGCGCTGACAGCCTGATGATGCACACCATGCTGATGTAGTAGGAACTGACAGTTGATTGACAGACCAAGACTGTGGAGACAGGGAAGTTGAAGCATGCTCAGTAAGAATAATGTGCAGTGTTTATGCAGCACTGCAGAAAATAGGAGCTAGAAAGTTAACTCTTTCAGAGCAAAGTGACATTATAACACATAATAGATATATCTGCCACTTTACTGGAAATCGGACATGTATAGGTTACTGTCTAATTAGTTGAGAGCTTCGTATTTATGGGAGAAATACGTACTATAAGGAACACAGGGATTAGTTATTACATGTATAGCTGTAACAAATTACCTAAATTACATTTATGTTGGGTAAAGAAAGATACTTCAGAGTGGCCTTATCTAAGCTTTACCTTCAAAAGCTTATACCTAGAAAGTATTGTGGATTTGAGGCATTTTTTTATGAGCATACATCATCGTACTGTATAGGCCTTTGCATAACTTTACACAGTTTAGAAAGTAAGAAATTTCAGAAAGATCAAGTTCAGCTAGATTGCTTCATGATTTCATAGAAAAATATACTGTTTTATTAGTTTTATTGCTGTTCTAAATCTTTAGATATATTTTATATTATAGCTGCTATTGTATTTTGTGGGTGAAATGTACAATGTGACTATAATATACTGAGCATTTTATGCACTGTGATTCATGTACTTATTGTTTGGTGCATGAAATATGTTTTGTATTTTTCTCTTCATTCTGGATTTATCTTGGCATGTTGTAGAAGTGATTTTACAGTAATGTACTATGCAGCCAACAATGGACTAAATAGCGCATGGTTTTGGTTTTAAAGTGATTAAGTAGGTACTGCCCATGCGTTTACAAAGAATCATTTGTTTCTGTGTATTTTAGACTATATTTCAAATTATGCTCTTTGTGAATACATGAGATGAGCATATTACAAATACTGCTTATATTTCTGAGCCACATTCCATCTACCATTTGCCTTGTTTATACCCTGTGATGGTCTATTAATCTCTCAGACTTTGGCTGGATACTTTCTGGCAATCTAACTGCAGAGGGTTGAGATGTATTGGGTGTTTTCCTCAAACAAGATGTGTATTTTGGGACTCTGCCCCCAGGAATACACAGTGACCATCTGCCACATTTTACTCATGTGCTCTACTGTTGTTAGAAAGATTGTTATCAGATGCTGGCACTCCGTCTTTATACCCATGTTTCATAAAACTGTTATCTGACTTCTCTCACATAATTCATAGAGAAAAAAAAAATATTTACCAAAAGAAACAGTTTGCCGATATTTCAAGGTATACTCTCTAATTCCTAGTTTTTCCTGAGAAATCCCAGTCATTAAACATGAATTGATAATTCAAGTACATTGGAATACAACATCTCTCTTGTCCCTTTTGAGTCCATTTTCATTTTCTTTTTACTAATACATTTTCTTTCCCCCTCTTCCTTTGCTTGTGGGTTAAGATATTTACTAAATTCTTCAATATTCTGCAATATGTTTTACATACGGTGTTTTGACTAGGATCCCTTAAGGCTGTGGCATCACATCGGTAGAGCAGAGTGAGAATCTCTCCATTACTTTCATTACACTTGTCCTTTGCAGTAACATTTATCAGCCAGTGGCTCTTCTGATGGGTTGTCTTTATGCTATAGGTGACATGCATGCAATTCCCCGAATGCCCTTCCTTTTGCTGATAACCCATATCTGTTAACTCTTTTATAATTTACTTTTAAATGAAAGGAAGCTGTTTTTTCTGAGAACTTTTTTAAAAGACCATTTTAAGCATTTTGGGTGAACCAATGTAACACACTTCTTTCCTCTTTCATATCTTTTATAAATCTGACATTGACTTAAACTTTAGTACACATGTGAGGGCAGGAAAATGCCAGCAGGCAAAGTATTTTAGAAATGTCTTTGCCACTCCAATATGTTACACTTTTAGCATCAGTCCCACAAATTCTATCCCTGGAAGATGGCACTTCTGAAAACAGCTTCCACACTTTTAGGCAATTCTTTCAAAAATGGTGATTCAGCAATTGCCGAGTTATTATTTATTACTTGCCTTGTATTGCATAATGACAGGTTTCAGAGTAGCAGCCGTGTTAGTCTGTATTCGCAAAAAGAAAAGGAGTACTTGTTGCACCTTAGAGACTAACAAATTTATTAGAGCATAAGCTTTCGTGAGCTACAGCTCACTTCATCGGATGCATTTGGTGGAAAAAACAGAGGAGAGATTTATATACACACACACAGAGAACATGAAACAATGGGTTTATCATACACACTGTAAGGAGAGTGATCACTTAAGATAAGCCATCACCAGCAGCAGGGGGGGGAAAGGAGGAAAACCTTTCATAATTCCAGCAGTTAACAAGAATATCAGAGGAACAGTGGGGGGTGGGGTGGGAGGGAGAAATACCATGGGGAAATAGTTTTACTTTGTGTAATGACTCATCCATTCCCAGTCTCTATTCAAGCCTAAGTTAATTGTATCCAGTTTGCAAATTAATTCCAATTCAGCAGTCTCTCGTTGGAGTCTGTTTTTGAAGCTTTTTTGTTGAAGTATAGCCACTCTTAGGTCTGTGATCGAGTGACCAGAGATTGAAGTGTTCTCCAACTGGTTTTTGAATGTTATAATTCTTGACGTCTGATTTGTGTCCATTCATTCTTTTACGTAGAGACTGTCCAGTTTGGCCAATGTACATGGCAGAGGGGCATTGCTGGCACATGATGGCATATATCACATTGGTAGATGCGCAGGTGAACGAGCCTCTGATAGTGTGGCTGATGTGATTAGGCCCTATGATGGTATCCCCTGAATAGATATGTGGACAGAGTTGGCAACGGGCTTTGTTGCAAGGATAGGTTCCTGGGTTAGTGGTTCTGTTGTGTGGTGTGTGGTTGCTGGTGAGTATTTGCTTCAGATTGGGGGGCTGTCTGTAAGCAAGGACTGGTCTGTCTCCCAAGATCTGTGAGAGTGATGGGTCGTCCTTTAGGATAGGTTGTAGATCCTTGATGATGCGTTGGAGAGGTTTTAGTTGGGGGCTAAAGGTGATGAAGGATCAGTCCTTGCTTACAGACAGCCACATATCTATTCAGGGGATACCATCATAGGGCCTAATCACATCAGCCACACTATCAGAGACTCGTTCACCTGCGCATCTACCAATGTGATATATGCCATCATGTGCCAGCAATGCCCCTCTGCCATGTACATTGGCCAAACTGGACAGTCTCTACGTAAAAGAATGAATGGACACAAATCAGACGTTAAGAATTATAACATTCAAAAACCAGTTGGAGAACACTTCAATCTCTCTGGTCACTCGATCACAGACCTAAGAGTGGCTATACTTCAACAAAAAAGCTTCAAAAACAGACTCCAACGAGAGACTGCTGAATTGGAATTAATTTGCAAACTGGATACAATTAACTTAGGCTTGAATAGAGACTGGGAATGGATGAGTCATTACACAAAGTAAAACTATTTCCCCATGGTATTTCTCCCTCCCACCCCACCCCCCACTGTTCCTCAGATATTCTTGTTAACTGCTGGAATTAGCCTACCTTGCTTGTCACCATGAAAGGTTTTCCTCCTTTCCCCCCCCCCCCCCCCCGCTGCTGGTGATGGCTTATCTTAAGTGATCACTCTCCTTACAGTGTGTATGATAAACCCATTGTTTCATGTTCTCTCTGTGTGTGTATATAAATCTCTTCTCTGTTTTTTCCACCAAATGCATCCGATGAAGTGAGCTGTAGCTCACGAAAGCTTATGCTCTAATAAATTTGTTAGTCTCTAAGGTGCCACAAGTACTCCTTTTCTTTTTGCCTTGTATTGACACCTAGAAAGTTGACACATAGGATCAGGACTCATTCTATTGGATGCTATACACACACATAAGAGTAAGATACAATCCCTACCCAGAAGAATTTACAGCCTAATTTAAGATAGGACACAACGTGTGAGTGCAACACACCATCAGAGAGACACCGGGAGTGAAGACAAGCTTAACAATGACAGGCTCACATAGTTATATAAGCTATTTATTGGCCTGCTCCAAAGCCCAGTGGGAAGCCTACCACTGACTTTACTTATCTCCAATTAGATGGTTTTCAGTCATTTCTTTCTTTCTTTTAATTAACAAAAAGAGAAAATAGTGGCAGTACCTATATATCAGTATATTTTTAAATACAGAAACACCAAACAGGTATTAAATATAATGAATGTAATAGGCTAAAGTCTCACCTTATTTACATAATAAGAGTTGCACTCAGATACTTGAGAGTGGATCTGGCCCACACATTTTTATTTTGTGTAGGTCTAGGGTATCTGCCAGACAGATCCATGTTTTGGCTGCAAATGGCATTACTGTATTAAATATCTGTTTATATTAGGTATTCAAGTACTGAATAAAATATAAATATTAATGTACTTAAATATTTTTAAATAATTTTGGTCTCAAATTAGTAAGATCTATTCTTTTATAGAATCACCTCCAGGCTTTAAAATAGAACTATTGCGTATCTTTATCAAAAGTTCAAACTACTTTTTGTCAATCCCTGGGGTGGCCACTTAATACAGGTTTCAGAGTAGCAGCCGTGTTAGTCTGTATTCGCAAAAAGAAAAGGAGTACTTGTGGCACCCCTCTGTATTTTCCACCAAATGCATCCGATGAAGTGAGCTGTAGCTCACGAAAGCTTATGCTCAAATATATTTGTTAGTCTCTAAGGTGCCACAAGTACTCCTTTTCACTTAATACAGGTTTCACTGTGTAATAATAATAATAATAATTTTCATCTATATCTTACATATCCTTAGGTTGCTTACACTTGTACTAGTACACATGACAAAGGACAGATGAATCAGTCCCTATAAGACATAAGATTCAGCTTGAATCTTCAACCAAAACTGAACTGTATACTTTTTAGTGTTCAAAAATATATTTTTTGTTCTGCTTGTTTGGTTTTTATTTTCCATGTTCATTTGTCTATACTCTGTCTGGTTTTAGAAGTAAAAACACTGAATTCTGACATATGCAGAACCAGAGGAGGCTGGTAATCTCATTAAAGAGACTATTCTTGTTAGATTTTCATCCTGATTTCTGGACCAAAGAGATTCACATAGACGCCGACCCAAACCTCTGAACCTTTTTGAGTTTTATCCAACAATAGTATAAACAGTAATGTTTCAGGGAATTGTGATCGGCTGCAGGCTTCAAAAAATAATTCCTTCCTCTCTCCATTATAAAGCATTGTACAAATGAACAGGTGTATTATGATATTTTCCCCACTTCCTTTTTGAAACATCGGGTGCTGATGACTCAGAATACCAGGTTAGATGGATTTATGATCTGTTGTGGTATGACAATTTAGATAGCAGGATGTATGTTTGAGTGTGTGTGTGTGTGTATCTATATCTATATATATATCTATATCTATAGCCATTCATCCTTTAAATTGATGCTGGCAGTGCCATTGTTATCCCTGGTTGTCTTCTGCATTCTATTCTATTCTATTCTATTCTATTCTATTCTATTCTACATAATTTCTTATATTGCTCTCATCACCAGAGTATCCAAGTGCCTTCCAGTAGTGCATTAAGCAATATAACTAATATATGTCACTTGTTGATTGTTCTCACATCAGGGGAAGAATTGCGTGTGCAGTGGAGGGTTTGGTTTTGCTGGGGTTGGTCGTCAGTTCTGTGGGAGTTCATTGACAATGTTGGGCAGCCCCTGAGAAAGCTCTGTCTCCTGCACAGACAAGCCTACTGTAGTTCTGTTGGGCCTGAGGACTAAAGCTGTCAACCCCAATCTGCATCCTGGATTTTTAGGAAATATCCTGGGCCCAAGCCAGGGAGCATCTTGAAAATAAGGACCAAGACTTTGAACCTGATTCCATATTCTATGGGAATCCAGTGTAGGGAGTGGAGGACAGGTTTGATGCGTTTATGGTAACCTGTGTTGCTAAGGTGATAGGCTTCAGAATTCTATACCAGTTGGAGTTTCCTAAATATCGAAGGTTTCATACCCAGGGATATTGCCTTGCTGTAGCTAAGAGGTGACAAAAGTATGAATAACTGAAGCCAGGTCATCATTCACCAGGATGGGACAAAATCTCCTAGCCAATCGGGATGGTGGAATGCATTACTCATGGATGCTGCTACGTGAGAGTTTAGCATCCGTGGGGAGTTCAGGAGTACTCTTCCATAACAGGTTGAATTGACCAGTTGTGGGTGGATGTTTTCAGCCAAAGGTGACTGCACTGTAGATGCAAGCTCTTTGAAATGTTTCCCTCTTTCCACTCTGTCTTGATTGGGTTCAGCTTCAACCAGCTCTTCTTTATCCATGAGCTGAGCTGATCCAAGCCTGGGGGCATCTTGGTGGCAGTGGTGTGGTGAAATGTGGTGAAGGATAAGTAGAGCTTTATGTCATTTGCATATTGCTGGCACTTGAATCCATGTGGCCTGACCAGTTCACCTAATGGCTGCATGAATATTGACCATTTAATTATGTCTTTTAAAAATCCATTACTGCTTCCATTCCCTCCTAAACATTATCATATACAATCTCACATAATGCAGCTCTGGCAAATGCATAAAAATATTAGAATACTGTGTGTGCTGTAAGTCGGTTTTATTTTTGTCTTTAGTGTCCTGGGCCGATTTAATAGGTCATTACTTCTTAACCTATTATCAATCTTATCCCTCCCATTCAGACTTAGGTTCCTTTGTGACATGGTTTGATTTACTAAAACAAAGTAAAATGAAACTGTGGTTCAATTGGTATAAACAATTTTTATGAGGGGAGTGAGGAAGGAATGATGGTTGCAATCTGCTATAGTTAAAGCTATGTAACAGTTTCCATTCTAGCCCCCTGTTTTCAGCTGCTCAAAAATATCAGATTTTTTTTTTTACCTTTCTGGCTGATATTTTTCATTCTCAGTCTTGTTGTTGTTGGTTTTGGAAATTTTAAGAAAAAGCAGTTCAGCATTTTTCAGTGAGGTTAAAGTAAAAATTTGAACTTTCTGATTAAGAGATAAATTTCTGTGATTTTTTTTCCCAAGCAGACCTGTACGCAAAAGAGCTTTGTGTAAGTGGTGGAAATATGGCAAAGAAATAGACCTAACAGAAGGACCAGTGCCTTTTCATGTTCTGGAGAAAATTAGCTTTGATTTGACAGTTTTGAAAATCACATAGTCAGCATACTCAATAGCTTTTCTCCTAAATGTGTGCTCCTAAAGACACTTGCACTTCATATGAGTGGCCAGTTTTGCACTGAATTCTGTAGTTCCATAGGTTAGTCCAAATCAGGACTAGTTCTCAAAAGTTGAGGGAAATACAGAACCTGGCGAAGGGGATGCTGAATGTGCCACCAGGCTGGGAGCAAAGCAGTTCCATATTCTCCTCTGACTTTTTCCACTGGCCATAAGAATTTTCTGCATTTCACAATCATGCATATTCAGCTATATTGGCTTCATAATGGATTGGCTAGTAACGTTGGGTTGAAGATGAGGCAAGAGATCTTGTGGATTTGATGCATAGGTGCTGAGGCAGGGGCTCGAATCAATTTAGTAAGGTATGCAGGGGGTGTGGAGTGGGCTTCTGTACAGCATGAGAGATGTTCAGTGACTAAGATAAGGGCTCCAGGAGGTGTGCAAGAAGAGGAGTTTGTGCTCAGGGAAGTTGGCTGTATTTGCATCTGGTGGCAAGGTAAGGGCATGCAAACCAGCTTAAATTGGATTAACATTTTAACCAGAATTTGTAAGGTATTAAGACAAAGGCTCCTGAGGACCTTGTAAGATTCACAGCGCTAAGGCAAGAGAATGGATCATGGAGCCTGCATGAAGTATTTGCATTTTTTTGGAAGCCGGTAGATCTTCAAAATCCTGGAGACTTAAGTGCCTTCTATTGAAGTTTCTTCTTTTTTCTATTTGTTTTCTTTAATAAAACCAAAACAAAAGCCTTAAGAAATGCATAATAACATAACTTCTCTTCAAACTGTACTTTATAGAACTAAAAAAAAAAAGAAATGTATCTTTTATTGGTCCTAGGGGTAACATTGTCAAAAGCACCCAAGTGACTATCACTTAGGCACTTTTGAAAATTTTATCCCAACATCAATAAAAATGTATTGGACCATTTTGATATCTCAGCTTAAATAAACATCAATAAAATATTTTAAACTGCTATAGTGTCTCTAGATTGTAGAAGGTAAATGTATATCCACATTATAGAGAAAATGGTATACTATTTTATAGTAGTAATTTGAGAAAATATAAGCGATCATAGGACTGGAAGGGACCTCAAGCAGTCAATTAGTCCAGTCCCCCGCACTCATGGCAGGACTAATTTATTATGTAGACCAGTGGTGGGCAACATGCAGCCCATCAGGGTAATCCGTTGATGGGCCGCAAGACAGCGTTTACATTGACCGTCTACAGGCGTGGCTGTCCGCAGCTCCCAGTGGCTGCGGTTCACCATTCCCGGCCAATGGGAGCTGTGGAAAGCGGCGCAGGCCTTAGGGACATGTTGGCTGCCACTGAGGGGCTGCGTACGGCCCATGGGACACAGGTTGCCCACTATTGATCTAGACCATCCCTGATACATGTTTGTCTAACCTGCTGTTATCATATTTCCAATTATGGAGATTCCACGACCTCCCTAGACAATTTATTCCAGTGCTTAACCACCCTGACAGGAAGTTTTTCCTAATGTTCAATATAAACCTCCCTTGCTGCAATTTAAGCCCATTGCTTCTTGTCCTATCCTCAGAGGTTAAGAAGGACATTTTTTCTCCCTCCTCCTTGTAACAACCTTTTATGTACTTGAAAACTGTTATCATGTCCCCCCTCAGTCTTCTCTTTTCTGGACTAAACAACCCCAATTTTTTCAATCTTCCCTCATAGGTCATGTTTTCTAGACCTTTAATCATTTTTATTGCTCTTCTCTGGACTTTTTCCAATTTATTCACATCTTTCCTGAAATCTGGTGCTCAGAACTAGACACAATACTCCAGTTGAGGCCTAATCAGCGCGGAATAGAGCGGAAGAATTACTTCCCGTGTCTTGCTTACCACACTTCTATTTATACATCCCTGGATGTTCCCTTTTTTTGCAACAGTGTTACACTGTTGACTCGCATTTAGCTTGTGGTCCACTATGATCCACAGATCCCTTTCTTCAGTACTCCTTCCTAGGCAGTCATTTCCCATTTTTTATGTGTGCAAATGATTGTTCCTTCCTAAGTGCAGTACTTTGCATTTGTCCTTATGGAATTCCATCCTGCTTACTTCAGACCATTTCTCCAGTTTGTCCAGATTATTTTGAATTTTAATCTTATCCTCCAAAGCACTTGTAACTCCTCCCAGCTTGGTATAGTTGGCAAACTTTATAAGTGTTCTCTCTATGCCGTTATCTAAATTATTGATGAAGATATTGAACAGAACTGAACCCAGAACTGATCCCTGTGGGATCCCACTCGTTATGCCCTTCCAGCATGACTGTGAACCACAGATAACTACTCTCTGGGAACAGTTTTCCAACCAGTTATGCACCCAACTTATAGTAGCTCCATGTAGGTTGTATTTCCCTGGTTTGTTTATGAGAAGGTCATGTGAGACGGTATCAAAAGCTTTACTAAAGTCAAGATATACCTCATCTACTGCTTCCCCTGTATCCACATACCCTATAACACAGATGATGCTGGAGGTAAAGAAAACAGGGTCCTCATGTTACATACTCATAGAAAGGAGAGAAAGAATAAAAGGTCAATAGTTTTTAGACTTTTCTTGTTTATGTGATTTATTTATTGTAAGGTGATGAGTCAATGAGTTCAGGCTAGATGGAGTGTATGATTACATTTAAAGACCTTTTCGTGCATACCGTGATAGTAAATAAAGAGAGAGGATGTACAAGACTATTATTATGGGGCTCACGCTCAAACTACTATTTAATCCACATTATAATGAATGTATGTTTGAATACAAAAGTTCTCTGGATGTCTGCGTGTTCCACTTCTATCACCCTATTCTAAAATAAAGGGTATCACAATTATGCAGCACTCATAGTTAGTTTTTGTGAAACTGATACAACTACCCTCCAGACCATGGCATATTTCCCCATACTTGTTGATAGGAAGTGAACTATGGGTTTTGTGTGTGTGTGGCTTTGAATTCTCAAGCAGAAGTTGGTGGGATTTGAAAGGGACAACAATGAGTTTGAGTATCCTTTACTTGCAGTTCTCAAGCAATGAATTCTGATATTAGACAAAAAGAGTTGGGAGCCTGGGGCGGAAAACGGGCATCCTTGTTGATACAGGATGCTGCTTTTCATGTACACATTAATATCTGATCTTAATATTTCCCAGGAAGAAGAAAATTGCATTATCTTTACAAGCCTTTCAAAAACGCTTGTCTTTCTATGTTTTTCCCCTATGTAAAATCAAATTGCTGCTTGGATTGTTTGTCATTGTTCGGCTTTAGAAAACTCTCCATTTGATATGTCAGGTGAGGTTAGTTATACTAGGAACAATGAGAATATAACCTCCCAGAAAGCCAATGATAATGAAAGCCAAGTTAATAATGTTTGGGCAAGTCTTACCTCCTGCGCACAACATGTTGTGCCTATGCATGGTTGTGTAAAGGGGGAAAAGAGGAATAGTTTTCACAAACAAGGGATGCATAAGGATTTAGGTTTTACATAAGGATTCAGGAAAATACCCTAAAAGTTGGTTTTCTGTAATGCTAACTGAGAGAAGTATTTGCCCATGCAAAATTCTCTTTGAAAAGATCTATTATGCCATGTATTTGAAGTCTTACCACCATTTGTTAAAGTTAAGTGCATTTTTTAGGTTTGCTACCAAGGCATTCACAAAAATTAAACTTTAGTAGATTTTCATATAATAACCAATTTTTTCAAGGTGACTGGCAATAATAGAGCTTGCAGATTTTCCTACATGTTTACTTTCCTGTTCAAAGACAGTCTAGGGAGGATAAATAATATTTGATTATATATGAGTAAACCTACAATTTTACACATTGTACCTGAACGTATTTTATACAAAAACTTTAATATGCAAAACTGCATTATTCTTTTTATATAAAGATAGGCCAAAATATCAGTAATTACAAAAGTTATTATTCAGGTTCATAGCAGTGCAGCAGCTATTGTTCACTCGGTAATTACCTTGTTAAAGTAATATCCAACTAGCTCTATGTCTCATTTGAGAAAATGGTCTGCTCACCAAATTCAGGCAGAATTCCAGAATTATGCTTCACATTTTTGGTTTGGAAGATTAACTCAGCTTCAGATTTTCTGATTAGGAGTAACCAGCATCTTCTCAAGGCTCCACTGGATCCCTTGATGATCTCTTTGATCATGCATTCTTACTCTTAGCTCTAGGCCTATACATCAACCTATGGTATGTTTATTTGGCCATATCCAGGGGCGGCCCACAACATTTTGGCACCTGAGGCGGGGAGCTCAAATGACGCCCCCATGCCCCCTCGCTTGGGCTAAAACTTGGAAAGGTTTCAATTCTGCCTTCTTCCTGTTCTACTCCTCTCATGGTACTGCTCTGCTACCTACCCCAATAAAGAAGAACTAACAACTTCAAATGCCTTGTTCAAAAATTTTAAGTAACACTTAACTTTCAAATGCCTGAACAGCAAATGTAACTTTTCTTGTCTGCATAGTAAACACTGGCATTTTTATCTGTTTGAATAATCAAAGTGGTGCTTTCCATGCCGCCTTGGTTGCAAAGATTTGAACTGCTTCCTGCTGAAGGTCCACAGTCTGGGCCAGCTCATGCTCTGTTGAGATGGTTGCAAGACTGACCAGCCTCTCCTGTGTCATTGTGAAGCATTCTCCACTGGCAACTGTTACAGGAAGTGTTAGAAGTATGCGCAAAGCAACAAAAGCATTTGGAAAGAGGGTGGTCATCTTATTTGTGCACATATATTCCAGAACAGCCTTTAGAGTTGATCCTGCTGAAATGCATCTTGAAAGGGCTTTCAGTTTATCACCTAAATCACTCGCATCAATATCGCACATGTCATCATGTGTCAACACTGTCTCGAGTGCCCTGCATTGCTATGTAGATCTTCTTCAGGTATAGTGAAGAGTTTTGGAATATCATACAATATCCCAAATAAGGTGTGTTCCTTGAGCTGCGTGAAACATTCTTCAATTACTGAATTACACCATCTAGCACCGGGTTAACAAATTCAACTTTGAATTGTTGTTTGGGGTCTCTTATGGGATTATCTCGTGCCTCGTAATCAAAATGTCATCTTCTTCAGTGACTCTCGTATTCTTGAATGGGTGGGAAAATAGCTTCAGTGTGAAGTTCCTTTGCCCACTTCAGAATGTTTTGAAATCCCTCATCTGTCTGGTAAAACTGTAGGTATGACTTTGCTTTGTCTAGTTGTTCCATTGCTCCAGATATATCAAGGTGAACACCTTGGAGTCTCTTGCTTACAACATTTATTTCAAACAGTATGTCATGCCACAACACTAAGCCACACAGAAATTTCAAGTTATGTATGTTTCTGGTGATTCCATTTCCCTCTGCCACTGTTCTCCCACGAACAGTTCCTGTCATAGCATTATCCTCCATAATGGCAACTATGGCATCATCTATCTTTCCAATTTGGTGTTTGATAGGCTTTATTGCCTCCACTCGACTTTCCCATCATGTGGCACTCAGTGGTTTCAGTGTCAGAGAGGATGTTCCCAGATGTTGCTTCAAAATTTGCCATCAATGAGTTGATGCAGAGAAAAATACATAGATGCTTTGAATTACATTTAAATATTCAGCAGCCTCACTAGAAGCTGATGCTGCATTACTGACCACCAAGTTCAATGAATGAAAACTGCGAGGGACAAAAACAACTCGAGGGTTTAACTCTCGGATCCGTGTCTGCACTCCTTTGTTCTTTCCTCTCATGTGGGCACCATTATCGTAGCCCTGACCTCTCATGTCAGCTATCACAATTCCTGTATCTTCCAGCTTTTTAAGAATCACATTTGTCATATCAGCTCCTGTAGTATCATCAATGTCAATATATTCTAGAAAATGCTCTTTGACAGTCACCATTGCAGGGACATTTTCACTAGGTTCTGTTGTTACAAAACGCACCATTAAAGTCATTTGTTCCATATGGCTGATGTCAGATGTGCAGTCCAGAATAACAGAGTAATATCTTGCTGACTTCAGATCTGCCACAATCTTCTGTTTGACTTTTGTTGCCAGTAGCTGTATGAGCTTATTTTAAATTGTTTTTCCAAGGTAGCGGTGTGTGTACATTTTTTCGGTGGTGACTCTTCTTAGATGCTCCTCAAGTACAGCATCAAACTCAGCCGCCACCTCCACAATTTTAAGGAACTTTCCTTTGTTTGGCACATACAGCTGATCTGAAGTGCCACACAGTGCTCGGTTTTAGGTAGCAAGCATTCTCACAATAGTAATGAGTCTTTACAGAACATTTTGCCAGTAAAGAGACTCTGATGCAATCTTCTCTTGATGCTTATCCTCTATGGTGACTTTTAACCTTAGTCTCATCTCAAGCTCTTTCCCTCTATGGAATGCTCCCTGGTGATTTGCTGCCTTCTCATGGCATGTCAGATTTCTAGCCAGATTTTTCCAGTTCTTTGTTCCTGTAGAACCCAGTGTGGCTGGAACATTAGACCAGAAGAGTTTGCAACAAAAAACAGTATGCAGCATTCTGGGTTTTTGAGTACATAAGCCATGGCCTCTCCACTTTCACCATTGGGGATTTCATGCCAGTAATGTGTTGGATGGAAACTTCTATTTTCATTGTCTTTGGGGAACATGAAGTTTTTCACTTGCTGTGGTCCATGCAGTACAAGAAAGTCCCTCAGGCTACTGCTCAAGTGGGTCCACAATCCTGGATCATCTAGACTTAAGGAACTAAACGCAGCAGCAGCTGTTTCTTTCGCCTCCACTACACTGTTCTCTGATCTACACTTTTTTTCAGGAATGTGCATGGTTACATCCATTTGAGATGGAGATATGGATGCTGTAGTAGCTGCCAGCTCACCTGCACTCTGACTAATTGGAAGATCAGGCATCTCCTCACCACTCACATCCTCAGTGGGGCCGGAAGGCTCACTGTGAACATTTGTGTCTATGTATCTCAGGAGAGCTCCTTCCTGCTCAGATAGAAACGCTTCCTTTGCTTTCTCTCTTTTTCTGAATGCTGCCCCAGAGGGGTGTTTTCTTCTTTCACTCATGACTGCTGTTCTGTGCCAGCTATAGTGGCTCTCAACACTCAATTGAAGGGGACAAATAAGCAGGCTGGTAGCAGGGCCTGAGTGAGGGAAGATATCAGCATCTTAAGGGCCTAACTGGCTCCTACTACTTCAGTTGACTGCCTGTTCCCCTCAAGTGGGTTCTGGGAAGCAGCAGGAAACAGGAAGCTCCATGAGAAGCTGGTGTTAATCAGTCCAGGCTCCTGGGGTGCTAGAGAGGTACATAAGAGGCTCGTCTTCCTCTCTCTCCCTCTCCCTGCAGCTCCTGCTGCTTTCTGTTATTCCCTCTCACCTTTTCTCCTGCCTGCCTGTTATGTCTCTTGTGCCCTCCTTCCTCCAGCACAGCACTCCACCATCTCTGTCCATCTAGGGCAGAGAGAATACATATGCACCAGCAGCAGAAACAATTTTCTACACTCCGGGTCCTAGTGGCGCGCTCCCCCCACTGTCTGGCACCTGTGGCTGCTGCCTCAGTTCACCTCATGGTCAGCCCTGGCCATATCTGTCTGAGTTATAGACAGTGCCCACAGGAATGGAAGAGAAGGCTTACCTGTCCCTATAATAATAGAAAAAGTGTGTGATATTCCCCTTGCCTCTTTTGAGAGAGAGGGAGAGAGCTTTAGAATTTTATTTATCATCTTTTCCTTTGTCTGTTGTTCTCTCTGTTTTCTCACATATTTTGCGGGCTGGGGAGAGACTTGGTCTGTGTTGCATAGAGGACAAATGATACAGGCAGTAAATCTATTATCTTAACAAAACATGTAAAAGTTTCCTTGGATGATAGGATAGGACAAGAAGCAATGGGCTTAAACTGCAGCAAGGGAGGTTTAGATTGGAGATTAGGGAAAACTTCCTGTCAGGGTCATTACCTTTTGGAACAAATTGCCTAGGGAGGTTGTAGAGTCTTCATCATTGGAGGATTTTTAAAAACAGGGTAAACAAACACCTGTCAGGAATGGTCTAGTTATTATTTAGTTCTGTCTTGCGTGTAAGAGACTGGACTGGACGACATATTGAGGTCCCTTCCAGTTCTACACTTCTATGATTCTGTGTTTCTGTATGATGCAAGTGAAGCTATAAATCATGAAAGGGAAGCCCCTTCCTTTCTTTGATATTTCAGAAGTAGCCAAAATCTGTTGCATGAGGTACTGTGAGCTAGTGATGAACTTGGATCAACAGAAACCTTCCTTAAAAGTTCCAGCTTCTTCCTTCTCTTCCTCTAGAAGAAGTCAAACCCCCTGTTCCAGATCCTTCACGTTTCCTGCTGTGGGGGACAACAGCAGAATAGGAATTTGTGCTGTTTCAAGACCAATGTAGATAATAGATATCAACAGATAGAAATAATAAATCTCAGTATCTTATTCAATGTTACAGTGCTTTTGTATGGATGCTTTTGCTGCCACAGAAGATGCAGTAAGGACTTCGGAAATTTATTTTTCTTTCTAAACAACACAGAATCTTTCATCTGTCTACCATCATTACTATTTTCAATAGCAGCAGTGCTAAAGATGATCTTCCTCAAGTTTCCAGTTCATAGCATTTTCTCAAACCCTTCAAAGCTGCCAAAAGATATCTTAGACAACATATTTAACATAGGCTATTAAATGTGGCACCTTGGATTCCTCGGGACAAAAGTCAGGATTGGCTAAGTCCTTATTCATTTTGCCCACAGACCTCATGAGAGTTCTCGTACTTGAATTTTATGCAGTGACAAAAGTGCAACAAAAATGATTTCTGATTGACTTAATTATCTCAAAATGATTTGCTAAAGGTGAATTTCAGTGGAGGCTCCTACCATGTGTTCTTTCCAAGAATAGGAAGCTCCCAGAAATTAGGTTTCAACTTTTCTCATTCTTCTTGTTCTTTGTCTCTGGAACCTACGTCCTTATTTGTTGTAAGAAATCTTCATTTCCTAAGAGCATGATTTTTTAAAAGCCCCTCATGGAATTAGGTGCTCAACTTACAAGGACTTTGAGAGGAAGGTGGGTGTCTAACTTACTTATGTGCTTTTTAAAATCCCACCTATGGACTTTAATCCTGGTCCCTTGTGCAAAGGGTAAATAATATGGAAATGAGAGAATGACCCAACACAACTGCCTGTCACTCCATCCACTACAGGAGCCTTTGGCCAGTGGATCAGCATAGTAATAAACTCAATGACTTTACCTGCTACCCAGCTGTCCCTACATGTAGCCTTACAGGCTTCTTTACAACCTGCCCTTCCTGCCCCAGTAGAACTGTAGTGGGTCAGCTGATTCTCAGGCTTTGGACATCTGTGCAAGGATGAGAGAGATTTATCTCTAAAAATATCCTGCCTATCTTTTACCTAGATCTTTCTTTCCAATTATGACCTTTCTGTCTCATCAAACACAAACAGGGCAAATATTATATGGGTTCTGTCACTTGGAGTCAGAAGCGTCCTTGGAATGCATTGGAGAACACCACATTGTGTGTTTGCCCCTATATTGGCTGAATCTCTGTACTGCATGAAATGACTTCCCCCTTCAGATGACAACCTTATTGAAGTGAAGAGTTGCACTGAAGACCACTTGCCACTTCTTTTAAGTCTGGTAGAGCCCTGGCATCCATCAGTATTATTTCTGTGTACAGAAAGAAGCATCTCCAGGTAAGCTGCCAGCTAAGAGCAGCGCTGTTGTGCAGAACTCTCTCGGAATTGCAGGGCAGCCACATACTGGAGCCTCATTTAGAAAATGTCATGGTTCAGATGATTAAATTATAGAAAATGCAAATGTTAACATTTTGTGCACTGCTTTCTGCAGAGCTGGGGTGTCTCTTTGTCTCTGGAGCAGACACCATGCAGCAGAGCTGACCTCTCATCCTAAGCTCAGCAGAACTGGCCTTGCCCCACGCTACCCAGTGCAGGAAGTGAACATTAATGGAGGCAAGAACCCAGGGGCAGCCTTTTCCCTGCTGGAGCCTGCTAGGAGATTGGGAGGAATGTGGGAGGGAGCCCACTGGTCAGGGAGTAGGGGACTGTGGGACACTGCTGGACAAAGCTCTTGGTAGGAGTGGGGCTGGAGGAGGGGAGGGGGGCTGCAGGACCCAATCAGTGTAGGGGGGAAGGCTCTGGACAAAGGGAAGGAAAGGAGAAGAGGGGTCAGGGAGCAAGGAGACAATGGCATACACTTTAGTGTACTCATCTTTAACTTGCATTTAAGCTTGAATTTTCAGCTTGTGACTGTTACACATATTAGGGGTGGGCAGAGAGAGTTAAAAAAATAGAAAACATTAGTGTCCAAAAAACACAATCTATTTAAAAAACAACAACAATGTTGTGATTTTAATGGCAATCTCCTGATTTTTGGGGGTTTCTGAGTCATGATTACTGATCTTTTTTTATGACTGGTAATGCTGCAGCAATCTGTATTATTCTGATTTCATATATGAAAAAAATGGAGACGGGTGAATCCGATGTGAAGTGACTTGCTCTTGATCTGTGAAAAAACTGAGACTAGAACCTAGATCTTTTGACTCTCAATCCCTGCTCCCTTAACTTCCAAATGTTTGAAAGCTTATATGAACTTAATCTCTTGAGATTTGTCCGTCGCTACCAGACACACAGCAGATATTTTTCTTCTGCTGCAAGTGTTGCTTGAATCCTAAGAATTCATAGAATAGGCATAGGCAAAATATCTCTTCTATGCTGCCATCATTAATCCTGGATTTTGTACAGCAAAATACAAATTAATTTTATGTACTGCAGAGCTAAAAATCAAAGGTAATAAAGCCTTGCAGGTTGCTTCTAATCTTCTACAGCATGTCTGACTGCATCACATTAGAGCTGCAGAAAGGATAGTTTCCACTTCAGCACACAGACTTTCTCAGATTTTTATCATATAACCTGTTTTTGTGGGGAAATTACCATGCTCTCATTTATTTCGCCTGCAAGATTATAAAAGCAGCACAGACAAAAAAAATCTGTATAATCCAATGATTCCTGTCCAGTGGCTGCTGTAAGAATTTGTGCTTGTATATTATTTCTTGAGCAAGGTTTTTTCTCTTGAATTTATAACCAAAATCTACTGAAGGTAATACTGTATTCATAACATATTGTAGGTGCTAAATAAAACTGCTGACTTTTGGTGAAGTTTGTGACTGAAACTACATCTCAACTACTGGAGAGAGTCTATAGGATATTGCTAGCTAGAAATTAGCTCATTATTTATCTCTTCAGAGTGTGACCACTAACTCCAGCAATACAACTTGGATTGTTATGTTCACAATAAAGAGTTTTTACTTGCTACAGTTCTTATTTACATTTGTTTAATGTTTTCTTGCTTTCATCTGCATTCTTTAAGACTGAGGCAGTGCTGTCTAGTGGTTAGATCAGGGGAACACACAGCCAGGCGATCTGGGCCAAGGTTTTAAAGAAGTGGGTTTCTAAAACTAGGCTCCTAACAGTATGTTTAGGCATCTAAATAACTGTCTGAGTTTCAAATTGCTGAGCACTCAGGAACTTCTATAATGGTCAGTGGGACTACTTGTACATACACTTAATTGCATTGTTAAAGGAGAAGTTTTCAAAGGTGCTAATGGCAATTTAGGGGCCTAACCCCCATTACCAGTGAATGGGAGTTAAATACCTAACTGTCATCTTTGCCTTTAAAAATCTGCTCCCAAGGAAACATGCCCAACGCCAGTCATGTTCAAACCTGTGGGAGTAGAAGAAGCCTGTCTTGTGAGTGGCCTTTACCAGGTAGGCTGGGATGCTTTTAACATCCCAAACACCATGGGCTTGTCCACCCATGGCCCTCAACATGTAGGTAGGCACAGATCTTACAAGAAGAAAATGAACTTGAGTATCTATATCCCCTATTAAATGTCTGATCAGAAAAGAAAAAGAGCAAAACTTGTTCAGCCACATTGCAGTTGTATGTCAAATTTCTAAGACCAAATTGTATGTGTTACCTGGGCAGACCTGCTCTCCCAATTTGGGTTGTGGAGATGAGCTCTTTGGTCTCTATGAGAAACTGAGAGTTCTTTATGTTGTTTCTCATTCATACCTTTCTGGGCTGGTAGTGTGACAACAACTTCAGAGGCGGCTGCATCATCTTGTCCTTGTCTGTCATCTACCCTGTAACTGTTAGATGCCCTTATCTGTAGATCAGGAAAAGTAATTGAATGAATTGCAAAATAATTTTGTTAACTGACACAAAAAGTCCGATCTACACCTTTTTTCCTTAGAGAAATACCATGACATTTGGGCAGATGTGAATCAAAAATGCCATACAGATAGGGCTTATGCCTTTTAACTCTGTTGAAAAAGGAATTTGCATAGCTGTCAAAAACAGTACCAAAAAAGCTAGGCAAATAGAAGGTAGATCTATCATTTAGAGTGATCAGGATTATATGCGTTCACTGTTTTCTGTACCTTCTGCAGTGACAATTGCATCAAAAAGCTATCAAAATAGGTATAGCAGTTCATTTCACAAGGTCTCTGAAATAGCTTATATGAGTGCAAATATTTGTAGGGCCTAGTCTGGGCTAGTCACTGATTTTGAACAGTCACGCTAATGTCATACTGCGTCCCTAGGTGCTAAAAATCAATGATAATGCTAGAGTACTTTGTTCATTGTTATTTTAGAAAATCTCTAATCAAAGCAAGTATAAGTGCTGATGTGTGCTCAGTGGTGGAGTTTTGTGTATTCCTTGGAAAGATAATATTCCCTGGAGAGAGAGGAAAGGATTAGAAATGATAACCACTTTTTAAATACATCAGCTTGCTCATGTGTGTGGTATTTTTTTTATCAGCTTTACAGCAAAAGCTTCATTTTATTTGTGCAGGGACGTGGATAATAAGGAGAGGCCAGTGAGCTGATTTTTATAGTCCATTTGTAGCTTAAACAAAGATCTGGGATTTTGAGGATAAAGACCAACTGAAATACAGCATATTATGCAGCTTTATTTTTTCAAAAAATTGTTAATTTTTTTGCCATACTGCATGATTTTCCTGTGACCATTCCAAATGAGAATCGGAAATTTTAAATAGGAATTTGTGACAGAACTTCATCAAACCCAGCTCTATGACAGTGGCCAGCTCTCTTTGTATGTAAGAATGTGTCATGCATATGAACTGGTGCACTTATGATAAACAGAATTTGAACTTAAACTCTAATATTAGAAGGCACAATTACCACTGCTAAACAAGCGGGTTTTAAAATGTTTCTGTGAAAGACATTATTTATTTCCTTCTAAATTCTTGTAGCCAAACAGGAGGTGGGCTGAGCATTAGTGTTTACTGCAAAGGTGAATAAAACCAAGGCAACATTCACAGTTTTTCCATGCCACAATTCAAAAGCCTGATGAAACTCAACCTATGTCATCTATTGTGTAGGACAGGGATATGGAGAGATGCCAACAGCTTTTCAGTCCATGCAGGCAAGGCATTTTTTTTCTTTTCCCTTTTCATTTGAACTGCTGTTCAGTGGTGGTTATTTTGTACCTGGGGTTCAGGGCACAGGGTGCTTTCTGTCCAGGGTACATAGGTCTAATGTACATAGATCACTGGCTACATAGTTCATAGCTCTGTTTCCTGAAAGGCTGAACAAATTGCCTTCACAACTGAACAGAGGTCTCCTGCATGGTAGTGCAGAGCAATGGGCCAGACCAGTTTAGTAAACATCACTGAGGTACTATATGTAAGGAGTATAGATATTGTTTCTTTAAATGTGTAGGAGGAAACTAGGTGGGAGTAGAGGTTGCCCATGTAAGAGTCAAGGCAGAAGCTCTACAATGAAGGAAAGACACACAGATAGAGTAGCTTTAGAGATAATACCATTTTCCTTATTCTAATAAAGTTTCTCATTCAGTGTTAGAAGAGAATTTATGCTTTTTCTTTAATTCATTACTAACTCGGTCTAAAATTTAAAATTACAGAATCTCCGATTGATAGTTAAATTGTTTTTAAATTCTGATGGAAATTAAAAACCTTCAGTATTTGTAACCCAAACATTTTCTAATGCCAGAGAATCTGGAAATGAAGTTGACTAGAATTTGACTAAACAAAATGAAATTGTGAATTGAAGCTGCCCTGTTTCTGCTATCCAAGCTGGGAAAAATGCAAAACAGCAATCAGCATTATTGTAGGCCGTGTCTTCCAGTAGGTCGGACACTAGAATTAGATTCAGGAGACTTGTGTTCTGTTCCCAGCTTTACCCCTGGCCTGGTATGTAACCTAGAGCAAATCATTTCCTTTCTGTGTGGTACCCCTTCTCTTGTCTGTTTAGATTGTAGACTCTTCAGGGCAGGAACTGTCTTATTCTGTGTTTGTACAGTACCTATGACAATGTTACCCCAATCTCCATTGGGGCATCTAGACACTACTGTAACATAAATAATAATAGTGAAAATGTTAATATATGGTTAAAATTATTTCACTTTTAGTAACACAGGCAGGAACATCTGTTTGAATAAAACAGTTTTAGTCTTTTGTTATCCCTTTAATTTTTTATATAGCTACCACTCGTTTTCCAACAACTAGGCAGAGTGATGGGCAAAGGCAGAGCCCTCTGAAACTGAAATAAACCAAAACTTCTGTTTAATAAGATCAAGCCCTCTGACTATTGGTTAGATGACTTGAAGAGACAAGAGCTGAATTTGTTTTAAATCGCTTGGTTGCACCAATTTTTGGGAGGCATTCAGACTTTTTTGGAGTGTATCTGCAAAACCATAATTTATGTTGTATCTGCAGCCCTCATACCACTTTTTGCTGTAATCTCATTATATCTCAGATGTGAATCAGGGCTGGGCCTGACTAGTACTCTGATGAGAGTCCTCCAAGGAAAACTAAGGGTGAGTGACCAATCTCTGTATACATTTTTTATAAGGTACTTTGGGATCCTTCTGGGTTTAAGATGCTCTTGTTCACTGTAATAGTACAATGTAAAGGCCAGATTCTGCTGTCCATACTGATATTATTCTAATTCCACATTGACTTTAGCAGGACGATGTTTGGAATAAGTCTTATTAAGATTGAATAAGAGTATCTGACTCTCTCCCTAAATAAACTGACGCTAAATCTTTCAGAATAATCTGTGCTTTATGAAGATCCTGCTACACACAAACAAGAACCTGAAGATGTGATTAAAAGGTTAGCTCTTTGTAAAAAGCCATTAATGCCTATTGGATAAATGCATTTTCAAAATTGTCTAGAAGTATGCAATACTTACAGGTGTTCTTTTGAGATGGTACCAAGCTGCAAAATTCAGATCACATTTGCTTCTGTTGTGGATGTTTGTTCACATAACAAAACCACCATTACAGTCTGACCTAGTTGACAGTCTATGCTGAAGTAAGATCAAGGTCTGGAATTGTAGGGTGTTTTGCTAAAAATTGGCAAAGCTAGGTGATATGTTCAGGACTTGGGCAGTGCTTGTCCCCAACCACATTTGACTCTATTTAGTTTCATGAGTGCTAAAATCACAAAAATCTCTACCTACCTCATTTGCCATCCAGCCAATGACACAATTAAAATAGAGAAGGTTTGGCATGAAGCACTCAGATGTTGGACAAAGAACTGCTAAATCCTATTCACAGCCATGTTTGCTGGGGGATTCACACACGACCGCTCATAGCATTGAATATTGATAATCAAGGTTAGAGAGACAACTCTTGAAGAAGTTACTTCTCAGACCTGGTCTAAACTGAAAATTTAGGTCAGAATAGCTCAATGATGTGGAGAATCCAAACTTCTGAGCACTGTAACTATGTTGATCTAATTCCTGATGTGGACGTAGCTACCATCACACAGGGAGGTGGTGTTCTTACAGCAACAGAAAAATCCTTTCCATTGCTGAAGGCTGCATCTAAATGATGGGATTATACTGGCATAGCTAACAGCAATGTCCTTTTGCTGCTGTAGTCCCCATAGTGTAGATGTTGCCCAAGTAACCTCTGCTAATTTACAGTATGATTTGGTGAGTACCAACAACGTGCTCAAAGTTCTTCAAAATATTGTCCCTTCCCATGGATATTGTGATTTAAGGTTCCAATCTTGCAAGCTCATATACCACAGAAGTACAAAGATCTGCTGGTCATCTTGAAGAATTGAGGCCTAAATCATTTTGATTAACTAGAGAAATGGTAGATAGTTACTCCCTACTTGCTAATGTCAAGGAATTTTTGGAATTAACCCTGTTTGTCAGTCTGTTAATTGTGATCCTTTTCTAACCTGTACTTCTTTCTTAACTGCACTTTCTAAATGTATAACAATTTAAACCTTTCTTTCCAAGTCTATAATGGTGACACTGTTAATTTTTAATGCTTCAGTTTACAGTTTGAAATAAGCTTTTATGATGTTCTATTACTGTACATCAATTTGACAAGAGTTTGCTATTAAAGTTAAATGTTTTAACACAACATTTATACTTGAAAACAATCTCTGTCACTCTGGGATTGTTCAGCAATAAATAAAGTAAATTTTAACTGTTGTGAAAACGGTCTGTTGCTAAATCAAACTTCTATTATACACATATTATATATTACTTCCAATCAAAAACAACAATTTATTTCTATTACAGACTCTAAATTCAGTTACTGTTAAACAGTTAAGTTACAGGTTTCAGAGTAGCAGCCGTGTTAGTCTGTATTCGCAAAAAGTAAAGGAGTACTTGTGGCACCTTAGAGACTAACAAATTTATCTGAGCGTAAGCTTTAGTGAGCTACAGCTCACTTCATCGGACGCAAGTGAGCTGTAGCTCACGAAAGCTTATGCTCAAATAAATTTGTTAGTCTCTAAGGCGCCACAAGTACTCTTTTCTTTTTAGTTAAGTTACAGCATTTGTGAAGCAAAGCTGCCAGTAATGTATCCACACATTGCCATGATTTCCATTTGGATTACTTGTAATAGGCCATTATGAAAACATGCACAGAATCCAGAGGAAAAAAAGGGGTTCCAGATCGCTTAGTTTTTATCAGGGTCCATTTTAACCATTTGAAAATGGGATGCAATAATTTCTTCAGAATGAGAGAAGGATTAAGATGGCTTTCAGCATCTGAAATCCCACCTCAATTCTTCTTGTTTTCTAATCAATTGCCTTTAAGATACCATCTTGAAAATCACTGTGCAGCAAAGCTACTGTTGTGTGTATGACCAAATACAACTGGAATGTGCTCTGTGTCTTCTTTTTAAAGGTGGTCCTTATTTGAGAGAGTTTTAAACTCATAGGTGTTTTTAAATAGGCTTATGTAGACAACTGATGAGACTTTTCCTACAAAGATATAATTCACCAAGGGCTTGACCTGCAAGGAGGTGAGCACTCTAGCAGTGATCTTACAAAGCACTGAAGCACAGGCTTTGCTTTAGCCACATCTGAGTAGTCCCATTGATTTCATTGAGCACAGGGCTAGAGTGCAGGATGGAGCCCCAAGTGCTGGATATCAGCAAAAATTAACTCAGTGGCTAATGAAATTCGAAACCTCCCTGGGACTTGACATAAATTTTATATGAGGCCAGGAAAATGCTGGGAGCTTGATTAGAGTCTCTATTCACAGTCATCACCCACTCCAACTTACAAACTAGAGACCTTCAGTGAAAAGTTATACTTGGTATGTGGCCTTTCGTGGTAACAAAAAGGGGTTCCACTATGTTTATTGGTGAATTCCTTGCTGTTATGCAGGGATGATGTAACATCATCAACTTGTAGTGAGGCAGCTGACATACAGCCACATTGACTGCTAAAGCACAGTTGGTTTAAAACAAATATTTAAAAAGTAAGGCTGTTTTGTTAATCAAACTGAACAGGAGCCCATGTAGTTGTTGGTGCTGGTAGCTTTTCTTTTTCTTTTTTTTTTTTAAGTTTGATACCCAGCGGGTCACAACCCCAGCTGTCCAGCCACTGATATGTACAGGAGTTACATTTTTATCTTGTTGTGGATGAACCTCTAGAATGGGGAACAGAGTGCCAAGTCTGGGAGAAGCACTCACTCTCTTTGTTGTCAAATGAAGAACATCTTCATTGATCCTGAGAATACAATATATTAGGCACAAGAACTCCCCTTCCCTTGTGATCTTTACAGTCATGATGTGCTAACACAACTTCCAGGGCTTGGTCATCACTTTTGCTTAGTAGGCCTGTCCTTGTAGAGGAGAGGCACATAGTTGGGCAGGCATGGGTCTAGGTATCAAAGGCTCTTCCATTTCCAGCAGAAAGGTAGCAAAGACAGCAACTCGAAATATTTTTGTATGAAATAATCAGCCATTTGTCTCCTCTTTTGTTCTTTTCTGCCTTAACACGTTTCTAGCATTTCAAAGTTGTTATCAACAGAGATTTCCTGAACATATGATGAAGAATGGTGAAAGAAACAATGACATCTCTCAAACTGGCAGAACATTTTTACCGTAGCCTTGTTGATCAGAATACTGTTGGCAACTGGTTCTAGCTAAAGACAGATTAAGACGGGATATGGATTTGGTTTTGGCTTTGCAAAATCTCACTGATTTGCGATTGGAATACGAATCCCAGTCTTATGGTAAAGGGCATGAAATAAATGAAAGTTTGTGGTTTTGGCCCATCTTTGGTCTACAGCTCACCCTCATAAAAGTTATTGTGTGGGGAATGCTGCTGCTTACTGTCGCCAGTTTTTTTCTGCTTCCTATGCTTTCTTTCTGCTATCATTGTGTGTATGGAACAGTCAGCTGAGTCTCTCCATCAGTGGTTGCATCCCTCTTCATCATTTTCGTTTTTTTCATTTCAGAGTTTGTGATTAAATAATTGACCAGACACCTGGTTCACTTCCCCAGGGAGGCTGGATCATCTTCATCTACATTTGTACTGTAATTACAGATGACCTTTCCCCAGCTCCTTTCTTTTGGCACAGGAATAAGTAACGAATGATAATGACTCTCATATTTACACTCAAACAACAAATGTTTGTAAAAGTGACTTTTTCTTACCAAGCATAACTTTAGCAACATTTGCTGAATTAAAAAATATTGTCATTGCAAAGTTGACAATCAGCACTTTTCCCCATCTCAACAGCCGTTTAAATTCCCTTACTTGTGCCATCAAAATTCTCGATGAAAATTTGATCCTGGGTTTCTATCCCTTTTAAGATCTACTTCTGCAACAGCCACTTCTTGTGTCATTGTATCATTGAAACAAACTAGAATAATGTACAGCTTTACTGTGCTGTCATGTGGCAAACAGCAAACGAAGCTGTTTTGTGACTCTCACTTCTAGTTTTATTTCTACATGATGTGATACAGAATGTGTAGATTTGCACCAGATGTGCTGACAGATAAAATGGAGAATACATACTCCAGTTTCAATAACAGTAACCCTACCCAGCATGAGAAGGCTGCATCTGTGGTTTTGATCTCTTGCTGTAGAACGAGATTCATTCAGCAATATACACATTATTCTTGTTCTTCAAAAATAAAGTCAAAACACTTCTGGGAAAAGAGAGGCTCTTTTTTGATATTGGAGATTTTGTGTGATGTTTGCAAGTTTATAAACAATGTGTTGTTGTGTCTGTCCCCCACCCGGAACAATACCCCAACCAGTTCTGTTCATTTGATGTACGTGTAGTTAGCAGATTTACTGGGAAAATCTTTGTAGTTATTGGCATGCAAAACTGGCATGAACCAAGTGTTTGAGATGAGCAAACTCCTTTCTAATATTGGTAAAGAAAACATTGTCTGGAGCAGTCAGTCCATATCATTTTTAACACCAGAGTTACTTCTCATTTGAATCATGCAAGCAAATTGCGAGATGCTTCTCATTCTCTTGTCCTGTGTTACTCGAATATACATGTTGAGCTCCTTGCCTCACAGTACCATACCATGGGTACCCCTGTAAAAGGTTAGTATAAAATGATACAGCAGCTTATGTGATGACATTTCTCAAGTTGTATTTTTCTCCCAAGCACTCCAGAAAAGCAATCAGCCAGTTTTTAAGCAGCTCTGAGTCAAACAGGAATTCACCATCAAACTCTTCACCCATCCATAACCTTTAAATGTTTTAAATAAATAAATAAAAGGATCAGTATAAAATAATTTAGTAACCCACAGAATTCATTTAGCTTAATTTATGCTAATCATAGTGTACTGCTGTTCTGGCAGATAAAATAAAGCTGGTGAAGAAGATTGCATTGAATAAACTATAACAATTAACCCTAGAAATTATCACTGTGAAAATGATTTGAGCTCGCTATTGAAAATAACCAGTCTGACAAATTCTGTTAACTGTCAATGATTAAAGGGTTGATTAAATTCTTAGGTGTGTAAATACAAACTTTATGTATATTTTCATGGGTGTGCATATATATGATAGACATTTTGTTAGGTGTGTGCTTGTAGACATAAAATATACATTTTTAATGATAAAAACAAGTCTTAATGTAGGAGTGATTTAATTTTTATTATACAATTTTTATTTTGTTTTTTATAAAGACCATTTGATTATTTCTGGCATGCAAATTTAATTCAGATTTTTCTGTAGGTTACCAGGTTTGGTATAAGTGTGCATAACATAGGTTGCAATATTAGTACAGCTTTCAGTACCATCAGAAGTAAAGAGAAAAGACAACAAAACAGAAAAGGTTATAACCATCTGTCTGGGTGTTTGATCAGGAAAGGATGAATCATAGTTTCTGTCAGGTCATATCTGATAGAATTATGTCTTCGGCTCTCGGTCACAGAGGGACACCATGGAGCATATAGCTAACAGAAATAAATAACATGATTATCATATACAAACAACTGTCTAAGGGCTCCTTATGTACTCTTGTTTCTGTATCTGTTGATTTGGGTATAGTTGTAATTGAAGTTCTTTGGTTCCTGAGTTATCAATTCACAGAGTTTTGGATGGGCATTAGATATTAAACATAGGATTTTAAACATAAGATTTTGCTCTCCCTGGTTGCTATGTGAAAGGCCATCATAAAGAGGTAAAACTGACTACAGAACATACAACGAAACTGACCATACAAAAGTTCTGCATCGAGTAAACTAATGTGGGAAGGAAAACAGAATTTTTTTTTCTCTAACCCATTTCTATTGCAGGTGTTATTTGTAGTAAGAATGGTTACCAAATTGACAGGCACAATTGTGGTTTTGAAGTTGACTGTGCCCTTTTTAAGATTGCATGATGAGTTGAATGTGTATAGTGATTTCTGTTTTAACTCCTGGTTGTCAATCACTCATAAGTTGCTGAAATGTTCACTTTTGAGCTGAAATATTTCATGCATTATATCTGCTAAAGGCGATTTTTTTGAAGTTTAAGTAAAAATGGTTCAGCCACTTTTTAATAAGAGGAGAGAGATGAAGTATATACTTTTCCTGTTATAAAGAGAATTCTTGTGGCCTTTTTTGAACAGCTCTACAGCCAAACTGACTGAGGCCAAAAAGTCTAAATTTGGAATAGAAATGGTTCTCATTCGGTTCCTTTTGCTTTTTCTAGAGAAAATTGGTGTTGATTTGACTTATATAAGCCTTTGAGCAAGAGAAGAGGCCTTTTTTCCCCCTTACACAGTAGAAGGAATCACTGTGTACTTGGTTAATTTAGCTAAAAGTGAAAAGTTTAATGCAATATATTTCTGAATACCAGTAAATTCACAAGGGGCTGGGACCTTGTCTGGTGTGTAGGGAAGTGGAAAGAAGTGCTGCTAGTTTGTAAGATGCACAGGGACTAAGCCAAGGGCTTCCTCAGAGCTCTTTCCTCAGCTCCTACAGATCTCATAATTGATGCTCATAACACAAACTAACAGTCCTACCTACACACAAAGTCACGCTTCTCTGCCCCAGAGGAACATAGGGAGAAAAGAACCTTTTGTTCTAGGCTTCTTTGGTCTTTGAACTTGTGCAGAGCTTAGATGTCATAGTGATAGCACTACAGAAAATCCTGCAGACCTGTCATGCTACACATAAAGGGCCTTGTAGCAGCAATTTACCCAGTTTTGCAGCAAGGATGTTCACTGCCTCAATTTACTTTCTTTCCAGTCAATAAAAATACCTCACAAGGGAGGCGTTCAAATTAACTCTTACGAGGTCTGATTCATTAACAGTTTAACTCAAAGCAAATCTTCCATCCCTCTTATCCAGATCCAATAGTTCCTTCCAGCCCTTCCCCAAGTCTTCACCATCCTTACAGCCCTCCCTCCAGGGTGCAGCAGTCCTTTACAGCTCTCCCCAGGTTCAAACAGTTCCTTTGCCCTGATGGCATAGGGGTAGGATGACCATATTTCCCAAAGGGAAAACAGGACACCAAGGTTCCCCCCGCACTGCCCCCTGCAGGGCTGGCCCAAGCCAGTCACCTGAGGCCCCTTCCCTGTGCACAGCCGGCATCGCTGCTTGCTCGAGCCCTGCCTCCCCCACTCCACGGGGCTGACATCGCTGCTTGCCCCCCGCATGTTCCTCCGCACCACACTTTTTTGGCAAATGTGGTCATTTGTCCCATTTGCTCTTGCCAACTGATGAAGTTTTAAGCTGGGACAGGGCTTAAAAAAGGGACTGTCCCAGCCAAAATGGGACATATGGTCTGGTCATCCTACACAGAGCCAGAGAAGGGGCTTTCTCCCACACGCCTGACTATCGCTACAGCTGCCTTGGCAGTGCTCTAAAGCAGGCCTCCTGCCGGGCCTTTCCTACAGTCTTTGAGAGCTGATGTTTTTCTCCCCAGCAGGCTTCAGCTACCTGAAGCTGTCTCTACCTCACTAATTGCCTGATCCACAAGCTTGTCCATAATAGGTAGCTTTGTTATGTCACCTGAAAACTGAATTTTTAGTCCCATCACCTCTAAAGCAGGTTAAACCAAGCAGAGATGAAGTTGAACCCAACACACCTAAAGGGCTAGTTCACCTTATGACAGAGCCTAATTCTCCACTCTTATATCTGTTCTATGCTGGTGTTATTCCACTGAATTAAGCACCACTAAATAACATATAACAGCAACAAAACTGCTGACATGCGGTATATAATCCACCTTATTCCCAGTTAAATTAGTTCTGTATTTAATTTTTATCTTCTGAATTGCACCTAAGCAAAGCTGTACTGCTGAATGGGAAAAATGTGTAGTGTGAGTTTGCTGACAAAAACGATAAAATACACACCTTGGAGAAGGAAGACTTTATCATATAAAAAGTCTAAATCAATCTATACAATAAGATTCCAGGAATGTCACTCTGTGTGTTCCTCTGAAGGTAAATTGTCGGTTGAGGCAGTGTAAAGCAGTGGAAACAATTCAAGCATGGTTGAGCTCCCAGTAAGAATATCACCAGGTTGAATCATCCCTGGGTTTTGCAGGCTGTTACCAACCAATTTTTGAAGTTCTCAGGTATTTTGACTTGACAATTGCTGTACAATTACAGAAAGGTGTGTATCTGTGCTGTGCCAAGAGTACTAGACCATTGTGATATCAGAGATAACACGACCAATCATCACCTTTGCTCAATAGCTAATTTGCATGCTACAGTTTCATTGTATGAGGGAGTCTTCACAGATGGTGAATTACTGCCACACCCTTGTGCCTAGCTGCCACCTCACATATCAGCACAACCACCTACACAACAACACAACCAGCAAGTCCAAATACAGATAGCCCCTCACCCGAGCACATACCCCTTATTTGCCACCAACACAAATCAACCCAAAACTCCCAGTGCAACATAACACATGCACAAATCAACACTCATACTTACAATAAACTTGAGTGGCTAAGTGGCAAGTCCTTTGCTAGTAAGCATATATTGGGCTACTTTGACAAGGCAATAAAAGTCAGTACAAAAATCACTGTAAGATGCTATACAATTTAAGGGTGTAGAAAAAAGTATATATTATATGAGAAACGGTACATGACCCTGTAATTAAAAGATTACATGATAACACATAGTCTCAAAGGGGCAGAGAAAAAGTTGTGTGTGCAACCCTAATTTTGGCACGTATACTTAACTGTGCAGTCTTAATATTCTCTTAGTGTAGTTTTTTGTATGCAATGTGGTACATTTTAAATAGATATCCCAGTTATGCCAAATTAAATCTATAACAGTAGCTGGAAAGACCAAGCCTAAAATGCATCACAATAGTTGGTAAATATGATTTTAGGAATAGGAGAAGATACCACAATGAAAAGACTGTACTAGAAAAAAAAATCTGTGAAAAGCTCAGAAACCAATAGCCTTCAGAACATAGCAAAGTACAGCAAACTTTATTTAATTGCCCAAATTGCGTTGCACAAAAACAGAAAGTGTAAGTAAATAAATAAGTAATTGATGCAATTTAAGAATAATTCTTCTCTAGTAATAAAACATAATAGAGAAGACTTCCTGCTTCGATCCATAAGGAGGAATAAATAGTACCTCAGTAATGAAAGAGTTTTCCCCAAGGCAGTATGGTTTTGTTGTCCTTCCCTTACTTGCTGTGGTTGAAGAAAGGGCAGGTTAACACTTACACACTCATGTAACTCAGTCTTGTTTGCAATGTAATTATATAAATGGCACTTTATTAAAAGCCATCTTTTATTTCTCAGACTTAGAGACTAGTTCATGTGTTGATATAAAGATCTCATGCAACTCTTCACGTATTGCAGACAGCACTTCAAAAGGGTTTTATTTGGGATTGACAAAAAGAAAAGGAGTACTTGTGGCACCTTAGAGACTAACAAATTTATTAGAGCATAAGCTTTCGTGAGCTACAGCTCACTTCATCGGATGCATTTGTAGCTCACGAAAGCTTATGCTCTAATAAATTTGTTAGTCTCTAAGGTGCCACAAGTACTCCTTTTCTTTTTGCGAATACAGACTAACACGGCTGCTACTCTGAAATTTGGGATTGAGGAAGTCATTTACTAGATTTGTTCCATTGCTGATTTACAGTACATAGTTTATAACATGATTGCAAAATGGAACAGAACACTGAGTCTGGATCTACTTTGATTTTATTAATTTCATCCACTTCCAACTTGAAAAAATCCAGAGTATTTTATCTGTGAGGAGTGTTCAGTGAGAGCGATTGTAATGTGTATTCCATAGGTCACAGTGTGCTTTCATATAAGTGAAATGTACTGCATGTTTGAGATGTTGTTTTCTTTAAATTATGAACTACACTAAATAGCTTAACAAATTTATTTGAGCATAAGCTTTCGTGAGCTACAGATCACTTCATCGGATGCATTCGGTATTTTCCACCGAATGCATCTGATGAAGTGAGCTGTAGCTCACGAAAGCTTATGCTCAAATAAATTCGTTAGTCTCTAAGGTGCCACAAGTACTCCTTTTCTTTTTGCGAATACAGACTAACACAGCTGCTACCCTGAAAACTAAATAGCTTAACTGACTTTAGAACAATTAGATGCTTCTAAGATGCTAGGGTACTTCAAAAGCAGAGATAATGTTAACTCTGAGGTACTGATCATGCTATTACCACTGCTGATATCTATATTTAGATTATAATCAGATTACACACTGAATTCTGCTGTTTGATAGATTTTATTTGTATTTTATCTATGATAAAACCAGGAGCTGGATTGAGCCCATGCTCAATGACAGTGAATCACTGTACTAGTATTTCCCTGGTGACCCCATCATCTTCTGCAGAATTTAAGTTTCTAGTCCTTCTGGTTGTTAGGATAACCTTCCAAATGCAAAGTGATGGACTTTTCTCTTCCTGAGTTTACAGAAGGTCTAAAATAATAGCTCTAAGAAACGTGTGAACTCTTATTCATCTCAGTGGGGTGTTAACTTTGATTTCAGTGGTAAGTTCGGCTTTGAGGTTGATGGTATGATAAATAGCCCTAAATTTGCAAATGAGGGAAATAATGCATGCATACTCAAAAACCAGCATTTGCACATAAAAAGAAACATTGGCATGTTTAGTTCAGGGAGCTGTGTGTAAAATGATTGCTTGGGTAGGCAGTTGCCTGGTTTCCAGATGGGAAAGCAGGGTTTTGTGGGCACAACAGGTATGTGAGCATTTTCAAGAACACCCGTTGTTACAATGACTGTTTATATAGCACCACAGATGTACCCAGCACTGTGGAATGGGTAAGTGTGTCAAATAAATTAGTTGCTTCCTCACAGAGCTCAGAGTTTAAAAGTACATATCAGTACAATAGAGAAGAAAACAAAACAGAGCAAAGACAGAGTGGGAAGTGATCTTCATAGGAGGAAAACTTTAGAGGGTTAGTCTTCAAGAGTTTAATTAATAAAAGAATAATAAGGGAATGCTCTTGATGGACATTTAGTACTTTACATTTATTGGTTTTGGGGTCTCTCTTATCTGAACACCTAACAATATAATTTGCAAATTGAGATTGCTTATTTTAAATACATATTGACACAATATTTAAAATGGGAAAGATTCTCGTGGCTTTTCTAATCTGTATTGTGAAAACAGGATTTTAAAAAATATTTATGCCAAATTTCAGTGCAGAGTGAGATATAATAGCCAAGTTATAACCTCCCCTGAAGAAATACAGCATTTATGATGGTAACATGGGCAATCTTTAACTGCTATCATTACACTTTATAACAACACTAGTGACCACCACTGTGATATGTATAAATTCTACATGTGCTGTGCTATTATACTCAATTTGAAGGAGGGGGAAAAAGTGATGCTGCTGAACAATACTTCATGACTAGGTATGGGAATAGTAAGTCGCTTTAAATCTTTGCCAGTCATATAGATAGATAGTGCACTGTTTCTAAAATTTGCAAGTCAAAGGGAGACGCATCTAAATTCTTTCTGCTATGAAACCCCCACAGTCCTCTGCCTTTCAGGCAGAAGCAAAGAGGAATGGAAAATTCCAAAGTAACGAGCGCTTCGATTTTTTTTTCTGCAGTGCTGTGCTTAGAAAAATTGCACTCTTTCTTTCTAAGTCAAAGAAGAAAAATTAAAGTTGTATGACTGTTATAAATATTACATGTTCAGGGTATCAAGAGTACCTGTAATTCTCTGGTTTCAGAGGGTGTTTTAGAATTAACCCTTTCATAGGACTCAGTTTTGGGGGATAAAGTATATAAACATTCACATGCTGTCAGATCTTACACTGGTGTTTTGAGAGGGCTTGTCCTATCTTACAGATGCATTCATATGAGTAATAATAGTTGTTTGCATTTATGTACATCTTCCATTGGCATGATCAGCCCTATTTTACAGATGTGGAAACTGAGGCAGTGAGAGGAATGATGATTTGGCCAAATGTACATAGGAGGTCATTGGCAGAGCCAAGAACAGAACCCTAATCTCTTGAATCCAAATTGTGTGGTGATTTATACTCCCTGCAACCTTATTGCAGTAAATGGGGTGGTGGATTGTGTTCATCAGTATAGGATTTGGTCCCAGATTACGACTCCTTTTTCTCAACATTAGTAAAATTCAGCATTGAATTGAATTTCTTAGCAACTAAGACCAGTTTTCAGCCCTATTTCTTAGCCACACTTAGGAACAACTTCTGACTATTGCTGTGGGAGGAGTGCGGAAAGGGGAAATGAAGCTGTAGCAGCCAAGTTCCCTGGAAGCAGTGGTTGCATGGAAGGCACCTGGCTACACCCTCCAACTTAGATGAACACAACCCCTTCAGGTGATGGAATGCTACCAGCTTCCTTTTTCACTCAGGGAATGCTCAACACCAGCTTTGTGCCCGGGTCCTGGGGTAGGGACAGAGGTTCTCATTACCCTCATTCCATCCCACCCACCACCCCCAAAACGTACACATGTAAGACTATCTGTAGCCCATACAATCAATAAAATAATATATAGTAAATTTAAAGAGGACTTTCATGCTAAACCAAAGTTGAAAACAGAGTATTTATAGAAAATTCAGTGTTGTTGGACTGTATTTTGGTGCATTTCCTTTTCTGTTATTTTTAGAATTTATTTCTGAAAAAAACCTTTCTCCTTTTACATTTTTGCTTCTCCACTTGCTTGATCCTGCTGTGACTTTACACTCGTTGGATTACATTTTACCCTGCCCCTGTTAACTCCCTCTTAAAGACCCACTTCTGATGTGCTACTTATGGTGAATGGAGAATTAACTTTTATATAAATTGCCTACTGTAACCTCGGTCTGCCTGTCTGTATTTTTTACAGCATAAGCTGCTCAGAGGAAAGACTGTCCTTAAGTGTTCGTAAAGTCCCGAGTAAATTATGGGCTAGTCAGTGCTTGTGTAAATAAATAATAGTAAATAGGAACGATAACAAAATAATAAATTTTCTAGTCTATACTCAGGTAAAGCACTCAAAACTTCAATAAAAGTTTTGTGTGTTAAGGCTTCAGGATTGATCCATTGTGCCTATGTCATTGTTGTTTGTTTTTATGGAAATTAATGTGGTCTCACAAATTCACCATCCTGTCTTTACTGCAGAATCAAATAGGAGTCAGTAAGCTATGAGGAGGAGCACAATCTTAAATAACCACAAATAGCTTTAATATTTAGTAAGCAGACACAAACAATGAGAAAACGTGTAAAGTAAACTTTTAAATTCCATATATATGGTATTTTTAAACATTTCCCTAGAATATAGACTGTTCTTTAAAGTATTCACACATTGCAAAGCTATTTTTCACATCTACAGCATATCTGCCATTCACACATGCTAAATACATCCTTGATAATAACCATATTTTCCGTCTTCCAGTAAAAGTTTTGATGTCTTAAAAGGGACATGAGTCCTTCCCAGTATGGATACCTTTCAGTTATTTTTCAGAGGAGTTTAGAACAATAGAAATTATGTTATAATGTTAAGCAAACGTATTGCAGTAGCTTTGTTAACAAAACACATTTTGGATATGACTGCTGACGCTGAATGTATTTTCATGTGACAAATAGCTGTTACTTAATAGGAGACAAAGGGAGTTTGGAGCCACTTGAAAAAATGCAATATTGAATAGATATTAACCCAGCTAAGCATGTAAATGTATTTGACTGGTCAGGTGTGACTAGTTTAAATATAAAACATACAGTGAAACTTAGCTACTGTTGTTATGTTTTTGGTTTTTTAAATTGAATTTGAATTTGGTTTTCATGGATGTGGACTAATGCTAGAAATACATACTGTGGCCAAGCTTCCCTGCATGGGTGTGTAAATAGAATTCAAATCTCCCAGGGTGAAATCCTGGTCTTAGTGAAGTCAGTGGGAGTTTTGCTGTTGACATCAATGGAGTCGAGGTTTCACCCCTGATGTTTAACATCCATACTGTTCTAAACCTGTACCTTTGTTGAATGGAAAATGACAATTGGATAGAACTGAACAAACCCTGCAGCATTTAATTCAGGCAGGTTACACAAACCAGACACTGAAGGATATGTTTGCAAGACTGGCAATTGTACGAATCAACTCCTGCTCGTTTATATGGAAGCTAAGGTTTTGGTGTTCACATCACACAAACATGATACAATTTAATGTGTTCTGAGGCTGTGCAAATAGAATAGCTATAAAATTCCACCCATTCAAAATCTCGTTTTTTGCAGATTCTATCCCACTGTGGACAACCACTGAAGGTCCTCAAGCTTACAGAAATTTGAGCTATGATGCAGTTATTCTCTCTCTAACATTTGTTGTTCTCTGGGAAACACCAGAAGACCATAGCCTACTTCTCAGCTCTCTGATTCTATATCATCTTGTTTAAGGTGTGGGTTACAGTTTAGTACTGCCTCACTTTCCACCAGCGTCTTCCAGGGTAGTAGAAAGTTCATGTTTAGAATCACTTTTATAAGGTTTGTCAACTTGTGAATTCATCATAAGCGATATAAGTTTGATAATTGTGACAAGCAGACTACTGATGACATGAAAAGTCACAACCCTCATAGAATTTTTGGGGAGGAATGGTGAGAAAGAAAAGTGTGTATTAAATTGCAAACCTAGGATATGTACAGTGCAATAGAAGTCTTGCAGCACATTTGCGGCAGGCCAGGATCAGTTGACTCGGGCTCATGGGGCTTGAGCTGCGAGGCTGTAAAACTTCAGTGTAGACACTCGGGTTGGATTCATCCAGTCATTAGTACCTCTCAGTTTAACAGTACAGGGCAGCAGATGGAACTTTTTTGAGGGGAGTCTGTAGGGGTTCAAATTTAGATCACTAATGCTATCCTGGGCCCCTATGTGGCACAGCAAGTTTCAAAGCTGTCCAATTAACCATTTGGATTTTAGATCACTTACATGAATCAAGCTTTAAAGCATATAACATGGCAGGAATAGAAACCCTCTAGCCATTTTTCTGTGTTGGCATGTGCACAATGTAAAAAAATGTACATTTTCTTAAATACCATTCTCAGTTTGGGTCCCTTATAGATTTACTGGTTGCCATGCACTATCTTGGGTAAACTCAACAGATTGAGACCATTTTGGCATCAATAGTTCTATCTCTAGCTTGGGGGGAGGGAACCCACCTAGAAACTTTTTTTTAAATGGCTATAAATCAGGGCTTATTATCTGCAGAACCTCTGGCTCTAATGACACCACATTTGGGTCACTAACCCTATTCTGCACCCACCTGAGGCACATCAGATTTCAAAGGAATAGAACTAAGCATGTCAATTTTAGAGGACTTAGAAAGCCCACCTTTAAACAGATGTCAATAGGGGCTTAACTATAGGGGTGCTCTTACACCACTCTAATAAAAGCAACACTGAATAGCTGTTAGACTGTGGTTGATGGAAGGGAGCACTAGCGGATTCCCTCTCTACCATGATAAATCTTAAAGGGTGCTGTCTTCTCTTGCCACTTTACAATGCTGAAAGGAGAGTCTTTTCTCACATTTGCTTCCTTAAGGGGAGATACAGGAGCTTCCTGCTGTCCTTGAAGATCCTGATTAATTTAGGGGGCTGTTGTCTTACCATATGTTGCCCCTCCATGAAGTCTAACCAAGTAGATACTCTTAGGAGTAAGGGTTATTCACTGGAGTAAGGGTTGCAGGATGAGGCTCTTAAGTGCCCAGCAATGACACAAACATTTAGGATGGGGAGTAAATGATTCCAATTCAAAACAAAGGTGCAGTATTGTGCCATTTTATCTTATATCAGAAGATTTAGATCGGTGAATAAGTCTTTCCGGTAACATTTTGCACAAAACCATATTTTTTCTTAGCATGTAGGTGAAAAATTTCTGTCTTATGCTACCAAACTGAAAGAAAACTATAAATGCAAATGTATTCACATAGCTTGAATATACATTTCTTCAACAAATATTTGAGAAGTGAGGTAGTCTAAAGCTGTCTACTGAAGTTCCACAATGAAGTGATAGTAATAGTCTGATAACAAAACAAAGACTGTGGTAAAGAATTGCAAGGAGCACTGCATTAAACAATTTAAACTTGTATTTTAAATCATTACAGAGACACCGTGGGTGAGGTAATATCTTTTATTGGATCACTTTCTGTTGGTGAGAGAGATGAGCTTTCAAGCCACACACAGCTCTCCTCACCCACCTTGTCTTTGTTGAATTTCATTTTGTTGTTTGTAGCCCCGTTTATCAAGATCCCTCTGAATTTTAGCTCTATCCTCCAAAGTGTAAGCAACCCCCCTAGCTTTGTGTCATCTGCAAATTTGATCAGTATGTTCTCTATTCCTACATCCAGGTCATTAATAAAGATGTTAAACAACACGAGTCCCAGAACAGATCCCTGTGGAACCCCACTTGAGACCACCCTCCAATCTGACATCATTCCTTTAATGCTCTTTGTTTGCAGCTGTTTAACCAATTATGAATCCACTTAATATAGTTCCACCAAGCCCACATTTCTCCAGCTTATTTGTCAGAATGTCACATGGGATTGTATCCAAAGCCTTGCTGAAGTCCAGGTATATTATGTCTTCTGCATTCCCCTGTCCACCAAATCAGTTAATCTGTCAAAGAAGGAAATCAAGCTGGTTTGGCATGATTATTTTTAGTAAATCCATGTTGGCTGCTAGTGATCACCCCTTCATCCTTCAGGTATTCACAAATTGAATGTTTTATACATTGCTCTAGTAGCTTCCCAGCTATCAAAGTGAGGCTGATTGGTTTGTAGTTCCCCAGCTCCTCTTTTTTCCCCCTTTTAAAGATAGGCACTACGTTAGCCCTTCTCCAGTGTTCTGGAGTCTCTCCTGTCATTCATGAGTTTGCAAATATTATTGCCAGTGGCTCTGAGATTTCTTCAGCTAATTCCTTCAGTACTCTCAGGTGAATAGCATCAGGTCCCGCTGATTTAAAATAATTCAGATTGGTCAGAAGATCTCCGATGTGTTCTTTACTTATCCTGATCTGCATTCCTTCCCCTTTATTGTCTATGATAACGATAATCATCTGGTCACATGTTATTTTTTGTGAGTGTGAGAAGACTGAAGCAAAATAGGCATTGAGTAGCTCTGCCTTTCTATCATCTTCTGTTGCCAGTTCACCTTCTCCACTGAGCAGCGGACTCACACCATCTCTGATCTTTCTTTCTTGTCTGACATATTTGAAGAACTCCTTCTTGTTGTCTCTAGCATTTCTTGCCAGCTGTAACTCATTCTTTGCCTTGGCTTTCCTGATTTTGTCCCTACATACTTGTACTATTACCATGTATACTTTGTTGGTGACAAGCTCCTCCTTCCATGTATCCCTTTTGGTTTTTAGATAGCTAAAAAGCTCCTTGTACAGCCACATTGGCCTCCTGTGGCTCTTCTTATTTTTCCTCTGTGCTGGAATAGCTTGATGTTGAGCCTCTAGTATTATGTCTTTTAGGAACTGCCAGGCCTCTTCGATTCCTTTTCTTTCTAATTGGTCTTTCCAGGGGACCTTGCCTACTATTTATCTGAGTTGGTTGAAATCTGCCTTTCTGAAGAACAGTGTCCTGTTCTCATATCCTCCTTTCCTTCGGATCTTGAATTCTGTCAGATCATGATCATTTCCTCCCAAGTTCCTCACCACCTTCAGATTCGCAACTAATTCGTCCCTCTTGGTCAATACCAGATCCAAAATGGATGACGATCTAGCTGTTTCCTGTCACCTACATATGCTAAGAACTTGCAGGACGTATTATGTTTTAGAATCATAGAATATGAGGGTTGGAAGGGACCTCAGGAGATCATCTAGTCCAACCCCCTGCTCAAAGCAGGACCAATCCCCAATTTTTGCCCTGGATACCTAAATGGCCCCCTCAACGATTGAACTCGCAACCCTGGGTTTAGCAGGCCAATGCTCAAACCACTGAGCTATTCCTCCCCCTAACCTGTAATAGTCTTCAAACAGATGTCAGGGAAGTTATAATCCCCTATTAATACTAGCCCATATGTGTTAGCTAATCTTGTTATCTGCTCATAGAATGACTCACCCATTTCCTCTTCTTAATTTGGTGGTCTATAATAGACCCCCACCTTAACATAGCTACTATGCTTTTTCCTTTTTATGCCCACCCAGAGAATCTCAGTAGTTCTGTCGCTCACTTCCTCTTGGACCTCAGACCAGTGTATGCATTTTTGATGTACAGTGCAACACCACCTCCTTTTTTCCTAGACCTATCCTTCTGGAACAAGCTATATCCCTCTGTGCTGATACTCCAATCATGGGAGTTGTCCCACCAAGTCTCTGTAATGCCAATTAAGTCATAATTTTCTTCAGATACCATGATTTCCAATTCATCCTGCTTGTTTCCCATACTCCTTGGATTTGTATACAAGCATTGAAGATATTTTGCAAACTGCCCCATTGCTTTTCCTCAAGCCTTTTTAATGCAGTTATGGTTTCTAGTTCCTTCTCCAGAAATTAACCCCTTTCTCTTGTCTTCATTACTTGAGCCTAGATGCGCATTGGGTAGATTTTTGTCACCATGCCCAAATAAAACCTAGTTTAAAGCGCTCCTTATCAGGCTAGCCAGACAGTGTCCAAAGATGCTCTTTCCCAGTGTTTGATAGATGGAGTCCATCCCAGTACAGTAATCCTATTTCCTGGAACATCAGCTCATTGTTGAAGAAACCAAAGCCCTCTCACTGACACCACATGCGTAGCCACGCATTTACTTCCATGATTCAACGGTCCCTACCCAGGCCTTTTCCTTCAACAGGGAGGATGGACAAGAACACCACTTGCACCCCAAACTCTTTTAACCTTCTTCCTAGAGCCACATATTCTGCAGTGATCCTCTCAAGGTCATTCTTAGTATCATAGATTCATCATAGAAATGTAGGACTGAAAGGGACCGCAGTAGGTCATCTAGTCCAGTCCCCTGCACTCAGGGCAAAGTCAAATAACTAGACCATTCCTGACAGGTGTTTGTCTAATCTGTTCTTAAAAACCTTCAGTGATGAAGATTCTACAACCTCCCATCTAACGAAGGGTTTTCTATATAACACCCATCTCCTTACTTTCTTGATAATGACATGCCACACTCTTATGTGGTAACAAATGCTAGAGCATGTGTATTTCTTACTGGATTGATCTCAAACCTAAACTCACTTTGTTTCATCATCATGTTTTAGTAGAGATTACATTTAAATGAGACTTGGGGATTCCATTAATGGGTCTGAGGCTCGTTTATACAGAAAGTTTCTGCACTCAAGCCAGGATGTAAATCTACAATGCACCACCTTGGCATACAGTAATGTCCCATGTGAATCCTGCTACAGGAAAATGAAAGTCCCAAAGTGTAGCTTACATGCTGTAGCCGCACTGTAGTAGGGTTCAGACATGATGTTACTGCATGGCATGCTGGGGCATGGTAGATTCCCATCCTGACTTGGAGTGTAGTAACTTGCCATGTAGACAAGCTGATTCATGGGTGCACTAAGTCTGCTTTGCACCGCCACCCTAGGTATATTCAGACTATTTCCCAGTGAGATGGATTTTCTCCTGTAGCATAGGGTTGCCCTAGTGGCTTCTGTGCAACTCAGATTTCATCTGGTGGGTCGGGGGACATGCCAGGTGAAAATGGACATGGTCAAGATGCCCCTGCATCTGGCCTTTGCCCAGGTGCTGGAACAACCCTTTGGGCTTTTAGCTCTTGGATTGGAGTGAATGTAAAGGTGCCCCGGTTTTACACAGATTACAGTTTGGCCAATTTAGAGAAACTGGTAAGTGATAACATATTAACATCTATTTATTCATTTACTTATTTTACAAAACAAGAAATATGATAGATCTCCCTGTAATGAGCAATCAGGCAGATCTCTGTATCCTGTAGCATGTTCTTGGTTATATGAATCCTAGCTTATTAAAGTCCCGTAATTTCCTATGCATTATTTGCTGTTACACTATGTCATTAGTCGTGACATTTCTCCCTATACTAGTGGTATGATTTGTATTTCAGTTTGATGCACACTCTAAAGGATCTAGAAGGAAGTCAAGAATCATTCCTCCTAAAATAAGAGAGATACTGCACAAAATCACTTCGGGCAGAGTTGGGAATAGAACTCAAGTCTCTAATATGGCAGTCTCAAGTCTTATCCACTTTTTCTGAAAGGCCATGTTAAATCTATGTGCTTGATTATCCTGCCTGTAAACACTAGATCACTCTCTCCTCCCAGAACTAGGAATAAAATGCAGGAATCCTGATTCCCAGCATTCTGCTTCTCCAAATAATTTAACCCTCTGGCACAATGTTTGTCAATTCCCCCTTTAGTGGTTGGTCCCCATAGAAGCTAGTAGTTACTCATTTGTAGGGCCCCACCAAATTCACGGCCATGAAATATGCATCACGGACAGTGAAATCTGGTCTTCCCACGTGAAATCTGGTCTTTTGTGTGCTTTTACCCTATATGTATAGATTTCACGGGAGAGACCAGTGTTTCTCAAATTGGGGGTCCTTTCCCAAAAGGGAGTTGCTCAGTTATTTTAGGGGGGTTGCGGTATTGCCACCCGTACTTCTTTGCTGCCTTCGGAGCTGGGCAGCTGGAGAGTGGTGGCTGTTGGCTGGGTGCTCATCTCTGCAGGCAGCGCCCCGCTAGTATAACTCTAAGAATTTCTCAAGCAGCATTTTTCTTACTTTGCCTATCTGTAAATTGTGATGATTATCAGTGGAAATATATTTTCATTGGTTTATGTGTGTATGGTGAAATCAATGTCTACCAACATTTACCAATACAAATCTAATCCTTCCAAGCCTATACATAGGTCAACATTTTCAAGGCAACGGATACAAGAAAAAGGGCTACAAATCCCATTTTTATGACTGAAATCTAAGATTCTCCTTCATGAACCAAAAGGGCAGCTGTTGTAATAAGAGGCCATATGAGCCACTTCCAGCTTAATAGTGATATTTAGGCTTAGGCCTCTCAAGTGAGCCATACAGCACTATACAAGTATATAGCCACCGTTTATTTGTAGTTACATGCCTGTACATATTCAGAAACATAGAAAAGGGCCTGATCCAAACACCCCCTAAAAGAGTTCTGAAGCAGATCTGGACTTTGCATCTTGGACTTCTTTCCCCATGAATGTGAAAGTTGAAAACATTTAGATTCTCCACTTGGGTTGGGTGATAATTACTGGGGTATATAACTTTTTTTCCCCTCAACAATAAAGAGCTTCACTCTTTATTGCATCCCTAGAGGATATATAGTAGTAAAAGGGAAAAAAGCACAGTAATCAGGAAAGAAAGAAAAAGAAAGCTCAGATTCAGGGGAAAAAAGAAAATTAAAGGTGTTCACAAAGTAGAGTATACATTTTTCCAGAATGCCAGTGAATAAATTATTTTCCCAAAGGTAGCTGAGACCTAAGCTTTGCCAGTTTCCATCTAATAGAAGATGATAAACAGACAATTCACTTTTGTCATTGTGATCATCCCTTGCTTTACCTTTGGGGTTTTCATTTTTGTCCCCTGGCCCTAGAAAACTTTGGGATACATGATACCTGCCGCATCTGAAGTGAGTTGTAGCTCACGAAAGCTTATGCTCAAATAAATTTGTTAGTCTCTAAGGTGCCACAAGTACTCCTTTTCTTTTTTGCGAATACAGACTAGCACGGCTGCTACTCTGAAATCTGAAAGTAGGAAATTATGAAGCCTTCCACTATGAATGAATTGTGATCAAATGGAAAACACCTCATCTGTCTACATGGACTTAGAATCGTAGAATCATAAAATATTAGGATTGGAAGAGACCTCAGGAGGTCATCTAGTTCAGTCCCCTGCTCAAAGCAGAACCAACACCAACTAAATCATCCCAGCCAAGGCTTTGTCAAGCCAGGCCTTAAAAACCTCTAAGGATGGAGATTCCACCACCTCGTGAAATAGTGTTTCCTAATATCCAACCTAGACCCCCCCACTGCAACTTGAGACCATTGCTCAAGTTTCTTTGCTTCATTCTTCCTCTGCCTATCTGCAAGCATGTTTTAAGGACTGGAAACCCAGAAAGGAACGGAGCACATCTGTAGTGACAGACACAGTTTAGTGACCAAAACACTGCAGGATTTACACTTTTTTGGGAGTGGTGTGGGGGAGGGGAGATGCAGAGTCCATTCAAAAGGCTGTAATTATTGCCTTCAGTCTGCATAACCCTCCATGTTCATTGCTGTCAGAATAGAGTAGTATATCCTGATGCAAAGAACGGGAGAATAATTTCTTCCCACACAGAAGAATGAGAGATTAATGTTTAATTGCAGCCAGAATATGTGGTGCTCACAGAATGATTCCTTTCCCTGTAAATGTCTCCATTGGTACTGATGCTGGTGCTCATCTCCATATGCCCTTACAATCTGCTAACAACAGTGCCTTGCTGCATAAGCAGTTTTTGCTTTTTTTTAATAAGGAAAAGGAAAGTCTTGTGGTCCATCCCTGTAGTGTAGTTTAAGAAAGAAACCAGAACACACAAGCAAACTAGGGCACAAATTAGATACCTTTAACTCTTTCATTGCTCTTGCCTCCTTTCCTTGTTTTAATTTACTAATAAAATTTTCGATGCTGCATGCATGGTATCCTTCCAGTTCTCACCCTTCCTCCCTCAAACATCAAATGGCAACTGCCAAGTGATATTGGTATCTTGCCACCTGTTATTTGTTACAGCAAGTTATTTGCTTCTACTACTGGCTTCTTCAAATCACTGTAATGTATCAAAGAGGAGGGTGAACTGCAAAGTGTGTCCAAGTGGGATCACTTCAGCATTGTGCCAGCGAGAGAGAACTTTCTGAAGCATAAATGAAAAAAAACCCAGACTCTGTTGCAGCCTGTTTTGTATCATATGTAGAAAGCAGCAAAGATTTGCTGAACTTTTGCCACTGTAAAGTAATTATAGCCTAAATCACCCCGTTGTTTGTAAAGGAGCTCTTTGCAAAAGCTCTGCCACACTTTGCCGTGTTCTCTAAGCCTTTTAAAAAATGGAACAGAGCCCACAGTGCTGTGTTCTCAAGACAGGCCCACCAGACTTTGGGCTCCAGTAGCCAATTTAATTGCCCCTCTCTGGCTCCCCTGAAATGGTGTAGAGAAAGGCAGTGCTGTGTGCCGTGCATGAAATCCATACCTAACAAAGGGCTGGGATATGGGAAACAGCACAATGTTCATGTTAATCACAGACTCCAGTAAAAATGAAATGTCAGACACACAGGATTATATGATCACAAACATATCACAGGCCCATGCTGCCTTCGTATCTCTCTCACTCATGGAGCACTGGAATGTAGGAATAATAATAATTTAAGTTTCTATAGCGTCTTTCATCACAAAGGATCCAGAGATGATTTACAAATGTCAATCATTATATAAACTACCTTATAAAACTGCAGTGTTCTGAGTAATGGTCCAGAACACTACAGCTTACATTGGTGTTACTGAAGTGATTTGGGACATTACTGGCGAATACTATAGAGTTATTTTAATAAGAGAAGAAACAGGTTCACTGTAGCCAGCATAGGAGTGAAACATGGCAGCTGTTTAACAGTGCCCAGTAAAGCAACACAACAGCACAGCTCAGGAAATAAAGAAAAGTATCTTCCCCCACTGAAAATCCATGAACATTTGAGGCTAAATAGTGTAATTGCACAAGGTGGAATTTATTCAGGACACCTGGGTAAAACTCCTCCTCTTCCAAAGAGTGACATGGGATCTGTAATTATCCCAGATGGTCACAACCTTGGTGTTGCAACTTGTCTAAAAAATGGCATGTCCAGCAACTTGGTGATCTACAACACTATAATGGGGTATGAACTCAGTACTGATTCCAGGGGAAGAAGCACCACCTGTGGAATTGCTAACCCAGCTTCCTGCAGCACCTTAATTTTCCTTGAAGGTCTCTTATTAAGTGCTGATATTACCTGGCCCCATTTAGCATATGGAATTTAAAGGGATCACAAGCTGAGGCAGTGTTGCAAGAACAAGTAATGGGAGAGAATCTGAACAGAATGGAATCAGCCACTTCCTATTTTTGCTGAAGGATACTTTTTGGTAGACAGTTCAGTAACTACAAAGGAAGAGCCTTTAACCCTCAGAGTGCTGAAGTGGCCTGTATGAATCTTCCTCTTGCATCCATCTAGCTGGCAAGAAATTTTCATTTAAATCAGAAGGCAGCTACAACCAGCTTTTGTCGAAACTGCAGGTTTTTTGTATGACCTTCCTTGCATAAAATGTTAGCCTGAGTGCAGCACTGTTGTAGGTAGGCTTATTACACTGACAAACTAGAAATCTTTCTGGTTCCAGATATGTGTAGTGACTCATCTGCGTATGAATATTAATCTGGAAAACTTCTGAGATTTTATTTGTCCCGTGAAGTCAATGTCAAGAGTAAAGCTGATGATTAGAGGCCTATATTTTGTTTTGTACAAATTAGAGGTGGAAGTGAATGGAAAGGGGCTTCAAAGAACTACTACTAATCTACATGAGCAGCAGTGCAAACACCTACATGCAAAACATGTTTCCACATCATGCGAGTACATATGGTTATTTTTTTTTAATACCTGTTAAATAGAGGGCAGTTTCATCGTTACTTTCAAAGTGCTCTGTGGTTTCTTAGACACTTTTAGAAATATCCAGTCTAGTCTATTTCTTATTGTGTTTGTAAACATTTAGGAGATAGAGGGAGGAGTTGTGCACTCTTTGTTGCAGCCTCAAATGTAGCCCCATAGCTTGAATATTTGTACCCCTATTTGTATTATAGTTATTTTTTGCTGTCCTGTTTTGCTCTAGACCAGTGGTTCCCAAACTTGTTCAGGGAAAGCCCCTGGAGGGTCCAGCCGCTTTGTTTACCTGCCGCGTCCGCAGGTTCGGCTGATCGTGGCTCCCAGTGGCCACGGTTCGCTGCTCCAGGCCAATGGGAGCTGCTGGAAGCAGTGTGGGCCAAGGGACATACTGGCTGCCGCTTCTAGCAGCTCCCGTTGGCCTGGAGCAGTGAACCGTGGCCACAGGGAGCCGCGATCAGCCAAACCTGTGGATGCGGCAGGTAAACAAACTGGCGCAGCCCGCCAGGAGCTTTTCCTGCACAAGCGGCGGAACAAGTTTGGGAACCAGTGCTCTAGACAACAGTTATACATATTGTATTCTGAACCAAACAGGAATGTTACCAAATGATCAGACTTTAATGTGTTATAGGTGTTTTTTAGACCTAAAGGAAAGGTTTTGCTGGCTCTAAGGAATACATTGGTATATATAAACTGAAATGTGGAAAAGTAAATGTCAAAAATTTAAACTAAAAGGTGCAACATCAGTACATTGAAGGGTACATTTCCAAAACATCTGTGGTATTTTAGCTGTATAACCCCCATGACATTTACTGGGGATAAGGCAGAACAAAAATCCTGTAGAACAATTTGAAAATGATAGGGCCCTTTCCAAGCCCATGTCCAGACAACCAGAGGTGTAATTCTGAACAAAACTGTAATAGTCCAAACTACAGATACAGTAATGGGCCAAGTTTGTAGATTACAGTTTATTGGGATGAGGAGCACAGTTGCCAACTTTCATGTGGTAAATAAGCACCCCGACTTTCACAATAAGACAAATATCAAGCTAATCCCATTTCAAAACAAGGCCAAAACAAGCCAATCTCTAAGAACCCCAACACTCTATGTGACTAGATCTCCTTGGCATGCAGTCTGGGACTGTAGTGGGCCCTCTGTGCACCCCAGACTCTCTCCCCCCCTTGCCCCTGCTTGCTCCCCCTTTGCCCCTACTTGCTGGGAGCTGATCAAAAAAAAGAAGCAACAAGCTGCAACAAGCTACGAGCCAAAAACTAGCCAACAAACAACTCACAAGCTAATTAAGCCAAAAAAAAAAGCCCAATTTCTGCGTTTTTTTTCCCGGGGGTTGGCATGTCTGGTGAGGAGCTCATGAAAGCCTTCCCCACACTGTGAAAATCCTCACAGATACCACAACGCATCATATTGCATATAACTCTTTTTAGGAAACAATTCTGCATTTGTGAGGGGATGGATTAGATGGCCAAATAGATCTTGGTCATCTTTCATTTCATGTGATTCTGTAATGCTCTGTCTTGGTTCTATTAAACTGAAATCCCTGCTGCTATTTAAAATATATATATTTATGTGATCTTGATTTGCTATACCTTGATATCCAACTATTGGTTTTAATTAGAGCAAATAGTGCTCTTCCATTTGACAGTTGCAGAACATAGCTGATTACATGATTCTTTAAACCCTGTAATTACAACTTATAAATAAGTAAGAGAATTTGCTATTTCAATTTTATTTAAGTTTAGAAATATGCTTTCTGTGTTGGCTTTCTATAGACCAATTAGTGATTGGCTGATGTGGAAATACATGCTACCTACTGTCTCTTCTCCTTAGTGTTCACTTACATTGTCTTGTGCAATTCCTCTCTAAGGACCCATTTCAGTTAAAACTCCATCCAACTCCTGCGGCACAGTTCTCTGTGTGTGGCCAGGAAAGCTCAAAAGTCTGCTTCGCTCCAGAAGCCATGCTGCAGAAGCCAGATGGATTTTTTTATTATTATTACTGAACTGGAACCTTAAAACTAGCATGGGCATGGCTGGATCAACAGTGGCAAACCCATACATATTGTATAGTTTTAGTCGGCATTTGCTAAACATCCCCCAGATTGTGTATGTATGTTTTTCTCTTTTCTCTTGGGTGGGGGGAGATGGGGAATCTGCAACAGTTGTACAGAGAGTTAGAATAATCCACTGTCACTAATCCTCTTTAACAGATTCAGTGCATGAGCCAAAGATGTTCTCACTTTCCTTCCCAGCTCTGAGTCCTGATCAAATTCTCTGTTCTTTACCACGACTAGATGGTGTATAGTTTGAGCTGGAATTAGAAAGGCAGAAGTAATGCCATGAGGCTAAGCTTTTGTTATTTTTACTTCAGCTTTAGTCTTTTAACAACGTAGTAGTAATAATAACAATATCCTAAATGCATAATAAGGTCTTTCATCCTAAAGGCTCCCAAAGCTCTTTACAAACTCTGGACTGATACCCCAATTGTTCAAAGCCAGTAAGCACATGCTTAAAGTTAAGCACCTGCTTAAGTGCTTTTCTGATTCAGGATCTAAATCCTGACATTCCTACTCAGATTTTAATAGATTCATAGGTGAGGTAAAACTACCCCTGAAAGCCATAAGATTTTTGCCTGGGTAAGAATTGAGTAAAAACTGAGAGATTACTTCAGGACTTGACCTACCTGTAGTGGATTCGCTTTACCTGCCACTGGCTTGCAGCCACGTTGAGAATGCCATGTTGCAGCTCTTCACAGCATTTTAGAACAGTGAAGATAAATGGCAGAGCCAGTTAAAACTACAAGGGAAATTTAGGGAAGCACAATATAACAGCCCAAATTAGGCTTCGGTAAAGAAACCAAAGCCAAGACCTCAGAGTGCTATAGGATCTTTAAAGACCACACGTGATCAGGACCTCAGATTGACCTCTCTTAAGAAATGTGGCATATCCAGTAGCAGTAATGTGAATTAACAGAAGAGAGAAAAAAGCTCAAACAACAAAAATGGCCTGTTAGGACTATGAGTATAGGCTAAGTCTATGTGCTTGGGAAACAAATGAAATCAAAATCTCTATGTAGTTCTGAAAAATACTGAGCTCTACTGTGAAAACCCAATGTTGATCCAAGAGAGAGAAGCAAGCAGTAGTCACTTTGAATGAATGCTAAAATGAATATTTGATTAGAGATCCTTATATTTTTACAGTGTATTAGTCCCATCCCTCTCCACCAGGAGACAGCTTGCTGGAGTTTATAGGAAGAAAAATATCCCTTTCCCGAGTACTTCTTCCTGTCACCTTGGGCTGAGGGGATTACAGTGTGTTGGCTCCGTCATAATGCTTCAGCACAGGCATTTCATTTAAGCAGCCTTCATAGCATATGTGCAGCTTTTACAGAAACTATTTATATTTTTTGAAATGTCCTGTTACTGTTGCGAGGACACGGTTCCTTGGAGACTGCACACATGGCATGATGTTGCCTATCTCACAGCTGGTTAGAGACAAACTGAAATAGCACTGGTGGTAAAATCAGCCATTTCAAGGAACGGTTTTGTAGAAAGGGAGCTTGTTTACTGAAGCAGAAATTCTCTTCTTGTGATAAGTCCCCATGGCTGGTTCGGTCTTTTAATCCAAACTAACTGTGGCTTTTCAGTCACAGCGCATGGTAGGCGTGTGGTTCTGCATCATCTGGCTGCAGCTCCCAAAGGCAGCATGTCTGGGAAAACCCAGTGGACCAGATCCTCAACTAGTTTTGCTCCATTGGCTACACCAATATGCCCCAGCCGAACATTTTGCCCAGTGCTTCCAGCAGTCCTGACACTCTGCATACTGCATCATCATCTCCACCTTCTGACAGTGCAGCATGGTTTCCTTTCTGTGCCAGTTTAGTTCTACTGGCCATGTTCCTTCCCAGCATCTCTGGAGTTCCTAGCCATGGTACTTCTGCCAACTCTTCCACTCCTCACACTTGGGGAGATAAGGATTGGAATGGTAGCTATCCTCTATGCAAATTTTGAAAGGAAGATTCTTGTGCCCCCCTGGTCCCTTGAACACCTCATACACAATCTAGCCTTAACCTAGATAGCAGGTAATTGATACTGCCAAAACTTGTTCTTTATGCACAAGTCTCCAAACATCTCCTTGCTACGAGAACATGATGGATCTTTGTATTAGACACAATTTATGCACTCCCATGGGGAGATACGCCCATATCTAACCATGTGTGTGTGCAAATTGGTTATTTGCATACATACATCTGATTGTGTGCAGAATATGTTTGCATGTGTTCAATAGGGCCCAGTGTCTCCAAATTCACCAGGGATGCCATTTCTTAGACCATCATTATTACTTTTTTTTTTTAATTGATGGCTGCAAGTGCCAACTGGCCTTTAAGCAGAATGAGTTGCCGAGAAGCCTATAAAGAAGAAAGAGAAAATGCATAGTTTAGTAATAAAGCCACAGGACTATGATGATGATGTACAGATTTATTTTCTTTTAAAATGCCTTTAACCTTTTTCTAAAGCACAGCCCAGAACACTGACCATGTGTTGGTCCTTTATGTCAGAAAATAAGATAGCTAGATTTCTGCAGCAGGTTGTTCATTCAGTACTGTGAGTGAGAATCTCCTTCTCTCCGTTTGCGTCTTAAGATGGTAAAACTTTGGACTCTCTGAATCCTGCAAACACTCTCTTTTTTCCCCCAATCAGTAGATTTAACATTTACATTCAGGAAATATATGGAATTAAAGGCAAATAAACTGTTAGAGAGACTCTTAAGTATTGACTTAAGTGGTGAGATCATGCCAAGGAAGTTAATACAGCCAGCTCTAGGTGAATGCTGATCAACTGATTTATTCACCTCTTTGCATTTCTAAACAAAAACATATGTCTAAAGGGATAAGTGTTTTCAAAACTAGGATGAAAAACTAAAACTGCCAAGTTCCCCTCAAATCCTTGCTAGCCTCACTAGTTTCACTATTTAAAGCTTAACAAAACAGAATGAAAACATGACATCTTAAATGCATTGGTGTTTTAAGTATATTTCCTATCCTGTACTGGTTTATTAATTAACAAGGATCAAACTCAGCCCTTGGGTTTCTGTGCATGTGACTTCAGTTCGTGGTAGAATTGGATCCTATGCATGCAAGACATTTCTGTTTGTCTTGGTCATTATTGATTTTGCACTCACATCTGATTGTACTGAGAGGTTATGTCTGTGTTTCTATTCTATGTAATCTAATTTTAGGGATTTATAACTTGGCTGTGAGAATGTACAAAGAGAACTTGATAAGGAGCCCAGGATCTGAAATCAGTTTGGGCCATTTTAAACTATAAACATGCACAAAGAAAATTCCATGCATGACTCCATGCATCTGAAGAAGTGGTTTTTTACACACGAAAGCTTGTGCCCAAATAAATCTGTTAGTCTTTAAGGTGCCACCGCACTCCTTGTTGTTTTTGTGGATACAGACTAACATGGCTACCCCTGATACTTGATACAAAGAAAAGGGCAGTCTTTTATTTATTTATTTATTTATTTATTTATTTTTGCCTGCCAAGTTTTGATGTGTTTTATCTCATCCTAAAATGCAAACTTACAGGCAGTAAAATGAGGTCTATTTTCTTAAACAAACAAATGAAAAATAAAAACAAATCCTCCACTTATTAGTAACGTTTGAAAAAAAAATAACCCCAACTATACATACAATATGGGGGCTAATTTAGCTACAACTAATCAGGAAAAAGATCGTGGAGAGTTCTCTGAAGACTCCACCAAGTGTGCAGCGGCAGTCAAAAAAGCAAACAGGATGTTAGGAATCATTAAAAAAGGGATAGCGTATAAGACGGAGAATATCTTATTGCCCTTATATAAATCCATGGTATTGCCCACATCCTGAGTACTGCATACAGATGTGGTCCCCTCATCTCAAAAAAGATATACTGGCATTAGAAAAGGTTCAGAAAAGGGTAACTAAAATGATTATGGGTTTGGAATGGGTCCCATATGAGGAGAGATAAAAGAGGCTAGGACTTTTCAGCTTGGAAAAGAGGAGACTAAGGGGGATATGATAGGGGTTTATAAAATCATGAGTGGGGTGGAGAAAGTGAATAAGGAAAAGTTATTTACTTATTCCCATAATATAAGCACTAGGGCCACCAAATTAAATTAATGGGCAGCAGGTTTAAAACAAATAAAAGGAAGTTCTTCTTCACATAGCACACAGTCAACCTGTGGAACTCCTTACCTGAGAACTGAATAAAAGAGAACTGGATACATTCCTGGAGGTTAAGTTCATTAATGGCTATTAGCCAGGATGGGTAAGGAAAGGTGTCCCTAGCCTCTGTTTGTCAGAGGGTGGAGATGGATGGCAGGAGAGAGATCACTAGATCATTACCTGTTAGGTTCACTCCCTCTGAGGCACTTGGCGTTGGCCATTGTCGGTAGACAGGATACTGGGCTGGATGGACCTTTGCCATTCTTATGTTCTTATATCCTTAAACAGCTTCTACCTCTGAACATTAACTTTTTCCATATGTTGCTGAATATGCATATCTGCAACCAGTATATACTGTGGATTGATACAGTATGCAGTAATGCACTACCATTCCAAAGGTCTACTTTGGAGCACAGAAGACGCTTTAAAGTATTATATTTGTTTAATATCCTTATCAAATAATGTCCATGTCACAAATTACATACAACCATAACAACTGGGTAAATTAAACTTATTTATATAACTCTGCTTTTGCACACACCTGTGTATTCCTACGATGGATGGAGATATTACGGTCCTGTCATCTAAACCTTCATCCACTTTCCAGGAGATATTTAACTTTCCCTTGGATTGGGGGGCAGAATGTGAACCCCTGACAATGGTGAGGAGTTGCTTGCCAATGTGAACAAAGAGCTCATATCTGACCTTTTAAAATTAATGGCCAGATTGGGCCAGTCTCCAGCACAGGTTTACAAGCGAGAGTTAAAAGCCCCCCGTCCCCTTCCACATCCACTCAGGGACCCAGGCATAGTGGCACAGGGAGAAAATCTAGCCAGACCAAGCAGTGAATGGGCACTGTTTCCTCTCCAAGACTGGCACAGGGACTATATCCACCTGTGCCCCCAGAGCACGGTGTGTCTCAGAATTTTCACTGGGGTAATGTGTGTCTGCCTGGCCCTGAGATGGGCTGCTGACACTGTTTGCCACAAAGAGCCCTAAAGGATCTGTGACCAGGAAGGGACTAATTTATAAGGAAAGATTACAAGACCTAAATATTGGATAAGGGGGGACTGAATTGTCTGCAAATATCTAAAAGGTGTAAACACCAAGGAGGGAGATGAATTATTTAATGTGAACTATGGGAATATAGAAAAGGAGTACTTGTGGCACCTTAGAGACTAACTAATTTGTTTGAGCATAAGCTTTCGATAAGGCATCCAATGAAGTGAGCTGTAGCTCACGAAAGCTTATGCTCAAATAAATTTGTTAGTCTCTAAGGTGCCACAAGTCCTCCTTTTCTTTTTGCGAATACAGACTAACACGGCTGCTACTCTGAAACCTATGGGAATATAACTATTGTAGGAGTAATGGCATGGTATTAAGTAAGGGAAAGTTCAGACCGCATGTCAAAGGAGCAATCTCAAAAGTGAGATGTATTAGGCTGTAAAATATTTTCCACGGGGAAGTAGTGAAAGCCCCATTGCTTTGGACATTTAAAACTAGATTGGACAAAGCACTAGAAAATGTACTCCAGGGACTGATCTTATAGTGGCAGAGAAATGTCTGGATGACTTATTAAATGTTATCCATTCCTTACTTCTTAATTTGGCCAGTCCTCTTCTCATCACTGGACTGGACACTGGGCTCCGCATTGCTCAACAGTACACTTTGCATCCCCAAGAGAGGTGGAATCACAGGGAGAAGGAGCACAACCAATCACCTTCTGCCCCTTATCCCATCCCATCCATTCAGTGGAATCACACTGGTTCTACTCTTTCTACAGGGGTTTACAGGGACAGGATTTTCCCCTGCGTGCACATAACTCCACTTAAGACTGTGAGTTCTGTGCAGGCATCAAGGGAAGTATTAGATCTTAAACATTTTGGAAAACCAAAGTACAACTAAGGCAAGCTAGAAAGTGATTTACTATCTCTGGCATCAGACTTTACTCCCTTGCTTGTGGTGTCCCCATTATAACTGTAATTATTATTATTGATTTGATATATTTGTAATAATGTTGCATATATAAGTCCCAATTGGCAGTCACGTTCCCATTATGCTAGGTACTGTATTCACATGTAATAAATATAGTTCCTGCCCCAAACAGGTAGCACCCTAAGTGTATGATGAGAGACAGCAGGTGAATACAACAAACAAACAGAAGGGGGAAAGAAACAGTGGTGCTGGAACCATTTTTAAAGCGGGGATGCTGAAGGAGGGAAACCATGTATTTTGGTTGTTATTGCTACTTCAAGCCTGGAGGTGCAGAAGCACCCCTAGTTCCAGCACCTATGGAAGGAAAGAAAGTAGAACAGGGTAGCAGAGAGATGAGCATGTTGAATATAACAAGCATGCCATCTGCCTAGCCATTGTTGAGTGTTTTGTAGACATTTTTCAGCAAGTCTGCTCCAGCAGAAGGCTCAGAAATGGCACTTTCGAAAAAGGAAAGGTTTCACTGAATTTGCCACAGAAATGGCATCAGCATAGAGAAAAATGGGACACTTCACCAGTGACTGCAGAGTGCATGAACATGTGAGAGCAGGTCCATCATGACCATTACATACAGCCCACCTTCAAAGTACTTAATTCATAAGAATACAGTCAAGAGCTCGAGGGTGGGCATTTCTCCTCTGAAGGCCTAACTAGTGTCTACAGATAGATGCTTTTAATTAAAAACACTGGCCCTAATCCTGCACCCACTGTGGCCCATGGCCCGATTTACCATTCATTTCTGTGAAGAAAGGACCGGGCTCTTCTTTCAAATACATGGTGTATTTGAAACGTTACACATGGTAAGATGTGCTGCTTGTACTGTGTGAAATTTCAGACTGAAAAAAATGGCTACAGTTTCCTTTCAAATCATTTTGAAGTGCAGGCTGTATATAAACCCCAGGCTAGATTCACTGCTTTCAAATTCTCAATGGTGTGCTGTGCATTAGTGACTACCTTTCATGTATTCAGACATGCTGTTTTTCTACCACATACTGGGTAAATATTTTAAAAAGATACAAAGAATAAAATCCAAAATGAGTCAAATAATCCTAAATAAAATGTAAGTTGTAGTGCTTGGAATACAGTGTTATTAACTTAATTGGCTTTACTAAATAACCTAAAATGATCCCAGCACTGTTAGAAAAGGCCTTTATTTTCTAACTACGGGTAGAAAGGGGAATTTTTAGAATATTCACCACAGTGTATGTGGAAATCTCTGTTTCTATGTATAGCTATATATGTGTACATATACAGAATTCTATATGATATATATGTCATATACAGCATATCATATATGTGTAAATGTACTTAGTACTTAATGTGTAATTCTCTGTAGAGCTTGTTGAATACTAAAATAACTAATTTGCAAATATATTCATAAGTAAAAGTGTCACATTCAATTATCTTTGATTTCAGTGGTGGATAGCTGTTTTATAAGGCTCAGTCCAACGCCCACTGAAGTCAGTAGGAGTTTTTCCATTTACTTCAGTGGGCATTGAGTCAGGCCCATATGATTAATCATTCATTAGTATTTAGACAACAGCCAGACATTTGTGAAAATGTTTACAAATGCTGAAAGTAACGTGTTAAAGTTAAATAGTTAAAGCAACTCTTACGCTTTGTATTAGTGTGTTTATATAAAGGACTGGTGCTGCAGTCCTTAGGCTGCCAGATACCCATTGATGCCAATGGAAGTTTTTCCTGCATTAAAATCACAGTGCTGGTCCAAAAGTGTAGTTTTTTCAAAGAATGTTTATATGGAATTGTGTTGGCATGATGTGTGTGTGTGTGTGTGTGTGTGTGTGTGTGTGTGTGTGTGTGTGTGTGTATATCTCACTATTGGGAAAGGATGAAAAAATATTCCTAAAATTTTTCAAAAGCCGTACGTTTTTATAATAATAATCTTTCTTTCTTTCTTTTATTACGTCTTATTTTTTTCATACCACGTCTTTTAACAAGAAACTGATTAATTCTTTCAAGCTGAGGTGTTTTTAATATCCGCATGATTTGAAACTCTGATACCTTAACAAAAATTGATGATACAGTCTATGTCCTAGCCATTACTTTCCTGTGTTTTTTTTTCCCCCCTTCACTTTTTTTCTTAATTGCATGTGGCCTGACTATTTCTATCACAGAAGGCAACTCTTTCCTTTTTTATCGCAGGCACAGTTCATATTGTATTGCTGAAAGGTACAGCTGTGTTTAGAAGTCCCATTCTCACACATTTAAGGATAGTTGTGTCTGGTTTTTTTTTTGAGACTGAGCCAATATTTCAAATGGCTTCTCCTTTGTTTCTGAGAAGTTAAAGCTTAATTTTTGGCATTTCTCAGATTTGACATTATGTTTGTTTTCAACAGCTTTTTTGCAAGATCCATCATATGAAATAACCCATGGTAATTACATGAATTTGTCATGGTATTGTAGATTACCGTATGCACATGTTTTTCAATGAGAGACTAAGGGAGAGTGAGGGTGGAGGGCATGTGTGTCAGGGAGCTATTTATATGAAATGTTCTCTGGCTTCTACACAGTATGTGCAATGTCAGCAATAACCCACCTCTAAGACTTAGTGATCTTCAATCAGTCTTTATGGCCCTTAGTTGCCTGTTGTTCAAGCTGTGTGTCACAGCCAGTCACAACAGTTACTTCAAGCAAATTTTCACACTCTTTGGCTCACACTGCTGGCAGCATTCCTGAAGACTCTGAGGAAATAATTCCACAAAGTGGCATAAATTAATGTGACTAATTAACATGATGTTAATTATTTGTAAATTGCATGTTTGGATACACATTACTTGAGAGGCATATGTTACATTCAGTGTTTACTGAAACAAGTGACTGCTAATCGCATCTCCTGAGTGCTCCTTTCACAACACTCAGCAATAGAAGCTTCTCTAAAAATAAAAATAATGTCCTAAGGGAATGCATGAACTATAGTATATAATGAAATGAGCAACTAAAGTAGTCAGTTACCTTCAGAAACATTTAGTAGCTGCTTTAGTAAATGTGTGTATGTTTGAGGGCCAAGTTATACTTGCAGGGGCACTCTTAATTCTGCCATTGCTTAATTTTTGACTGTTTGGCTTGACACCTTTAATGTTCTTTCAGTGCCATAATCCATTTTTGTCTTAGTGTTCATTTTAGCCATGCACTTACATACTCAAACCTTGTATTTTGAAAATGGCTTGAAATGTAAGTGTATATGTAGTTAACAATATGCAGTGCTTCTACATTTGAACTTCTAACTCCTGAAATAGAGAGAGCACATGACTATTTTGAATTTAAAACTGATGTTCCTGGTGTGCACAGTATAAACATACAATTTTGGATGTGTATGGAACTTAAATTCACAGTGGAGTGCATTTTGAAGTAATTTTATTACACCCCCATCCCCGCTCTAGCACTACAAGCGCTTTACTTGCACTCCCTGATGACTATTTAATGCAATGGAATGCTATTATTTTTGTTCCTCAGGTATGAGTTTTGGCTTTTGTTGTCTCTACGGCGGCAGAATTAAGGCTATGGAGATGGTTCATTTGACTGGAACCGTGTGGCTTGTTGTGGAAGGTGTAACCTTATCTCTGAATTACCTATGTTTCTACCTTTTTAAAAAAACTAACTTTTTAACTTCTAATTTCCTTGAAAGGTAAAATACACTCAAAACACTACTGTGTGCCTGCAGTCTTTCCTTTGCCTTAGCAAAGGTGGAAGGAGGCTTGTGATTCTCACCCATGAACCTTAGACTCTCACTCATTATGAGCCACACGACACTCGTAATCTCTTCATAGACCAAACGATCTATCCCCTGCCTCCCCACAAGGCCTTATAAAGCTTGTTCATCAGCAGCGAGCTAAAATTAGATATGATGTATTAGATTTTTATTAGGATAAACCATCAGGTTCAGTTGCCATGAATTAATGACCATCAGAATACACTCAACTGTTTTTGCAAAAGTTAGAAAGTTCTCTGAAAAGTAAGTCATCCCAACCCTTCAGCAGATCCACCCAAGCTTTGGCAGCACTGTGAAGTATTGTAACATCTTAAAACAAAACTAAATTATTAAATGTTTGTAATGTACATTCAAGATGAAAACTTAAGTTTTAAATACTGTTATTTATATATTGAAGTTCTCTGTTGTTTTAGGTACAGATCTGATTTCCATCAACATCCAGACATGCATGTAACGTTTCCCACCTATTTTTTAAAAGAAAAATCTCTTTATTTTGGTTAAAGGTTATGCTGTCTCAGCTGTCATGCTCCAGTCTGTACTTAGAATCACAGAAGATTAGGATTGGAAAAGACCTCAGGAGGTCATCCAGTCCAACCCCCTGCTCAAAGCAGGACCAACCCCAACTATATCATTCCAGCCTTGGCTTTTTCAAGTCGGGCCTTAACCTCTAAGGATGGGGACTCTAGCACCTCCCTAGGTAACCCATTCCAGTGCTTCACCACCTTCCTAGTGAAATAGTTTTTCCTAATATCCAACCTAGACTTCCCCCACTGCAACTTGAGACCATTGCTCCTTGTTCTGTCATCTGCCACCACTGAGAACAGCTTAGCTCCATCCTCTTTGGAACTTCCCTTCAGGTAGTTGAAGGCTGCTATCAAATCCCACCTTATTCTTCTCTTCTGCAGACTAAACAAGCCCAGTTCCCTCAGCCTCTCCCCATAAATCATGTGCCCCAGCTCCTTAATCATTTTCGTTGCTCTCCACTGAACTCTCTCCAATTTATCCACATCCTTTCTGTAATGGGGGACCCAAAACTGGACGCAATATTCAAGATATGGCCTTACCAGTGTCAAATAGAGGAGAATAATCACTTCCCTCGATCTGCTGGCAATGCTCCTACTAATGCAGCTTAATATGCCATTAACCTTCTTAATATGCCATTAGCCTTCTTAATATGCCTTTAGCTTTAGCAATGAGGGCACACTGTTGACTCAGATCCAACTTCTTGTCCACTCTAATCCACAGGTCCTTTTCTGCAGAATTGCTGCTAAGCCAGTCGGTCCCCAGCCTGTAGCAGTGCATGGGATTCTTCCATCCTAAGTGCAGGACTCTGCATATGCCCTTATTGAACCTCACCAGATTTCTTTTGGCCCAAGCCTCCAATTTGTCTAGGTCACTCTGGACCCTATTCCTACCCTGCAGCGTATTTACCTCTCCCCCCAGTTTAGTGTCATGCGTGAACTTGCTGAGGGTGCAATTAATCTTATCATCCAGATCATTGATAAAGATGTTGAACAAAACCAGCCCCAGCACAGACCCCTTGGGCACTCCGCTTGTTACCAGCTGCCAACTAGACATCGAACCATTGATCACTCCCCGTTGAGCCCAACGATCTCGCCAGCTTTCCATCCATCTTACAGTGCAATCTTATAGTCCATACTTTTTTAATTTGCTGGCAAGATTACTGTGGGAGACCCTATCAAAAGCTTTGCTAAAGTCAAGATATATCATGTCCGTCACTTTCCCCATATCCACAGAGCTAGTTATCTCACCATAGAAGGCAATCAGGTTGGTCAGGCATGACTTGCCCTTGGTGAATCCATGTTGACTGTTCCTGATCACCTTCCTCTCCTCCATGTGCTTCAAAATGGATTCCTTGAGGACTTGCTCCATGTTTTTTTCAGGGACTGAGGTGAGTCTGACCGGTCTGTAATTCTCCGGAGTCTCCTTCTTCCCTTTTTTAAAGGTGGGCACTCTGTTTGCCTTTTTCCAATCGTCCAGGACCTCCCCCAATCACCACAAATTTTCAAAGATAATGGCCAATAGCTCTATAATCACATCAGCCAACTCCCTCAGCACCCTCGGATGCATTAGATCCAGACCCTTGAACTTGTGCATGTCCAGCTTTAACCTGTTCTTTCACAATTGAGGGTTGCTCACCTCCTCCCCATACTGTGTTGCCCAGTGCAGCAGTCTGGGAGCTGACCTTGTCTGTGAAGACCTAGGCAAAAAAAGCAGTAAGTCTTTCAGCTTTTTCTACATCATCTGTCACTAGATTGCCTCCCCCATTCAGTAAGGGTAATACTTCCTATATTATTTTATCAGGGAAATCACCAAAGGGCTATTGGGCACCCAACACAGACCCCAGACACACATAGCACTCTCTGTGATATCCAGTGTGAGGGGAAAGTGCCACAAACTGCAGATAAATCCTCAGTGTACACAGAAGAGGACAGAATTTTGTCAGGATGATCCAACCTAGGATTTTCATCACTAGTTATTTTATTTAACTTTTCCTTTTTTTGCCGTATAGGGACTTAGAAGTTGCTCCTTGTTCCCTCACCTGAAAATCTATGGTGGGTGACATCCATAGTGATATATATTGAAAAAGTTGATTCTCTAGGGTGAACATAGGAGGAACTGCCATACTGAATCAAATCCATTGTCCATTAGTCTCCAGTCTCCCACAATGGCCAGCACCAAAAGCACCAGAGAAAGGTGCAAGAAACCTTGCATTAGATAGTTGTGGGATAATCTGCCCCCACATTAAATCTCATCCTTCAATTAGAGATTAGCTTCTGATTTTATAATATCTCTTATAGAATTTATGTTAGCGCTAACTCTTTTAATTCTGGCTATTCTTGTTAACCATATAAATGTCCGATACCTTTTTGAATCTTGCTAAATCCTTGGCTTCAACAACATACAGTGGCAGTGAGTTCCACAGCTTCATTACGCATTGTAAGAAAAGGTATTTCCTTTTATTGTTTTTGAATCTGCTACCTTTTAATTTCATTTAAAGATTTGTAAGAGGATCAAAGTAATCAGAATCAACAAACTGTGGTTTTGTTTTCTTGTGCTATAATATGAAGGTAACCTGTTTTCTAGCTCTTGTATACTACTCAAGCCTGCTTCAGTGAAGGTCCTTTTTAAAAGAGGAAATAGCATAGGTGTCTGCTTGTATTTATATGGTTGCCGAATAAAATCAAAATAATGATTCTTCCTTTCCCCATTGAAAATCTAAACTCAAATACATTTGCCAAATTCAAATATTACACCGTTCATGCCAATAGTCAGCCATATATCTTTTGTAAAGAATTTTGTTAGACTACAAACAATGTGTAGCCAAATAGGGTTGTTACACATGTATAAGTCAGATATTTTCAAATAGTGATGTTAGTGTTCATTTTAACATATGGGTCAATTTTTAGGTTGCACTGATGTGGCTGGGAGTAGAATTTGATCCGTGGCATACAATATAATATTTATGATACTTAACATTGCCTTTAACATTCAAAAAATTACGATAGTCAAACACACTTGAATCTTCATAATTTAAATCTTTTGGCTATAAAACACATACCTTTTTGCTGCAGATCAGCATATGTTTTTAGTTATTTTGTCTTAAATTAAACTTTCTTGTCCCTGCCTGTTTTAATTTAGAGATGCTATATAATTAAAGTGAAACTGATGCTATGACAATACAGTGCCTAATTATGATTTACAAATAATGAAAACAATCTACTTTTGAACAGGTAACATTTCATAAAAAGATTGAACTCTTCCAGGGAAGCATATTTGCTACTACTGCTGTATCATTCATTTAGTTGTTTAAACTTTGTAGACTGTGTGGAGGTTTTCTTCTCTCTGAGCAGTATATTTAATTTTCTAGTCTGGTTGTCACATAACTGCTTTTCTACTGAAAATATACCTTGACTAAAAGATGAAATATTATGCTATGTATGCCATTCATTAAAGAAGTGCTAGGCTGTTTTCTGTATTTTAAGCAGCTCTTTCAAAATATGAATTTGCAAAAGTGGCTGTGACAAATCTTCAAGGTATTTTCTGCTTCCCTGGATGTAAACAGAACAGCTTGATAGAATCTGTCTACCATATTTAATAACATCCCAGTAGGAACTGTTTCTCTCTCAGAAAAGTCTGCAGCTTTAACAGTGGAACACTTAAAATATGCACACAGTATGGACACAGTATACACACAAAAAGAAAAGGAGTACTTGTGGCACCTTAGAGACTAACAAATTTATTAGAGCATAAGCTTTTGTGAGCTACAGCTCACTTCATCGGATGCATCCGATGAAGTGAGCTGTAGCTCACGAAAGCTTATGCTCTAATAAATTTGTTAGTCTCTAAGGTGCCACAAGTACTCCTTTTCTTTTTGCGAATACAGACTAACACGGCTGCTACTCTGAAACAGTATACACACAGTTTCTGCTTCGGTTTCTTACTTTTATTATTCATGTTTATTTACGGCTACTTTAGTGCCTATGATTTCCAGAGATGATAATTTATTTCAGTCATTTGAATTGGGACTGCATAATTGGGAACAGACATCAGATTTTCATTGGAAAAATATGAAGCTTGAGTCCTGAGGCCTATTTGAACCTTAGACTCTTTGAGAGATGAGAACCCTTTAAAAACGTTGTTGGACCTGCTTACTATATGTGCCTGAACTTAGGGAGAGTAAGTAAGGTGTATCCGAAGAGCCCAGCAAATGGTGAATCTGCAAATCAGCCACTTATCTTTGCTATTTATTTTTGGGGTGTCACCAGGGCCAGTCAGAGGGGGGGCCAGAAGGGCCATTAGGTCTGGATCTTAAGCTCAAAGGGACCCTCAAATGTAGACACTTGTTAATTTTTTGGCATTTGATAAGTTTCGCAACTTGTTTTTATGCGCATCCCTATCGGATCAAAATATGACACATTCTCTCAGCTTAGAGCTGCGAATTTAAGCAAATAAGAGATGTGATTTGGTAAAAGGCATAATTTTTTGTTAAGTGATATAGATTTGTCATATTAAAGACTTAAAAATGTTCATTATAATAATAAAAATATATTGGTTCTGATAGCACAAGATTAGACCATGTTTTGTCATTTTTTATTTTTATTATGGCTAGGAGCCTCAAAAGCTGGAAGTCGCCCGGGCCTCTCTGGACCTCTGAGAGGGCCTGGGTGTCACCAAGATGTTAAACTCTTCATCACATGCCCCTGGAGAAAGAGCTACAATTTAGAGTGTGCATTGCACTATGCAATGCTTAACAATATGAAAAGCAGTCAGTATAAACTAAGTCCTAAGCTATCAAGCACAAGGTACACATAATATCAATACTAAACATAAAACATTAAGCCAACCATTTGACACTTTGGTCCTCTATGTGTACATGAATTATTTATGTGGAGGTAGTTACTACATTTTTAAAGGTTTTTCTTTGTTTTGTAATCAGAAAACTCCCAATAATTGAGATTTGTAGGCTATGGTGTTGGTAATATTTATTTTTATTGCAATTGTTTTCAGAAATAACATGATATAACAGGCCATGCTGTAGTGAGCTAGTAATGTTGTCTTTCTTATTTATACGTTTTTATGCTCTTTGTCACCTTAATATCAGAGTACATCAAAAATATGAATTTACCCTCCTCTGTAACAAATGGAAAAATAATACATGCTTAAAACAAAGAGATTGATAAAAATAGAAATAATAATTTTTAAAAAGTAAAACTGTGTGAAACAAATTCTGCTGTCAGTTACCCTGGTAGGAATCTGAAGTAACTCCATTAGGTCAATGGAATTGTAACTCCAATGGAAATCAGTGGAATTACCATGGATTTAAACTAGTGTAATTGACTGGTTTACAACTAAAATTTTTCCCAAAAAACTAAATTACAAATATAAGATCCAATGTTATTTCCCTGCTACTAGCTGCCCTAGAAACCCCATCAGGGGACTGCACAACTCACAGGGGGAACCATTACAAATTAATACTCAAATCCAGCAAGTAGTTCTTTGTAGAGAGACCCTCACTGAAGCTACAGGATCAGAATTTTGGCTCACGTTACCTTGTGCCAACTTGGCTCGTAGGTTAAGGAGTGACTTTGTCTCTTTTGTCCTTTGGTATCCCTGGAGACCCTGGGGCAGAGATCATGGGGATGAAGGGTGCCTATCACAGAGCTGACTCCTGTCCTCTTCCATGCCTTGCTTGCATGTCACACAGATTTCTGCTTTTGTCTATTCACAGAAGGGACTGTTTGGGTCTGTTTTGTTTCTCACTTCGTTAAAAACAAATAAGACATTTTGCATTATCTTCATTGTGACATATCTGCAAAATCTGTGTGTTCACTGGGCACAATTAAAAATTGTTCATGGTGGTGTTAGAGAGAGTACAAGTTCCAGTGATGTTTCCTATACTAAAATAGGAAATAGTGGTAGCATCCATAATTTTCCTAACTACGGAATGATCTTTTTAAGTGCACCTGCTGTAGATCTTCCAATATTATTCAGGAATAGGGTCCATTTGATTTTTTTCCTTTATTCTTGTCAATATCTTATGTAACCATAAGGAACAACATGCAGAGCCAACTCTTGCTTGCCTTACTGCTAGGAGAAGTGCAGTTTAAATCAATAGGGCTACTCCACAGTAATAATAAGAGGAGGGTTATCTCCATAGTCATGCAGGAAACTATAACAGAGGAAATGAGGTGCTTGTCTTATGAAGCATTTAAGTAATAAGTGCTGTATAAATTGCTACTGACTTATAGCATATTTTAATACAAAATTAAAGAAGCTATTATAAATAATATGAGGGGGAAAGGAGTCCAGGAGAGCTGGCTGTATTTTAAAGAAGCATTATTGAGAGCGCAGGAACAAACCATCCCGAAGTACAGAAAGAATACCAAATATGGCAGGTGACCAGTTTGGTTTAACAGAGAAATTTTCAGTGAGCTTAAACTCAAAAAGGAAGCTTACAAGAAGTGGAAACTTGGACAGATAACAAGGGAAGGGTATAAAAATATTGCTGGAGCATGCAGAGATGTAATCAGGAAGGCCAAAGAACAATTGGAGTTGCAGCTAGCAAGGGATGTGAAGGGTAATAAAAAGGGATTCTACAGCTATGTTAGCAACAAGAAGCAGGTCAGGGGAAGTGTGGGACCCTTACTGAATGGGGGAGGCAACATAGTGACAGATGATGTGGAAAAAGCTGAAAGACTCAATGCTTTTTTTGCCTCGGTCTTCACAGACAAGGTCAGCTCCCAGACTGTTTCATAGAGCAGCACAGCATGGGAAGAAGGTGAGCAGCCCTCAGTGGTAAAAGAACAGGTTGAGAACTATTTAGAAAAGCGGGACATGCACAAGTCCATGGGTCCGGATCTAATGCATCCGAGGGTGCTGAGGGAGTTGGCTGATGTGATTGCACAGCCATTGGCCATTATCTTCAAAAACTCGTGGCAATCAGGGGAGGTCCTGGACGATTGGAAAAAGGCAAATAAAGTGCCCATCTTCAAAAAAGGGAAGAAGGGGAATATGGTGAACTACAGACCAGTCAGCCTCACCTCAGTCCCTGGAAAAATCATGTAGCAGGTCCTCAAGGAATCCATTTTGAATCACTTGAAGGAGAGGAAGGTGAACATTCAGCATGGATTCACCAAGGGCAAGTCATGCCTGACCAATTTGATTGCCTTGTATGATGAGATAACTGGCTCTGTAGATATGGGGAAAGCGGTGACCATGTTATATCTTGACTTTAGCAAAGCTTTTGATAGGGTCTCCGATAGTATTCTTGCCAGCAAGTTAAAGAAGTATGGATTGGATGAATGGACTAGAAGGTGGATAGAAAGCTGGCTAGATCATCGGGCTCAACGGGTAGTGATCAACGGCTCAATGTCTAGTTGGCAGCCAGTATCAATTGGAGTGCCCAAAGGGTCTGTGCTGGGGCTGGTTTTGTTCAACATATTTATCAATGATCTGTATGATGGGATTAATTGCACCCTCAGAAAGTTCGCGGATGACACTAAAATGGGAAGGAGAGGTAGATATGCTGGAGGGTAGGAATAGGGTCCAGAGTGACCTAGACAAATTGGAGGATTGGGCCAAAAGAAATCTGATGAGGTTCAACAAGGACAAGTGCAGAGTCCTGCACTTAGGATGGAAGAATCCCATGAACTGCTACAAGCTGCGGACCAACTGGCTAAGTGGCAATTCTGCAGTAAAATAGCTGGGGATTACAGTGGACAAGAAGCTGGATATGAGTTAATAGTGTGCCCTCATTGCCAAGAAGGCCAATGACATATTGGGCTGCATTAGTAGGAGCATTGCCAGCAGATTGAGGAAAGTGATTATTCCCCTCTATTCAATACTGATGAGGCCACATCTGGATTATTGCATCCAGTTTTGGGTCCCCCACTACAGAAAGATGTGGACAAATTGGAGAGAGTCTAGCCAAGGGTAACAAAAATGATTAGGGGGTTGGGGCACATGACTTATAAGGAGAGGTTGAGGGAACTGGGCTTATTTAGTCTGCAGAAGAGAAGAGTAAGAGGTGATTTGATAGCAGCCTTCAACTAGCTGAAGGGGGGTTCCAAAGAGGATGGAGTTAGGCATCTTCTTAGTGGTGGCAAATGACAGAAGAAGAAGCAATGGTCTCAAGTTGCAGTGGGGGAAGTCTAGGTTGGATATTAGGAAAAACTATTTCACTAGGAGTGTGGTGAAGCACTGGAATGGGTTACCTAGGGTGGTGGTGGAATCTCCATCCTTAGAGGTTTTTAAGGCCCAGCTTGACAAAGCCCTGGCTGGGATGATTTAAGAACATAAAAATGGCCATACTGGGTCAGACCAAAGGTCCATCCAGCCCAGTATCCTGTCTGCCGACACTGGCCAATGCCAGGTACCCCAGAGGGAGTGAACCTAACAGGTAATGATCAAATGATCTCTCTCCTGCCATCCATCTCCACCTTCTGACAAACAGAGGCTAGGGACACCATTCCTTACCCATCCTGGCTAATAGCCATTAATCCACTTGGGGTTGGTCCTGCTTTGAGCAGGGGGTTGGACTAGATGACCTCCTGAAGTCTCTTCCACCCCTAATCTTCTACGATTCTAAAACATTTTAGGCAACAGCTTATCTTCCCAAATACTTGTAGCTGCCTCTTAACAATTGCATTTACTGGTTTGGTCTTGAAACTTTCAAATTATAGGAGAAAGTTAAATTTCCCTTTTAGAGTCTGGCTCGTATTTCTGTCCTTGTTTCATTAAAGTGGTCTGATTCATTTCCCAGACCATAGTTTTTTATTTTGTTTTGTATTGCTTGTTTGCTGGCTGTTATTTGGAATATATTCTCTTAGACTCATAGACTTAAGGTCAGAAGAGAGTTTCAGGATCATCTAATCTGACTTCCTGCACATCGCAGGCCACAGAACCTCACCCACCCACTCCAGAAATATACCCCTAACCTCTGGCTGAGTTACTGAAGTGCTCAAATCATGGTATAAAGACTTCAAGTTACAGAGAAGTCACCATTTACACTAATTTAAACCTTCAAGTGGCCCATGCTGCAGAGAAAGGCGAAAACCCTCAAGGGTCTCTGTCAATCTGACCCGGGGGGGTGGAGGAGGAATTCCTTCCTGACCCCAAATATGACTTTCAGTTTGACTCTGAGCATATGGGCAAGACCCACCAGGCAGATACCTGGAAAAGAATTCTCTGTAGTAACTCAGAGCCGTGCCCATCTAGTGTCCTGTCTCCAGCCCAGGGCAGTCGCTGATGGGCCACATGCCACTGTAGGCAGTCTCACCATCCCCTCCCCTCCATACATTTATCAAGTCTTGAAGCCAGTTAGGATTTTTGTCCCCACTGCTCCCCTTGGAAGGCTGTTCCAGAACATCACTCCTCTGATGGTTAGAAATCTTTGTCTAATGTCAAGCCAAAACTTGTTGATGGCCAGTTCGTGTCCATTTGTTCTTGTGTCCACCTTGGCGCTTAACTTAAATAATTCCTCTCCTTCCCTGGTATTTATCCCTCTGATATGCTTATAGAGAGCAATCATATCTCCCCTCAGCCTCCTTTTGATTAGGCTAAACTAGCCAAGCTCTTTGAGTCTCCTCTCATAAGCTAGGTTTTCCATTCCTCAGATCATCCCAGTAGCTCTTCTCTGCACCTGTTCCAGTTTGAATTCATCTTTCTTAAACATGGGAGAGTAGAATTGTACACAGTATTCCAGATGAGATCTCACCAGTGTCTTGTATAATGGTACTAATACTTCCCTGTTTCTGCTGGAAATACATTGCCTGATGCATCCTTGGACTGTATTAACCTTTTTCACAGCTGCATCACATTGATGACTCATAGTCATCCTGTGATCAACCAATACACCCAGGTCTTTCTCCTCCTCTGTCACTACCAACTGATAAGTCGCCAGCTGATAGCAAAAAATTTTTGTTGCTGTTCCCTAAATGCATGACCTTGCACTTTGCATTATTAAAATTCATCCTATTTTTATTAAACCAGTTTACAAGGTCATCCAGATCATCTTGTACGATATTCTGGTCCTCCTCTGTATTGGCAATACCTCCCAACTTTGTGTCATCCACAAATTTTATTAGCACACTCCCACTTTTTGTGCCAAGGTCATTAATAAAAATGTTAAATAAGATTGGTCCCAAGACTGATCCCTGAGGAACTCCCTCCAGCCTAACAGTTCTTTCAGTATGACCCATTGTAGTCTTCCCTTTAACCAGTTCCTTATTCACCTTTCTATTCTCATATTAGTGCCCATCTTCTGCAATTTAATAATTTCCTAGGTGGAACAGTATCAGATAACTTACTGAAATCCTGATAGATTAGATCTACTGCATTTCCAGTGTCTAAATAGTCTGTTATCTTCTCAAAGAAAGAGATGAGGTTGGTCTGGCATGATCTACCTTTTGTAAAACCATGTTGTATTTCATCCCAATTACTGTTCAACTCTACGTCCTTAACTACTTTCTCTTTCAAAATTGTTTCCAAAAATTTGCACATAATTGAGGTCAAACTAACAGGCTCTAGTTTCATGGATCACTTTTTTCCCCTTTCTTAAAAAATAGGAACTATATCAGCAATTCTTCATTCATAGAATATGACTCTCGAGTTTACAGATTCATTAAAAATCCTTGCTATTAGTCTTGCAATTTCATATGCCAATTCTTGGATGGAGATTATCCGGGGCCTCCAGTTTAGTTCCATTAAGATGTCTGAGTTTGACTTCCACTTCGGATGTGATAATTTCTACCTCTTTATCCTCATTGCCATTATCTATCCTGCCACTGCCCCTAAACTCTTCATTAGACTAATTAAAAACTGAGGCAAAGTATTTTGTTTAGGTGTTGGGTCATGCCTAGATAATCTTTAATCTCTGCCTCATCCTCAGTATTTAGAGATCCCACTTCTTGGTTCCTGGTTTTCTTCTTATTTATATGGCTATAGAACCTTTTACTATTGGTTTTAATTTCCTTTGCATGGCTTTTGGCAGTTCTCACTTTATCCCTACACTTTCTGACCTCCAAAAGGTAGCTTTCCTTGCTGATCCTTCCCATCTTCCATTCCTTGTAGGATTTCTGCTTTCTCTTAATCACCTGTTTGAGATGCTTCCTCATCCAGCTTGGTCTGCAACCCTTCCCCGTGATTTTTTCCCCCTTGCTTGGGACGCAGGCTTCAGATATCTTCTGCAATTTTGACTTAAAATAATTCCAAGCCTCCTCCACACTCCTCCTCTTCAGATCCTTGAGTTCTTCGGTCCAGTCCACTTCCCTAACTAATCCCCTTTATTTTTTAAAGTTCTCTCTTTTGAAATCAAGGACCATTGTTGCAGATCTATTTTTGTTTATCCTTCCATTTAATTTAAATTGAATTAGCTCATGGTCACTCAAAGTGAAGTTGTCTCCTACAACCAGTTCTTTTTCGAGGTCCTCTCTACTCACCAATACCAAATCTAAAATGGTATCACCTCTTGTTGGTTCAGCAACTGTTTGTTGAAGAAATTGTCAGGTATCACATCCAGGAAAATCTGGGCCCTACTATTATTAGTACCACTCATCCTCCAATCTATATCTGGGAAGTTAAAATCTCATAATCATACAATTTCCAGTAGTATTTATTTCATTAAAAACAATGTGATTTTTGACCCAAACACGCTGTTTTATCCATTCCATCACTTCTAGTTTCTTTAGTCTACCGCATTGTTAATATACAATGCTACTCTGCCTTTATTTCTGTCTTTCCTGAACAGCAAATACCTTCAATACCTGAATTCCAGTCATGACTACTATTCCACCATGTTTCTGTTATCCCTATAATATCTAGCTTCACTTCCAGCACCAGTAGTTCTTGTTCCTGAATTTTGTTACCCAGGCTCCTTCCTTAATTGTTGGCTGTCAGAGATCTTTCAAGTGCCTTTAGCTTAATTTTTTTCTGCCACCATTAATCCATTTATCCCATTTATCCCCATCATCTTTTTGTGTATAGTCTGCTAACGTGCATGAAGCAGACTTACATTAATTATGGTGAAAACAGGGAATCAACATTTTCCTGAATTTAGCACATTCCCAGAAGACAAGTTCATAGTTATCTATTTTGTCCAAAAATTTCCAAAAGAGGTTGTCATTGTATAGCCCTACAATACACTCATATTACTGAGCAATGATAAAATATAACCGATGATGTCACTTGAATTGAATAAATTTTAATTTTGCATTTCTGGTCACCGGGTAATATTTCTTCTATCTTTTAGTTCATACTTTATATGAGCACCTAATTTATTATCCCAGATTATTTTTAGGTGCATATGGGCAAGTATAGTGAAATGTCATAGAGTCCAAGGCCAGAAGGAGTCATGGTGATCATATAGCCTGACTGGCTATATAATATGGACCATAGAACTCCCCCCCCACAAAAAAAAATTCCTAGACATCTTTTAGAAAAACATCCAGCATTGATTTAAAAATGTTCAGTGATGGAGAATTCCCCACAACCCTTTGGAAATTATTCCAAAGCTTAATTATTCTCACTGTTAAAAATATACATCTTATTTCTAGTCTGATTTTGTCTAGCTTCAACTTCAAGCCCAATCATTGGGGATTGTGTTATACCTTTCTCTGCTAGATTGAAGAGCCCATTATTAAGTATTTATTCCTCATGTAGATACTTGTAAACTGTAATCAAATCACCCCTTAATCTTCTCTTTGTTAAGCTAAATAGATTGAGTTCTTAAAGTCTGTCACTATATGACATGTTTGTAATCCTTTAATCATTCTCTTGGCTCTTTTCTGAACCCTCTCCAATTTGTCAACATCCTTCTTGAATTTTGGGCATCAGAACTAGACACAGTGTTACAGCAGCAGCCACACCAGTGCCAAATACAATGGTGAAAACTCCAATTCAAAATTCCCATTTATGTATCCCAGGATCACATTCACTCTTTTGGCCACAGCACCACACTGGGAACTCATGTTGACCTGATTATCCACCACAACCAAATCTTTTTCAGAGTCACAGCTTCCCAGGATATAGTCCACCATTGCCTGCGTTCTTTGTTCCTAGATGTATACATTTACATTTAGCCATATTACAACAGATATTGTTTGCCTGCTCCCAGTTTAACAAGTGATCCAGATTGCTCTGAATCAATGACCTGTCCTCTTTATTATTTACCATTCCCCTAATTTTTGTGTCATCTGTAAATTTTATCAGTGTTGATTTTTTGTTTTCTTTATTGATGACAATGTTAAATAGCATAGGGCCAAGAACCAATCCCTGCGGGACCCCACTGGAAGCATACCTTTTGATGACAATTCCCCATTTACAGTTACATTTTGAGAACTTTTTTCAGAGTAGCAGCCATGTTAGTCTGTATTCGCAAAAAGAAAAGGAGTACTTGTGGCACCTTAGAGACTAACAAATTTATTTTTGTTAGTCTCTAAGGTGCCACAAGTACTCCTTTTCATTTTGAGAACTATCACTTAGCCAGTTTTAATCCATTTAATGTGTGCCATGTTACTTTTATATTCTAGTTTTTTAAACAAAATGTCATGCAGTGCCAAGTCAGATGTACTGCAGAAATCTAAGTCTGTTACATCAACACTATTACCTTTTGTCACAATCTCTGGAGTGGCTCACCACTGTGAGTGACTTCCTGAGAGCAGACTCCTCAGAAAAACAGAGCAAATATCCTAAGCTAATGGTGAGTTCTGCAATTAGATTTCACCAAGCCAGTAACAAATGTGATCTCTTGGATCACAATAACAGTCATACATGGAGTCACAGACAGTCCCTTTAGACTCTCCAGTCTATCTTGCCACTCAGACAAACTGAAGTTTGCGATAAAAGGTTATTTAAACCAAAAATTACACCACATCAGGTTGCTCTCAGTCCCAAAAGACTGGTCACTTACCCGAGATCAGTTGGTACTCCAGATCTTAACCCAAAGACGATGCCGGCAGCATCGCTTGCGGGGAGGGCAGCCATAGGGGATGATAAGAATAATTTGTTTCCCCTTAACTGAGTGTATGTGTCTGCCATTTGTTGGTCAGGTTCACAGTCTAGGTGTCTGGTGGAGTCCCAGTTGCAGGTAGCAGTAGCAGCCTGATCACCTTTTTATCTTTTACATACAGCCAAGAGCAAATCTTGCAACTGTCATCCATGCTTTTGTTGCCTTGAGGTTACACTACTTCAGCGTGCTGTACAATGGGCTAGGCCTAAAACCAGACTAAATGGAAGCTGATACTGGGTGTGATAGTTCACTTACATAACAGAGCGTCTCACCATGAGCACTCACCTGTGCTTTGTGATGTGCTCTTGGTGAAGCTTAAGATGGTGGTGTGGACCTGTAAAGCCCTAAACGGGCTAAGGTATTGGAGGTAGTACCAGGCTGAGCCCCAATTCAGCAAATGCCTGTCCTTAAACATGTGAGTTTACATCAATTGACTACTAAGATGTTTAAAGCTGGTGCATGCTCTAGTACTAGGCTGATTGAAGGCCACGCTACATAGCCCTTGTAGTGTGTGTAGTGTGTAGTGTGTATGCCTCAAAAATCAACAATAAAAAAGGAAGATAAAATCTTTTTACTTGAAAATTATTCATTTAAACAAACAGCAACATATCATTTCAAAAATAATTCAGGACATTGTATAGCATGAGGCACTCAATAATAATCTGCTGCTTTGTGTTTGCTGGGGCATTGAAGACGTTCATAATGGTCACTGCTAAAGGAAGTTAAGGGATTGTCTGAAAACACAGCCATGTGAGAACTTCAGGATGGTCTACACTAGCTATCTGGTTATTTGTTTGGCAACATCTTTTATTCCTTGAAGTGGTTGCCTCCTGAGAAGCAAGGTAATTTCTTGCAGCGAAAACTGTCCCTGTGTATAAGTTATGGACTCTATCCTGTAAACACTTACTCATGTGAGTAGTCCCATTGAATTCATAGATTTTTACGGTACTATAAGCTGGTCATAAAGTAATAAGGTGCTTTGGGATTTTTCAAGATGAAAGATACCATAAAAATTAAGATGAAGTTATTCTTATTTATTATTGAATGGCCTTGATGTTGTGATAATACGGCGAGCCACTTATTGCTAAATTATTGTTTAAATGTAGCAAATATTGCTAAATAAAAATATAATTGTACACAATACGTATTGTAGCAAAAAGGATATTTTCCAAATGTAAGAGGAAGGTATTAGAACTGTATCTTTTAACTGGATAAACAGAAAAATGTAGCAGCATTAAGCAACATCTAAACACCTTCCCCCCCAAAGTATTTGGAAACAGTATTTGGCACTGTTACTGCCTCCAGGTTTAAAGCCTTTGCCTTCTCCTTTCCCAGTGTCAAAACTCTTCTGTTATTAGTAGGGCTGTCAATTAATCACAGTTAACTCACATGATTAACTAAAAAAAATTAATCGTGATTAATCGCAGTTTTAATTGCACTTTTAAACAATAGAATACCAATTGAAATTTATTAAATATTTCAGATGGTTTTCTATGTTTTCATATATATTGTATTCTGTGTTGTAGTTAAAATCAAAGTGTATAAATATTTGCACTGTAAAAATGATACAAAAAAGAAATAGTATTTTTCAATTCACTTCATACAAGTACTATAGTGCAATCTCTTTGTTGTGAAAGTGCAATTTACAAATGTTGAAATTTTTTTGTTACATAACTGCACTCAGAAACAAAACGATGTAAAACTTCACAGCCTACAAGTTCACTCAGTGCTCCTTCTTGTTCAACCAATCACTAAGACAAACAAGTTTTGTTTTCATTTATGGAAGATAACACTGCCCGCTTCTTATTTGCAATGTCACCTGAAAGTGAGAACAGGCATTTGCATGGCACTTTTGTAGCTGGGATTGCAAGATATTTACATACCAGATATGCTAAACATTTGTATGCCCCTTCATGTTTCTGCCACCATTACAGAAGACATGCTTCCATGCTGATGACACTTGTTTAAAATATAATGCATTAATTAAATTTGTGACTGAACTCCTTGGTGGAGAATTGTATGTCTCCTGCTCTTTTTACCCACATTATGCCATATATTTCATGATATTGCAGTCTCGGATGATGACCCAGCACATGTTGTTCATTTTAAGAACACTTTCACTGCAGATGTGACAAAACACAAAGAAGGTACCAATGTGAGATTTCTAAAGATAGCTACAGCACTTAACCCCAGGTTTAAGAATCTGAAGTGCCTTCCAAAATCTGAGAGGGACAAAGTGTGGAGCATGCTTTCAGAAGTCCTAAAAGAGCAACACTGTGATGTGGAAACAACAGAACCTGAACCTCCAAAAAAGAAAATGAACATTCTGCTGGTGGCATCTGACTTAGATAACGAAAATGAACATCGTCGGTCCACGCTGCTTTGGGTTGTTATCGAGCAGAACCTATCATCAGAATGGATACATGTCCCCTGGAATGGTGATTGAAGCATAAAAGGACATATGAATCTTTAGCACATCTGGCACGTAAATATCTTGCTATGCTGGTTCAACTTTCGTGATAAAGAGATTTCACTACAGTACTTGTATTAGGGGAATTGAAAAATACTATTTCTTTTTTTTTTTACAGTGCAAATACTTGTAATAAAAAATAAATATAAAGTGAGCACTGTACACTTTGTATTCTGTGTTATAATTGAAATAATATATTTGAAAATGTAGAAAACATCCCAAAGTATTTAAATAAATGGTATTCTATTATTGTTTAACAGTGTGATTAATCACGATTAATTTTTTTAATCGCTTGACAGCCCTATTTATTAGCATATATTTTTGTAAGGGTGTTTTTATAGCGTTTTCGTGGCCAGGTCTTAATTTTTTTAAATGATTTCTTGACTATGCAACTATTTGTAGAGTGCAATTAGAGTACTCTGTCCTTACTCTGACAACAGTCCTGTTAAAATCAATGAGTAAGGATTTCAGTATTGAGCTCATTTTTATTATTATAGTTATTTAATCATCCCTTCCATTTACTCATGCATTTCCAGGGTCAAGATTTTTACAAATGATTTCTGGGCAAATTTTCTTCTTAGTTAAAGTGGACCAACACTCGTGAAGTATTTGTGTTCTGTAAATTGGCATTAGAGCAACAAAATGTACAAGTTTCATCAGCTAACCCACATGCCATTTTTTCTGTGTGCCCTAATACTATATGAGGGTTAATAAAGTGTCTACGGTTAACGTGCATATTCCAGCTTCAGAATAATGATCGGACATTGAGATTAAATTTATGAAAAATCAATTGTACAGTCAAATATATCAGACATTGGGGGTGAATCCCAGGTTGAGAAGAGGTAAAAACAGAGTATAATTATTTAGCTATACAGCCTGCTGTAAAATTTAAATTTTATTTTTGATTCCTTCAAGTCATATTAGTTGCCAGAAAAGTCTTTGCTGAAATCAGAACTATAAATAACCTTTGCAAACTGTAGAGTTAGGACTTGTCTACAGACAAAAGTTATCACTTTAACGATACCATATATCCTCTAGTGTGGACACAGTTATACAGTAGCTATTCCTGTGTAAGAAGGGGAATAAGTACATTTATACTGGTATAATCACATCCACACTAGGAGTTGTTCCAAGTAAAACAAATTAGCATACTTATACTGGTACAAAACTGTGTGTACACCAGGCCTTAGACTGTGAGAACAAAGGGCATGGCTACACTTGCAGATGTAGAGCGCTTTGAGTTAAATCTGCCTTCGGAGAGCACAGTAGGGAAAGCGCTGCAACCTGTCCACACTGACAGCTGCAAGCACACTGGCATGACCACATTTGCAGCACTTGCAGCAGCATTGGGAGCGGTGCAATATGGGCAGCTATCCCACAGAGCATCTCTTCCCATTCTGGCGCTGTGGCTTCTGGGAAGGGGGTGGGGGTGCAGGGAATTCTGGGTCCTGTCCCAATGCCCTGTGATGCATCGGCTCCTATCTCAGCAATCCCTGTGCTTCTGTCTACATTTGGCACCATTTTTCAATGTTTTTTGTACTGCACAGTCTGTCTTCCCTTTCGGTCTGTGGAAATGGAGCCCAAACTGCTGAGGAGCATGCTGACGAGTCTCGCCAACACGTCACGTTTGGCAGTTGAGTTATTCCTTATGATCCAAAGTGACAGTGAGGGCCCCAACGATGACACGAGTTTGCTTGTGGCATTCACGGATATGCTCACCACCGTGGAAACAAGCTTGGGAAACAAGCACTGAGCGGTGGGATCACATCATCATGCAAGTCTGGGATGACAAGCAGTGGCTGCAGAACTTTCGGATGAGAAAAGCCACTTTCATGGGACTGTGTGAGGAGCTCGCCCCCACCCTGCGGTGCAAGGACACGAGATTGAGAGCTGCCCTAACAGTGAAGAAGTGGGTGGCTATTGCAATCTGGAAGCTGGCAACTTCAGACAGCTACCAATCGATCGCTAACCAGTTTGGAGTGGGAAAGTCAATTGTTGGAATCGTGTTGATGCAAGTTTGCAGGACCATTAATCGCATCCTGCTCAGAAGAACCGTGACTCTGGGTAACGTGCATGACATTGTGGATGGCTTTGCACAAGTGGGTTTCCCTAACTGCGGAGGAGCGATAGATGGCACACATATTCCAATTCTGGCACCAGTCCACCTAGCCTCTGACTGTGTTAATTGGAAGGGGTATTTATCTCTGGTTCTTCAGGCGCTTGTGGATCACCGTGGGCATTTCATTGACATTAACGTAGGCTGGCCCGGAAAGGTGCATGACGCATGCATCTTTCAGAACACTGGCCTGTTCAGGAAGCTGCAAGCTGGGACTTTTTTCCCAGACCAGAAGATCACCGTAGGGGAAGTCGGAATGCATTGTGATCCTTGGAGACCCCGCTTACCCTTTAATGCCGTGGTTCATGAAACCCTACATAGGGAGCCTTGACAGCAGCAAGAAGCAATTTAACAACAGGCTGAGCCAGTGCAGAATGACTGTGGAGTGTAATTTTGGCCATTTAAAGGGCCGCTGGCGCTCTCTGTATGGGAAGCTGGACCTGGCCGATGACAGCATCCCCACGGTTATATCCGCGTGCTGTACCCTCCATGATATTTGTGAAGGGAAGGATGAATAATTCACTCAGGCCTGGAACTCGGAGGTTCAACACCTGGAGGCTGAATCTGAACAGCTAGAGAGCAGGGTTATTAGAGGGGCCCAGCGCGGGGCTGCACAGATTAGGGATGCCTTGAGGGAGTAATTTGAGGCTGAAAGACACCAGTAATGTCTGGTGCCCTGCACGGGAGTGAAGTGCAGTGGTTCGAATGTTAGTAGAAATCTGTGTGTCCTACGCTGACTTGCAGTGCCTGTTTCTTTCCTGGGCTAAGGTATCTTTTACTTTATGCAATAATAAAGAATGTTTTCAAAGCCAAAAAATCCATTTATTGAAAAGAAAATTCATTTATTGAAAATAAACACGACTGCTTGGGAAACAGAAAGGGCAAGGGGGTGGGGTGGGGAACGGTAGAATCACAGATTTGCATAAGTCCTGTTATCATACTCAGCCTTCCTGTCTGGAGTGCTGTGTAATGAGTGTGCACTTCAGGATGGCTATATTGCATGGTGATGGGGGTTGAATGCAGTGGGTAAGGGTCGTAGTTTTCAGGGCTGGGTGGTGAAGCTACAGGTGCTGGAGGCAGCTGGTGGTGGTAAGAACCCGGATGTTGGGGAAAGTGGGTTGGCGGTGACATGGGGGCAGAAGGGAAAGAGTTTTGGGACAAGGGCTTCATGGAGGGGCAGGGTCGGTAGTGCTCCACCTGCATGGCTATGAGCTCCTGGATAGAGTCTGCTTGGTGCTCCATTATGCTTATCAGCCAATCCATGCCTTGCTGCTGAAGCACTGCGCTTTTGTGCCGGTGCTCCTCATTCTGCTGGCGGATCCTCCTTTCATTGTCCCGCCACTCCTGCACTTTTTGATTTTCATTACTTGAATGCTGCATTACTTCATGCAATTTGTCTTCCTTGCTTCTATGTGGCCTCTTTCTGATTCTTTGGAGTCTTTCAGCCAGTGATAACACGGATGGCTGAAATCTCAAGGTTGCATCTGTAAAGGCAAAATGCAACACTTAACGGAGGCAGCATTGTTCACACCAGACAGAGCAATGATTCCCCCGTACTTAAGGGCATGCACAGTCTACACAATAGCATAATTTTCCCATCGCAAAGTGAGTGCACATAACCCACGGGAGCCCCAAAATGGTGAGTAAGCACAGGGTCAAGCGTGACTGATTGTTTCACGGCTGTACTGTCCTCTGGGCTTCTGTGTCTTGGGGAGAGCCAACAGCGACAGGGCCCCTATACGGAACTCTTTGCCCACATTTGCCACAGGAGTTCGTCCTGGAAGATATCTCACTGCTGAGGGTCACCTGCGAAGCAAGGGAGGGTCTTCTACTGCAATGTGGCTTCTTCCCTGGCCATTATGCAGCTTGTCTGTGTGCAGCAATGGTCCCCCTACCCCTCACGGCACAGTGGCATGGACAAGTTAGCCTTACTGGGGCAAGGACCACAGTGGCTCTCCCTAGAAACCTGCGTAAGCGCATTGCCCAAGTTCTGGATGAGATATTTGAAGAGATCACTGAGGCCGATTACCACAATGTGAGAGAGCACATCAACACCCTATTCCGCATCTAGGCATGCATGCAGCCCTAACTCTCCTCACCCCAAAAGCCCACACTGAATAACTTCCTTCCCAAAATAAAAACTGCTTTCTGGGAACCTCCTTTGGTGTTTGTCCTTCCCCAAGCACCAGTCGCCGCAGCCTTCCTCCTGGCTTGAGAACAGCTCTTGGCTGCATGCATCTAGGGATTCTGGGGTTTCTTCCTCCTCCTCAGCACCCTGGTTCCCGCTTTGCTCCTCCTCCTCCTTCTGCCTTGTTGCGCTGGGCTCTGAAGTGTCCATGGTGGTCCTCAGAATGGAGTTGGGGTTGCCCCCAAGTATCGCGTCCAACTCTTTGTAGAAAGGGCAGGTCGCAGGGGCAGCACCAGAGTGGCTGTTTGCCTTGCAGGCTTTGCGGGAGGCATTCTGCAGCTCCTTCACTTTAACCTGTACTGCAGTGCATCCTGGTCATGACCCCTTTCCAGCATGTCCCTTGATATCTGACCAACCTGATTGCCTTCTATGATGATATAACTGGCTCTGTGAATATGGGGAAAGCAGTGGATGTGATATATCTTGACTTTAGCAAAGCTTTTGATATGGTCTCCCACAGTATTCTTGCCAGCAATGTACAAAAGTATGGATTGGATGAATGGACTATAAAGTGGATAGAAAGCTGGCTAGATTGTCAGACTCAATAGGTAGTTATCAACAGCTCGATGTCTAGTTGGCAGCTGGTATCAAGCAGAGTGCCCTGGGGTCAATCCTGGGGCCAGTTTTGTCCAACATCTTTATCAATTATCTCAATGATGGGATTAATTGCACCCTCAGCAAATTCGCAGATGACTCTAAGATGGAGGGAGAGGTAGATACCCTGGAGGGTAGGGATAGGGTCCAGAGTGACCTAGACAAATTGGAGGATTGGGCCAAAAGAAATCTGATGAGGTTCAACAAGGACAAGTGCAGAGTCATGCACTTAGGAAGGAAGAATCCCATGCATCGCTACAAGCTGGGGACCAACTGGCTAAACAGCAGTTCTGCAGAAAAGGACCTGTGGATTAGAGTGGACCAGAAGCTGGATATGAGTCAGCAGTGTGCCCTCGTTGCCAAAAAGGCCAATGGCATATTGGGCTGTATTAGTAGGAGCATTGCCAGCAGATCGAGGGAAGTGATTATTCCCCTCTATTCGGCACTGGTGAGGCGACAGGGCAGGAGGTCTCTGGGGAGAAGTGGTGCTGGGGGAGTGGTTGGGGGCTTGACACAGCCCTGTGTCACTGCTACACAGTGACCTGTGGAGCTGTTTAGAGTCCTGCAAATCTGTGAATGCGGATATCTGCAGACAATTTTTGCTAATAGCAGACCAGATGTGGATATACCTTTTTGTATCCACACAGAGCTCTACAAATTCTGGGTGTGATTCAGTTCCCATTGAAATCAACAAAGCTGCCCATTAGTTACTTTGGGAGTTGTATCAAGTCCTATGTCCTACGCCCTTGAAAAATAGATGGCTTTTGTTCCCATCTATTTGAGAATCTACCATCTTTAATTTCTCCAGTTCCCGAAGGAAGTGTGTTCTGAGAGGAATTCATAATGAAATGTTCCAAGTCTCAGACCAAAATATGTTTAATAAAAATATTTCTTTAATTAAAATAATTCTCTGATCATTTGAATTCGTAAGCATAACAGGTTCCTGAAGTTGTCTATCCACTGTATTTTTTAAACTGTCAGACATTATTCCTTACATATATCAGTTCCAAAAATTTTAGTCAATTGTTGTGGCAAATATATAGAGAAAAGATAGCATAATGGTTATGTGAAACGTGGAAAATATCTCACAGGTGAAGGGAAAGAAAATCATAGGAAGGGGTCATTTCCTCATCAGTACAAATTTGTTACAGAACCTACAATACACACTCGTTATTGGCGTACATTTATTTCTGTATAATTGAGTAAGTTTTTATTGGAAACAGTGTACAATATATGTTCTGACTGAAGCATGGAAACTTGCTACATTTCTTGCTCTTTGTTGAAAATGGTTTTGACACAATTTTGTCAGAAATCTGATTTGTATTGCTGAAAGCAGTGCACTAATTCTCTAAGTAATAAGCAATCTTCATATTTAAAATGAACAGAACATTTTAAAACTATGGAATATTTTTTCTAATTATTTGGTCTACGCTCTTGAATACTGTTTTTGACTTTCTCTACAGTTAACTTGTATTCACATTTTAAAAAGAAAAAGAATGAAAGAAAAAGAAAAAACACTTTGCAGTAGAAAAAGAAATCAAAGCTAACCACCAACCACTTTGTGGGTGGAAAAAGTGTTCTTGTTATTATAAAACATATATGTGACTGACAACTGATGTTATCCACTGGTGAGATATTGTTCATATGTCTACAGTATAAAATTACCAGAAAAATTGCACTGGTTATCAATCCACATATGTTCACTGCAGTCTGATGAATTTGAGAAGTTTTGCAGATCTTTTATCATATTGCTCTAAACTCCTCCCTCCCACAAATTCTCCATACATGGTCCTCACTACAAAGTAGTCTTTGTTGCAGATATGGACGTATGTTTTTCTCCTAGTATTAGTAAACTGAATGTGGAGCTGGTTGAGTTGCTGGATTGACAGTCCTGGAACATGAAGTTTTCTGTCCACAGAATAGGCAAGCTTCCCCTCCCACACTGCCTGCCAATACGCCTCAGACCTGACCTGAAAAGATGTCTTTTAGGGTTGAAGAGGTCATCCAGTCTCAGTGTCCATTCAATCCTTGAGCTCTCTTGAGTCTACTGGAAAGTTTAGTGCTAGTGGTGGTGATTTTGTGATATGCACATCTGTCTACTATGAAATGGACTGAGACCAGAAACACAGTTCACAAAGGCTCTTGAACAATGAGCAGCTGATAAAGATGGGTTGATACTGACATGATATGGATGTAAACAAAAGTGTCAGAGGTGAAAGCCTCCACCTTGTGTTCACAATCCTCTGGCTCAGTACCCCTCAACTTGTTTTTTGATATTTCTAAGGGTGTGCATTGGTGAGAGAGATCTCTCCGTCTTTCCATTCAGAGTAATACTGTACCAGGAGTACATCTTCCCAAACAAAGGCTATAAATGCAGAGTGAAGGATCTTTTATCCATCGCCCTCCATGGCCTTCCAGAGCATATCAGCATGGCTTCGAGTGGACACTGGGAATTAATAACTGAGGGAGCTATGTTTGGAGACAGACTATTGTAAATGAGTTCCAGAACATGTTTGCTCCAGTGAATCTGGCAGAAGGGACTTTGTTGCTTGATTGCCTACTCTGATAGTCATAAATTAAATGTTTATATTGCTTTTCATCCGGAAGGATCCCAAACATAATGGCCAGATCCTTAGCTAGTATAAATTGGCATAGCTCCATTGATTTCAATGGAACTGTGTCAGTTTACACCAGATGATGATCTGGCCTGGTATAATGAAAATTAAATGTGTACATGGGTCACTTAACCCATCACTGAAATTCAGTAGCCTTTTAATAGCGTCTAGAAGTACAGCACACCATTTCCTGCAGCAACCAAGTATTGATTCTGAGGTCTCCCATTTAAGTTCTGACCCAGCCCAACTCCAATTAGCTTGTGATATATGACAGGATCACAGCACCAGAAAGTGTGTGACTGCTATCACTTTGGCTTAATGTCACTTTGCTTGTTCATGCACATAATTTTTGTGTAATACAATCTTCAATATACTGCCAAAGTCAACTGAAGTCAGAGGGTGGATGTCTGTTTGATCTAGTAAAAGTGGATTGTTTGCCTGTCTTTTGTTTATCTCTTTTGGTTGGGTTGTCATTTGAATTTTATGTGTTTGTCCTTATTTCTTCAGACCATTTATCTGGGTATCATTTTCTATGTTGTTGTGGTACTATGTGGTGGCAGGGATTGCATTTGTTCCTCTATAATGCCTGTCCTGCACAGTCTCCATCATTTTAATGGTCTTGCATTTTGTCGGTTTTTTGCTTGAGCTTGGTTGTGGTTTGTTATGCTTTGACAGTAGAGTGTCATAAAACTGTGGATAACTTCTTTGGCTTGCCTTTGAAACTTCTGTGCAGTTTTTGAACCAAGTCACCTAAAATAATTAATACAGACAATACTCAAAGACCAAACTGTAACTGTAATTATATTAAGGTAACACATTTGTTAGTAATATTTGCACTCTGTTAAAAGTACATATATTTTGTCTTTTACTGAACCCAAAGCTGAAACTTGAGATATTAGGTCTTCAGTGGAGAGTGATGGTTTTGGTTTTCCAAATGGGAATGTTTATATGTTAAAACTGAAGGTTTTTTATCACAAATAGTTTTTTCCATTCATGTAAAATTAATAATTGACAGTATTTTTTTAAAAAAATTGAAAGTGGAAAAATGATTAGTTCATAATTCTCCCAGAACAGTTGCAGACTATAAACTTACATCCATCTTCAATTAGAAGTCTTGAATTCTGTATTTGGAGTACAGAGTGGTCTATTGTAAGCCTCCAGAAACCTAGTTCAGCTGTTCAAATGGCAAGCCATGTGAGTTGTTATATCATTCTTTTATGATTGGTAAGCCTAATAAAAAACACTGCAACATTATATTAGTCTACTGTAATATACTTTATATGGGGCACTTAAAACCAGTTGGAGACTTGAAGCTGGTGCAGAATGCAGTGGTTTACTTACTGAGCGGAGACATTACTAGGAGCATACACTGCCAGTGCCTTGAGATCTGCTCTGGCTGCATATTGGTCTCCAGAGGGAATTCAAGCTGTTGGTTATGACCTCAGCTGTGGTAAATGGCCTGGGACTGGCCTCTCTGAGAGATTGCCTCTCACTCTGGCCGCACTGCCATAGTCATGGTCAGAACTAATGTGCAAGTTGGATCCCCCTCAGTATAAAAGAGAAGAGGCATTTGGTAAGGCTTTTTCTGCAAGAGCTCTGGGACCCTTGTTCTGAAATATCCCATATGTGGTGACTTTCCAAGTATGCTGCAAAAGACACCTGTTTTGGAAGGAGCTGAGGGTATGTTTCCCAGAATCATAAAAGGGTGGAAAGGACACTTTATTTTTGGTAGGTGGCAGGCTTGCAAAGCTCATTAATGAATAATTATTTTAATGCTACTGGGGTTTTGTTGTAGTATTCATTATGTCTCCAGGTCCTCTGTACAAAGCTTTGTAGAGGCCTCTTTTTATTATTTAAATCAAAATGAATAAAATATTAGATTTTTTCTGGGAGACGGTGGAATTAAGATTGTGCTGCCAGATTTTCTTCAGAGAATGTGTTTATGAGAACAAGTGTTTAGAGCCAGCCATAAAGAGTTGAAGAAATATCTCATTTTCATGAAGAGTAAACCATCATTTGTTCCTTACTTAAGAGTTTTGCAAAGAAAGGACAGCAAAGCTGGTGAAGATGTTACAAACTTTTGACAGGAAAGGAATATATTTCTTGTTGAATCAAAACAGTTTTGGCAAAACTTTTGGAGAAACCAGTGTAAACTGTAGTATAGCAAACTCTCAAACCAGCAGTATGTTTAATTGCTGTAGAAAAAAGACTCTTGCAAGCAACCTGACCATATCTGAAAATAGGCAGAAAAGATTAAATTAATCATGATGCTGTATGGTATTCATAGAATCATAGAAATGTAGGGCTGGCAGGGACCTTGAGAGGTCATCAGTCCAGCCCCCTGCACTGAGGCAGGACCCAAGTATATTTCCTAGACTATCCCTGACAGATGTTTGTCTAACCTATTCTTTAAAACCTCCACAGACAGGGGTTCTACAGCCTCACTTGGAAGCCTATTCCAGTCCTTTGCGATCCTAATATCTGACCTAAATCTCCCTTGCTGCAGATTAATCTGATTACTTCTTGTCCTATGTGGTGGGAGATATAACCCCACACTGAAACTGAAGGGGTCAAGGAGCAACTCTGGCAGAGCTAGACATCTCAGAAGGAGCCTATCAGAGCAAAGAGAGACCTACCTTGAGAAGGATGCTACAGAAACCTTTCCCTTGGCGAAAGAGCCTGCCTCCTGATCCCAGGAGTTATACTTCTTTTCTTTGCTACTGTGTCAAAGTTTGTAAGACTGTTGGGGTATTAAGCAGTAGGAAGTGGGCCAGGGTGGCAGCCTTAAGGCACTCCAGGGTGCTGGACATGGTTGCTTCCCACAGGACTCTAGGCCAGAGCCCAGTGGAGTGGGAGGGTCTGGGCTTGCCTACCAACCACCTTGAAATGGAGAGTGTGCAAGAGTCTCTTCCAGGCTCCCTCTTGGGGAAACCCGGAGAGGGAAAAGACTTTGCAAACTCCATGGCTGCCATTGAACACCGTCAGGGGTGGCAAAACAGATTGAAGGTCTTCCCCCTGTCACCTTTGGGAGGGCATGGAACCTGATATCTTCTTTGGGACTCCTTTACACCAGAGAAGGCTGTTTTACGCCAGAGCAGTAACCTGATTGGAGAGTTGGGTCGACACCCAGCAAAAAGCAGACCACCATGGATGTGACAGTGGCCAGTGAGAGACATTGGAGACGGGGCTAGGAGAGACCTACTACCCTAACCACTAGGCGACAATTCCAGTGAGCACTGTTCATCACATCCTACCTTCAGCGGTCATAGAGAACAATTGATCATCATCCTCTTTGTAATAGTCCTTAAAATGTTGGAAGACTATCAGGTTCTTCGGTCATCTTTTCTCAAGACTAAACATGCCCAGTTTTTTAACCTTTCCTCCTAGGTCAGGATCTCTAAACCTTTTATCATATTTTTAGCTCTCCTCTGGAGTATCTCCAGTTTATCCACATCTTTCCTAAAGAGTGATTCCAGGAACTGGACACACTACTCCAGCTGAGGCCACATCTGAGGCCAAGAAGAGTGGACAATTATGTCCCATATCTTACCTAGGACACAACACAGAATATTAGCCTTTTTCACAACTATTGAACAGTTTGTGATCAACTATAACCCCTGATCTTTTTCAGCATTCCCACCTAGCCAGTTATTGCCCATTTTGTATTTGTGCATTTGATTTTTCCTTCTTAAGTGTAGTACTTGGAAATTGTCTTTATTGAATTTCATCTTGTTGATTTCAGTCCAATTCTCTAATTTCTCAGTTATCTTGAGTTTGAATCCTGTCCTCCAAAGTGCTAGCAATTCCTCCCAGCTTAATGTCATCTGCAGATTTTATAAATATACTCTCCACTCAGTGGAGATGTGATATATATGAAACTGTATATGTGATATATCTTGCTTTTAGTAAGGCTTTCAACAGAGTCCTACATGACATTTTCATAAGCAAACTAGGAAATGTGGTCTAGACGAAATTACTATAAAGTGGATTCATAATTAGCTGAGAGACCATATCCAAGTCATTAATGTAAATATTGAATAGTACTGGACCAAGGACAGACCCCTGAGGGACCCCACTGGATATGTTCTCCCTGTTTGACAATAAACCACAGATAACTACTATTTGTGCATGGTCTCTCATCTGATTATGCAGCCACCTTATAGTAATTTTGTCTAGACCACATTTCCCTAGTTTGCTTATGAAAATGTCATGTGGGACTCTGTTGAAAGCCTTACTAAAACCAAGATATATCACATGTACAGTTTCCCCCCATCCACTTCACCAGTAGCCCTGTCAAAGATTTCAAGGAATCAGAAAGGAAGACACAGCACAGCCACATAACAAAACTTAGTATAAGAGTAAAGTGGATGGAGTCTCTAATCCTTAGACTTCCTTCATTTCCATAGATGAAAATCTTTAAGGATCATTAATTCTATAGTAAGAGAAATAGTTTTGTTTTGCTAAATAAATCAAGCACCTTTAATAAATTATTAGTGTGCTCTTGAATTTTCATCCAAACTATATTGAGCCTGAAGTACTAAACTGAATCCAAGAATTTGTTGTTTCCAAACAGCGAGTTATTTGCATTTCAACTGAAATGATGTGATGTAGCATGAGCAAGGATAGGTGGAATCAACATTAAACAGTAGTAGGAAACTTATATACCTGGTAATGATAGTTGCTAGTGTGTTGCTAGTGTGTTGCTAGTGTGACTGTAAACTAGCTGGTCTCCCAAATGGAAGATGTTAAAGTTTGGGAAATGAAGCGTTTTACTGTGTATGAATATATTCTAGTCTACAGGATATATACATTTTTAAATGTATATTTTCCTTTAGTAACATTTCTGTAATGTTGGTACATTATATAGATTTTTCATAGATGTGAAAATGCGGTCTATGTAATAGAATTATAGATTTAATCTTGCATTTAAATTTATTCAGTTAATGAAAAAATCTGATAAACACACGACATAAAATAATTATGAAACTAATAATATATTTTAAATAAATGATGCATTTAAACAATGCCTAAATGACAAGGGCCAAATTTTATCCATTAGAGGAAACAAGTGTGGACACTAAAGACTTTGGCAGGTTTGTATGCAAAATTCTGCATGTAGGTGCAGCATGTGGATTGCTTAATGGTATATATTTGATAGCAGAATTTGGATTTATAAGGTCCATGGAACTTCTGTTAGATTCTGTCTTTTGACTGCCCTACATGCCTGCCAGATCTGATGGTAGATTTTTCTAGGGATAAGCAAATTCATATTTTTTGTTTTCAAACCCAAGCCAGACTGTGTGTGTGTGTGTGTGTGTGTGTGTGTGTGTGTCTAACTGACATGAATTTGGGATGGGCACACTACTCTTAAGTTTGTAGTTCACCCCAGATGAGTGCCAATAAAATTTCTGTATCACACCAGCTTATCATGTATTATATATGTTAACTTATTTATTCCAGTTACAAAAACAGAACATAAAAGAACACCCATCCCAGGCTTTGGGCAACCTTGACATCAATTACAATATAAAAATTATCATAAAGAAGACCCAAGCCAGCAGGATCCTACCCTTCTGCCCAATCACATAGCAGGGTTGTCTCCACTCAGCAGGGTGAGTGAAGACTCACATAGTCTCCACTCAGCAGGGTTATTGAAGGTCCCGTCCCATGCAGAGACTTCACCCAAAGCCTGCCTCAGCCCTCCCTGAATGCCCACTCCAAGAGATGGGCTCTGCACATGCCTGGACAGTCAAGAGATTCTGGACCAAAGGAATGAGAGCAGATTCCCAAGAAGAGGAGCCCTCACAAAGAATGCCTTCCCGGCAACTCCATCTTTATGATATGGTGCCTGAGCCAAAGTCAGTTGAAATCAGTGGAAGGACAGTAGACTCCTGTTGACTTAAATCAGGCACGTACTGAGGGAGAATCATCTTGAGCACCTCCACTGATCACAACTGTGGCATTCAGGTTGTGGAGAGAGGTGGTATTTCAGATAGGAAGGTCCCAATCTGTCTAGGGTGAAACCAACACCTTACACTCCACCTGGAGGCCAATAGGCAACCAGTGCAGATAGTGGCGCACAGATGTAAAGTGTTCACAAGATGCTCTTATCAAGTGAGCTACTGCATTTTGCACTAACTTCAGCTTCCAATTAGATCTAATCTAAGACATAGTCCCACACGGCGTGCAGTGCAGTCCAGTCTAGAAGTGACAAAGGCATGAGTCTTTTTTATTATTTAATATTTATATTATGTTATTGCCTATAGGTTTCAACCAGGTTGCCATTTGTGATTCTATATAAACGTATAGTAAATGACATTCTCTGTCTCAGAGAGCTTATCGGCTAAAAGATAAGACATGACAGGTGCATCAGACAAACAAGCAGGTTTGGTGAGAGGAAAGACGATAGCCTCCATATATATAATGCACATACCATGAATATTTTGCCAGCCTTGCTTTGGGACGTAAAGGGAAGATGTGTTCTTTTATCTAATATCACAAATAATAGAGGCTTCCCATTAACTAGAAAACATGTTATTTATTCTTTTAATTGACTCTCTCTTGAAAAAATACATGGAGTCACAAACGCAAACTAATTTTGAAAATTCCCAAAACAGTGTGAGATTCACAAACGCTGAACCCCACAAGCTTCACCCATTCCTAGGGTTTTTTATCCCAGGGGAAGTATAGACAGACTGTTATATATTACATAGACCATGCTTCTCATGTGGCTAACCTGTTCATACAGCACCCTGTAGTTGGTGCTATTGGATTTTTTTTCTGTACATCTTTCAAATAAAATAATTCAAAAATAAAATTCTTAGAGTCAGCTTCAAATCCTGAACTTCAGACACTTAGGTTGTATTTAGAATTAACCTTTAGTTTTGTTGCTGTGACTTCTTTCATACTTCCCAACAAGTCGGGCTCCCTCTGTACCCCAGGGTGCCAACCACCTCACCCTCTGTTTAGTCAAATCCCTTCTTAAAACTCACTTCTTTGCAAAGCCCACAAATACTAGATGCTTACCAATAAAAAAAGCTATCACTGACCTGGTAAATATAAAAGCAAAACAAAATCATATCTGTGTTGTCTAATGCAGGGTTGTTAAATCTTATTCTTATCTGCTTGTATAGCTTGGGGCAGAGGCTACACTGCCATCATCTTTTGTTGTCATTTACATGTGTGCATATGTGGTGTAAAATACCACCAAATCAGAATTCCTCACTCATTCACCTTAGTGGTCACTATTTACACCTTTTTGCACTCACTTGAACAGGTGTAAATGGTGACACAAAGTGCAAAGCCAGTAAGAATCAGGCTCTTTTTTATTCTTTTGTATCTTGTATAGTGCTGACCACTTGTTGGCCATCAACAAACAATCATATTCCCATCTATTTCCTATAGCTAGTCAACTACAAAGAGATATTTTTAAAAATGGAGGTTTTCATTTAGCCAGTTAACAACATGGTAGATAGTTTGCTGCAATAGTGTTGAATGACAAAGAATCTAAGGGAAAGCCTAATTTTTGTGGTTATACAGCATGCAGAACTCTCACTCAAGTAAATAGGAGTATTATACATGGAAAACTTGCAGAATCAACTGCCTCAAAAGAAAAACAGAAACAAACAGAAAAATCCATCTCTTTCATTTTATAATTTGATTTGTGATTTTTTTAAAAGGTAGTTTGGAAAGTAAGGGTATCTCCTGGATACTTCAATATGAAAGCACAGCATAAAAATCACTCTGAAACCTGTCATAAAAACGTAGCTAGATAGATGGCAGTGTTTTCAGGGAGAACAAGGGCAAAGTTGCTGGGAATTTATGGGTATTCTGTTCTGTTTAAGAGAGAAATAACTAAAAAGACATATGAACATAATTTTAACTAGTAACGGTATGACAGTACTGCACAAACAGCCCTGCTAAGTGACAATGGCATACCAAAGCCAAAAAGCTAGTATGTGACATGCTTTTCACTTCACTGGGAAGCAGACTACATGCCATGAAATACTTCAGCCCTTCTCAAACAGTGCAAATAAAATTTTCATTCTTTTGAGTTTTATAAAGGTTCTGTAATATGAAAATCACTAACAGTATGGTGTTTGTCACTTCCTTTTCTGGAGCAGTATAAACATCAGTTAATTGATTTCTGGATCCCTGCTACTCTGGGACTGTCATAAATCCACATGATTTTCTTGAGTTCTAGAATTTGCATTTAGATCTCTGATTCACTGAAAAGTATACAAAATAGCACATAGCTAGATAGCTCCCTATTGGTTACACATCTGAATAGGTTAAAAAAATTGTACATTATTCTAGCTAATGTTGGCATAAGATTACACTAAAAATATCTGATTTCAACTATGCCTTTTCTGTAGCTATTTTCATAGATTCATAGATACTAAGGTCAGAAGGGACCATTCTGATCATCTAGTCCGACCTCCTGCACAGCGCAGACCACAGAATCTCACCTACCCACTCCTACGAAAAACCTCACCTATGTCTGAGCTATTGAAGTCCTCAAATCGTGGCTTAAAGACTTCAAGGAGCAGAGAAGCCTCCCTCAAGTGACCCGTGCCCCATGCTACAGAGGAAGGCGAAAAACCTTTATATTTCATATAAATAACTTTTACCTGTTTCTAAATCCAGCTGCTTTTTGTCAATTCACACCCCTTTTGCTATCACATTGAAGCCAAGGTGACCTTCATGGGCAATAACAGGATGGCAGCAGATACTCAGTTAAATGCAGAGGCTGGTATCCATTCCTAAATGCATAACTTAAAACAAAATTCTGGAGATCATTGCATGCTTAAATGGTAGTGAAAGAGAGGGAAAAGAGTCATCTTCTAGGCTGCAGAAAGTGCAGTCACTGCTGAAGGTAGTGGTGGTTAACTCTAGAAAAGGGCTTGATCTTTTTCAAGTGCTGGTCCCTACATGTATTCCACTGTGGGTAGGCATGTGCTCCATGTGCCCAGAGCTGGAGAATTTTGAAAGCGGTGTCCGTTGGTCTGCACATGTACACTGGCTCACCTTATACCTCCATCTGAGGAGATAAAGGGTGGGCAGACTGCCTCTCCCCAGTTCCTTGTCACTGCCACGTGGTCAGGGTCAGAACCTCCTGTGTCTGAAGCTTTGGCTTTCTTCTTTATCTGTGAATATGTTTAGATTGCTGTAAATAATTTTTGTATTCTGAGTTTTAAAGTTTGTATTTGATAGTTTTAGTGTTTTATCATTAGTTTCCCTGACCTGGGGAGCTCCCGCCCCTTTCCCCTGCTGATACCCTGTCTGGGTACTGGATTATGCCCAGGACTCCAGGCTTCAAAATTTGACCCCACCTCCTGTACATCAGCCTGGCTCAGCAAGGAGACTGGGATTAGGACCTGGGGGCAGGGCAGGCTGTGGCTAGTTAGGCAAGGAAGATGGGACTGGTAGCTGTGTGGGAAGGAAAGCTGGGACTAGCTGGACAAGGAGGCTGGGTCTGGGATCTGTGGAGGAGAGACTGGGACTGGAAGCTGGTGGGGAATATGTGTATGGGGAGAGGACTGGGAGCCAGTCCGCTGGGTAGGGGAAAACACTGAGATCAAATGAAGAGCTGGGGAAGATGAGGAAACTGGGACTGCCCAGACAAGGAACTAGTGGGGAGAACATGAGAAGAGGGCAGGAGCAACAGATCTGACAAACAGCTAGTGTATAGCATGAGGGAGAACTGGGACTGGCTGGGCAAAGAGACTGGGACAAGGAGCTGTAGGGGTGGGGGGTGAGGCTGAGATTGGAGGATGACCCCAGGTAGGGAGCCTGGGAGCCAGTGGGGGACAGGGAGAGAGACAGATGGGATAAGGAGCCATGAAGGGGAAACTGGGACAGGCTGGATAAGGAGACTGGGGAAAAGGAGTGGGGGAACTGATATTGGCTGGGCAAGGAGACTAGGACCTTTGGGTGAACCATCTGGGTGTCAGTATGATGCCACATGATGGAATTTCTGTTTTTTCAGTTTGCTTGATTAAAAACCTAGGAAATTATGCACAAAAACCTACATTAAAAGAACATTAATCAAGTTGCAAAATCAAACACTTGAAACTTAGGAAATGCTGGAATTAAGGTTGTCTGTGCAACCTTCCTTCATCCCCCTTGTCTTTAATTACATGATCACATACTATTTTTTTCCACAGAACTCCTGCCTCACTTAGTGCACAGTATGGATAGTGCTCAATTAATTGTTTGTATTGACACCATACTGCAAAAGGGTTTTCACGCTTCTTCACAGCATGGGGCACATCTTTATAGAGAGATAGTCATGGGGACACCTCCCTTCCAATTCATGATTGTGGAAATCCCCACTCTTCCGACACATAATATCTCTGTGGCAACCACAGCCATTGCTTATGTGTAAAATTAATAACAGGAAAGTATTCAATACATTTTAGCTTTCTTTAATGTGTTGCAGCAACTGGAAACAAGAAGGAAAACCAGCACCATGTGACCAGACCACTTTGGGAACCACCTATCAAACGATTTTAAATTGCATTTAAAATATGTTCATGATTTTTATGCATTGCACAAGTAACGTGAATATACATTTATTGCAATCAGTAGAAATCCTGGATTTTCATATCAGGTAGTAACTGCTCAGGATGATTAGCAGGAAACTTAATTTGTCCTAATTAGCCTTAGGGGAGTGAGAAATTAACTTGATGGATAAATTTCTCATTTTATAATATACCATACTGAGCAACATAGGAAATTGTTACTTAAAGCTTTAGAAAAGTCTTCTGCTGATTCACTGGACTTTAGTTTCTCTAATTAAATTAAAAGACTATAGTAAATTAATACATACTTGATGTGTGGGTGGGTTTTTTATGGGGGGCTTGTATGGTAGAATAATTGTTCAGATTATACATTGACTTATCTGCTATATCCATAGACTTCAGTATAGATTTATAAATTACCTGTAAAACTTCAATGTAATGTAAGGCATTGTAGCCATGTTAAAGTTCTATATCTCAGCAAAAACTTTTAGCAAACCCTTGTACATTTTCTATATTTGTCTATCTATTGTACTGTTGTATTATTATAATATAGAAAATAAAAAAGAGAGATTTATTAAAACCTAGGATTTTCTGTCACAATTCAATTATCTGAGACAGCTATATATGATATTTTTGAAACTAATGTGGAAAGGCCTAAACTACTTCCACAAAACTGCTCATCTATAAAGTGTCATACCTTTTAATTCCCAAGCCCCACTCTCAAATATATAAATAGGACACATTCCTTAGTTCTTATGCAGGCAGAACTCCAAAGGAAGTAAATTTTTAAAAATTACCCTCAAAACATACAGAACAAGACAGAGAAACATGAACTCAGTGGTCTGAGCTAGGAATTAATGAGTTCTAAGCTGGGCTCTGATATTGACTCCTCTATTGGCTTAGATTAAGTCACTTAACGTATTTGCCTTTGGGTATGTCTACACTACGAAATTAGGTTGAATTTATAGAAGTCAGTTTTGTAGAAAGTGTTTTTATAGTCGATTGTGTGTGTCCCCACACAAATGCTCTAAGTGCATGTAGTCGGCGGAGTGTGTCCACAGTATTGAGGCAACCATCGACTTCTGGAGCGTTGCACTGTGGGTAGCTCCTGCAGTCTCCGCCGCCCATTTGAATTCTGGGTAGAAATCCCAGTGCCTGATGGGGCTAAAACATTGTCGCAGGTGGTTCTGGGTACATATCGTCAGGCCCCCGTTCCCTCCCTCCCTCCGTGAAAGCAAGGGCAGACAATCGTATTGCACCTTTTTTCTTGAGTTACCTGTGCAGATGCCATACCATGGCAAGCATGGAGCCCACTCAGCAAACCGTCACCGTATGTCTCCTGGGTTGCTGGCAGATGTGATACTGCATTGCTACACAGCAGCAGTTTATTGCCTTTTGGCAGCAGACAGTGCAGTATGACTGGTAGCCGTCGTCGACGTAGTCCTGGGTGCTCTTTTAACCGGGCACCTGGGCAAACATGGGAGTGACTCAGCCAGGTCATTTCCCTTTTAAGTTTCATCTCATGGTGATTGAGTCCTACCGGCAGTGCACTGTCTTTTAATCTGCAGCTAGCAGAAGACAATGGCCAGTAGTCATACTGCACCGTCTTCTGCCGAGCATCCAGGAGATGACGATGGCTAGCGGTCGTACTGCGCAGTCTGCTGCCAGCAAGATGTATAAAGATAGATGAAGTGGCTCAAAACAAGAAATAGACCAGATTTGTTTTGTATTCATTTTCTCCTCCCTCCCTCCCTCTGTGAAATCAATGGCCTGCTAAACCCAGTTTTGAGTTCTATCCTTGAGGTTTTGAGTTCTCTCTTTGAGGGGGCCATTCAGTTTCTCACAAAGCCACCCCCTTTGTTGATTTTAATTCCCTGTAAGCCACGTTGTCAGTTGCCCCTCCCTCATTCAGGGAAATGGCAGACAATTGTTCCGCACCTTTTTTCTGTGCAGAAGCCATACCACGGCAAGCATGGAGCCCGCTCAGATCACTTGGCAATTAGGACCACATTAAACACCACACGCATTATCCAGCAGTATATGCAGCACCAGAACCTGGCAAAGCGAAACCGGGCGAGTAGGTGACATCAGCACCGTGATGAGAGTGATGAAGACATGGACACAGACTTCTCTCAAAGCACGGGCCCTAGCAATGTGAGCATCATGGTGCTAATGGGGCAGGCTCATACAGTGGAATGCCGATTCTGGGCCCGAGAGACAAGCACAGACTGGTGGGACCGCATAATGTTGCAGGTCTGGGACGATTCCCAGTGGCTGCGAAACTTTTGCATGCATAAGGGCACTTTCATGGAATTTTGTGACTTGCTTTCCACTGCCCTGAGGCGCAAGAATACCAAGATGAGAGCAGCCTTCACAGTTTAGAAGTGAGTGGCAATAGCCCTGTGGAAGCTTGCAACGTCAGACAGCTACCGGTCAGTCGGGAATCAATTTGGATTGGGCAAATCTACTGTGGGGGCTGCTGTGATGCAAGTAGCCAATGCAATCAAAGATCTGCTGATATCAAGGGTAGTGATCCTGGGAAATGTGCAGGTCATAGTGGATGGCTTTGCTGCAATGGGATTCCCTAACTGTGGTGGGACCATAGACGGAACCCATATCCCTATCTTGGCACCAGAGCACCAAGCTGGCGACTACATAAACCGCAAGGGGTATTTTTTAATAGTGCTGCAAACACTGGTGGATCACAAGGGACGTTTCAGCAACTTCAACGTGGGATGGCCGGGAAAGGTACATGACGCTCGCATCTTCAGGAACTCTGGTCTGTTTCAAAAGCTGCAAGAATGGACTTTATTCCCAGACCAGAAAATAACCGTTGGGGATGTTGAAATGCCTATAGTTATCCTTGGGGACCCAGCCTACCCCTTAATGTCATGGCTCATGAAGCCATACACAGGCAGCTTGGTCAGTAGTCAGGAGCTGTTCAGCTACAGGCTGAGCAAGTGCAGAATGGTGGTAGAATGTGCATTTGGACTTTAAAAGCACGCTGGTGCAGTTTACTGACTCGGTTAGACCTCAGCGAAACCAATATTCCCACTGTTATTACTGCTTGCTGTGCGCTCCACAATATCTATGAGAGTAAGGGGGAGACGTTTATGGCAGGGTGGGAGGTTGAGGCAAATCTCCCGGCTGCTGGTTATGCACAGCCAGACACCAGGGCGGTTAGAAGAGCACAGGAGGGTGCGGTGTGCATCAGAGAAGCTTTGAAAACCAGTTTAATGACTGGCCAGGCTACGGTGTGAAAGTTCTGTTTGTTTCTAAAAAAACAAAGTAAGCTAACCACCCTCCCCTCCTCCCTTCGATCACCGCTTGCAGAGGCAATAAAGTCATTGTTGCTTCACATTCATGCATTCTTTATTAATGCATCATACAAATAGGGGGATAACGTCCAAGATAGCCCCGGAGGGGTGGTGGAGGAGAGAAGGACCAGGAGGGGTGGTGGAGGAGGGAAGGACAAGGCCACACAGCACTGTAAAAGTTTAAAACTTTAAAACTTATTGAATTCCAGCCTTCTGTTGCTTGGGCAATCCTCTGGGGTGGAGTGGCTGGGTAGCCAGAGGCCCCCCCACCACATTCTTGGGCATCTGGGTGAGGGCTATAGAACTTGGGGAGGAGGGTGGTTGGTTACACAGGGGCTGTAGTGGCAGTCTATGCTCCTGCTGCCTTTCCTGCAGCTCAGCCATATGCTGGAGCATATTAGTTTGATTCTCCAGCAGCCTCAGCATTGAATCCTGCCTCCTCTCATCACGCTGCCACCACCTTTCAGTTTCAGCCCTCTCTTCAGCCCGCGACTTACTCTCCTCAGCCCACCACCTCTCCTCCTGGTCATTTTGTGCTTTCCTGCACTCTGACATTGTCTGCCTCTATGCATTCGTCTGTGCTCTGTCAGTGTGGGAGGACAGCATGAGCTCAGAGAACATTTCATCACGAGTGCGTTTTTTTCTCATTCTAATCTTCGCTAGCCTCTGGGAAGGAGAAGATCCTGTGATCCTTGAAACACATGCAGCTGAAATACATGCAGGAGAAAAAAAAAGAGACAGTGGTATTTAAAAAGACACATTTTATAGAACAATGGGTACACTCTTTCACGGTAAACCTTGCTGTTAACATTACATACATAGCACATGTGCTTTCGTTCCAAGGTCACATTTTGCCTCCCACCAGCGCGTGGCTAGCCCCTTCCCTCTCCCTCCTCCCTGTGGCTAACAGCAGGGAACGTTTCTGTTCAGCCACAGGCAACAGCCCAGCAGGAACGGGCACCTCTGAATGTTCCCTTAAGAAAAGCACCCTATTTCAACAAGGTGACCATGAATGATATCACTTTCCTGAGGATAACACAGAGATAAAGAACGGATGTTGTTTGAACGCCAGCAAACATATACTGCAATGTTTTGTTCTACAATGATTCCCAAGTACGTGCTACTGGCCTGGAGTGGTAAAGTGTCCTACCGTGGTGGATGAAATAAGGCTGCCCTCCCCAGAAACCTTTTGCAAAGGCTTTGGGAGTATATCCAGGGGAGTCACGAATGCCAGGGCAAATTAATCATTAAACATGCGTGCTTTTAAACCATATATAGTATTTTAAAAGGTACACTCACCAGAGGTCTCTTCTCCGCCTGGTGGGTCCAGGAGGTAGCCTTGGGTGGGTTTGGGGGGTACTGGTTCCAGGTCCAGGGTGAGAAACAGTTCCTGGCTGTCGGGAAAACCGGTTTCTCCGCTTGCTTGCTGTGAGCTATCTACAACCTCATCATCATCATCTTCCTCGTCCCCAAAACCTGCTTCCATGTTGCTTCCATCTCCACTGAAGGAGTCAAACAACACGGCTGGGGTAGTGGTGGCTGAACCCCCTAAAATGGCATGCAGCTCATCATAGAAGTAGCATGTTTTGGGCTCTGACCCAGAGCGGCCATTTGCCTCTCTGGTTTTCTGGTAGGCTTGCCTCAGATCCTTAAGTTTCACGCGGCACTTCTTCAGGTCCCTGTTATGGCATCTGTCCTTCATGCCCTGGGAGATTTTGACAAATGTTTTGACATTTCAAAAACTGGAACGTAGTTCTGATAGTACGGATTCCTCTCCCCATACAGCGATCAGATCCTGTACCTCCCATGCGGTCCATGCTGGAGTTCTTTTGCAATTCTGGGACTCAATCATGGTCACCTCTGCTGATGAGCTCTGCATGGTCACCTCTGCTGATGAGCTCTGCATGGTCACCTGCAGCTTGCCACGCTGGCCAAGGAAATTGAAATTCAAAAGTTCGCGGGCCTTTTCCTGTCTACCTGGCCGGTGCATCTGAGTTGAGAGTGCTGTCCAGAGCGGTCACAATGGAGCACTCTGGGATAGCTCCTGGAGGCCAATACCATCTAATTGCATCCACAGTACCCCAAATTCGACCCAGCAAGGCCGATTTCAGCACTAATCCCCTTGTCGGGGGTGAAGTAAGGAAATAGATTTTAAGAGCCATTTAAGTCGGAAAAAAAGGCTTCATCATGTGGACGGGTGCAGGGTTAAATGGATTTAACACTGCTAAATTTGACCTCAACTCCTAGTGTAGACCAGGGCTTTGTTTTCCTCCCCATATAAACCTATCTGCCTTGGTTTTCCCCCTATATAATGGAGTTAATCTTTACCTACTACCACACAGGAGTATAGACACAGGAATGTTGAGGATTAATTAATATTTGCAAAACATTTTTCATGTGAAAAACATAATATACTGTAAGTTCAAAGTATTATTAAGTCATTCTAAAAATACAATATTGATCTGTTTATAAAGTACTTATTCCTAAAATATTGTCTTGGCATTTTAAGTTGCCGATAGCAACCAAACTGTCTGCAAAAATGGAGCAGGAAAACATCAATTGCACATAACACATTTCCTTTTGATGTCTATTACTGCCACTACTCCGTGCAACTGAAAAATATTCAGAACTCTATTTATTTATTTATTTCTTGTGAGCTAAGTCCTGCAGTCCTTATTCAAAACTGCCATTGATTTCAGTGATGTGCATTCAATGGGAATTGTTTCCAAGGATTGCAGGGTTTGTCCTTTGAAGTCTATGAGTTGGGATTTAAAAAACAAATGCAGGTTGCTCTATTGGTCAAATCTTTCTTCATATATGGCCCATCTCTATTGTCAGGGTATATCTACACTGCAATAAAAACCCTGTGGCACCAAGTCTCAGAGACCAGGTCAGCTAACTTGGGCTGGGACTGTAAGGCTAAAAATTTCCGAGTAAATAATGGTGCTGGGGCTGGAGCCTGGACTCTGAGACCCTCCCCCTCATCATGGGGTCTCAGAGCCTGGGTTCCAGCCAGAGCTGGAGCATCTGCACTGCAATTTTATAGCCCTGCAGTCAAAGCCCCATGAGCCCAAGTCAGCTGATGCAGGTTTTGTATCACAGTGCGTGTTTCCCCATGTGCCTCTTCAGCCGTTTTAGATTATAGAGGCAACTATTTCCACTTGAATTGAAAAAGAGATCTCAGATGGGCTCTGTGCTCTGAGCCTGTGGATTTATATATTGCATCCCACTGTCAGGCCCTTTTTCAATCGCAGGGATTTTGTTTTCCTCCTATAGTTCTCATTCCATTCAACAGACTATATTAGCTATACATATATATTGTATATACTGTATTAATATATATGTGTATGTACTCTATGCATAAAGAGTTATATGTTTCTGTACATGCATGTATTTGCATAAGCACATGTACGCTCTGGTTTTATTTACACATTTATTTATGGAAATGAGATATTGCATCCAAGTTTCAGACAAGATTTACTCAGCATGGCTCCTGTGTAGTAATAACCTTTGAACATCTACAAGCATCTCCAAACCTTCAGGAAGAAAGAAGCTAGCTCACCAACTGTATAAAAAAGCTATACAAACCGAGGTCCAAACCTACTGAAGAGAATAGGCTGTTTGCCATTGATTTCAATGGGAGCAGGTGGAGACTCTAGTTCTGTAGCTCTCCGAGAACATGTATTATATTCTTTAAATGAAAGTTTCACTTAAAAACACTGATGTTGTGTTTGTTATAACCTAGAGTATTTGTTGATTTTTGCTTTGTATTTTCCTCACAGCCATTGGAAGGACCCTAATTCCTCGTTATTTTAGCACTGTCTTTGAAGGAGGTGTAACAGACCTATATTACATTCTCAAGCACTCAAAAGAGTCATACCACAACTCATCTATCACAGTGGACTGTGATCAATGCACCATGGTCACCCAGCATGGAAAACCGATGTTTACCAAGGTAACAGGAAAAATTCAGTAAAACATATTGCATTTTGTGTGTGTGTGTGTGTTTCAAGGAGTATTTGAAGGATAATTATGTTTTCTGAAAGGCTTTGTTGATTTCTAATACCTCAAGCACTTTCATCCTTTTGTATTTTGTATTATTATTATTTGTTACATGACTGGAAAGCTTTGAGGGCACCTTTTGCTATCTTCCTAGGAAGTTTTGCAAGAGAAAGCACATAAAACTAAGCCACCACAGCCACCAAACTTTTAGGAACTAAGTTTCAGCTGCCTGTGTAATTTATCTCATCCTAATTTTAAAACAACAGTGAATGATTACATTGTTGATACATTTTGGTTAACAAACTTTATTTAGATATTTTACCCATTGGGGACTGGGAAGTCTCAGTACAGCTGGTGCTTTAATACAACAGAGCCTGATCCAAACTGCATTGAAGTCAAAGGAATGATTTACAGTGATTTCAGCAGTCTTTGGATCAGGCCCTAAGCAGGTGTCCACCACATTTGATTGAAGATTGAATTCTCTTCATGCTTTGGCCCCTTCCAGTCTTGCAGCTAAATCACATAATTAGATAGGATGCATTATACTTATATAAACAAGACCAAACAGCAGAAAAGCAATTAGATATACCAAATTAAAATAAAATAAAAAATGTATGGAATTAAATGACACACTTGAAATGAAAAATTACAACAAACTCTGGTTAGTGAGAATGGAAATGTAGGCGTTGCTTATTTAGCCACGGTCATCCTCTTTTATTCTCATTTTTATGCATCCTCAGATGGCTAAATCCCACTCTTTGAATGGAGAAACTTACAAGAGGGAGGGGACTGATTAAATGTATCCAAGCCTTTAGGGAACAGTTAAATCTGTTCTATGTTCCTCATTGGCATGTGGGACTGGTGAGGTTCTAGTGTAGGCAGAGAATATAGCCGCTGGCATTGTGATGACTGAGCATTTCTAGGGTATTCATGGCATGGTCTGATCATGTAGAACTTGTTCCATCAGATTGCATTGACTTCTTGCCTGCCTTATTCACATACCTCTTTCACAGTATTTAAACGACATTGAGATTGAGTTACTGGTAGGGTTGGCCAGAAAACAAGAATTTTGTTTTGTGAAACATTTTGAGGTTTCAACATTTGGGTCTATTCCAGGGAATGAAACCAAGACCATTTGAATTCTTTTGCCAAAACAAAACAAAACCACCACAGAGAGAGGGGGACTAAAATAGCCTGGTAGTTGGGGCACCCACCTGGGATGAGGGAGAACCACATTCATGTTCCTGCTTCAACTCAGGCAAAGCACCCTACATCCTACTCACCTACATCCCAGGTGAGTGCTCAAACCACTAGGCTATTGGCTTTTCTGGGGTCTCTTGTCTTTCTGAAGTGTTTTGACCACAAAGTCCATCCTGGACTTGAGAAAGGTTTGGTCAAAACCAATTAGTTTCCACAAACTGGCATTTTCTGACCCCAAAAAAACAAAACAAACCAAAGATTTTACTAAAACATTCCAACCAACTCAAGTTACTGGGGCTCTGAGTTTATGATGCATGTATTGCATCATAATGTTGCCTCCCAAGGAGAAGGAAGCATGCCAAGTAAACCAGCTGTTCCTAGATGACCCCTCCTCACCACCTGGCCTATGAAGAGCTTGCATATTGCAGCCATGGCTAGATGTTTGGCTATGTGCAGTGGAAGGGAAGTTATAGTGTAGCTATTTGTCCCTTCTGCATGGCATTCAAACAACATTTGTGTCATTTCCATGATTTTTCTCCCCTTTGTGATGCACTTGGCCAAAGGGCAGAACACAGGTCAGTTGGTTTAATGCACTATTACACAGAGAAGCAGTTTTTTGGAATCTTTCCTTTGGAATCTCTAGCATTCAATAAATACTTTTGCTGATTTAACACATTTGTTTTGCGTTGTCAGCACACTGTATTATAGCGCTATTCCTTCAGAGGAGGAAATAGTACCCAGTTGATACAAAAAAATAAAAGGTGAAACACTACTAAGGACCAAAATCTGGCTTGGGCTGAATATATACAGATCCCATTTACTTCAAGAGAAGCACTTTGTATATCTGATGGCAGTTTGGTCTCAATCGTGCAAAGATTCGCAGGATTGGAGTCTTAGTGATACCATGCACGCTCCAATAGTGAAGGTTCTGTTGAGGATTCTAATGTAAATCTCTATACTTTAATAGAAAGTTCACTCAGGGATTCAGCTTAGCTTCAGGAAAAAACTTAAATTGTTTTTATATGTTTTTACAATTAAAACATTATTTTTCTTAACAAAACACCTTTAGAATGTAGAATAAGGGAGAAAAGAGAAAAATTACTTGTCTTGTTCAAAAGTGAGTTAGAACCAAATTTTGCCCTCTAACATGCATGCACAGCTTCCAGTGAAGTCAATAAGGACCCAGCACATGTAATGGCAGAACCGTACCCTCGTGGCATGCGTACAGTAGACAAAATTAAAACCTCATGTAACGTGTGTAACTATATTAAATTTAATTCACTCATTTAATACTATGTCAGAATTTGGTCGAGTAAGGCTTTTCCTTCCTTTAGTGACTCTATTGTAAACATTTATAGTATGGTTTCAGAGTAGCAGCCATGTTAGTCTGTATCCGCAAAAAGAACAGGAGTACTGGTGGCACCTTAGAGACTAACAAATTTATTTGAGCATGAGCTTTCATGAGCTAGAGCTTACGGATGCATGTCTCCGATGAAGTGAGCTGTAGCTCACGAAAGCTTATGCTCAAATAAATTTTTAGTATGCAAACATATCAAGCACACTGCTGTTGTTTAGCACCCACTTTTGTCTGATGAACAGTCTGCAAGCTAAAAATTCTCTAAGTAGTTTTAATACAATAGTCTGGAACAGTCCTGATAGAGGTTTGATCTGTTTCATCTGTTGCATCAATGATCCACATGCCATGCATTTTTATATTTTCCTGCTTAGGTCAACTTATTAGATAGTACTGAGTAAATATGAAATTAGTCATTTTTTCTTCTTTAAGCAAGGTACTCAAGCATATACCTGACTTTAAGCACAAGTAGTCAAAACTGACTTCAATGCGGTTATTCACTTGCTTACAGTTACCCAAGTACTTAAATATCTTACTGAAGTAAGAAGTAAATGATACATTTTTAATAAAATCCAAAGGAAATAAATTAATAGAAATATTTTAATAACATTCAGGGTATGAATTAAAGCTAATAAAAGAAGGGAAATACATGTTCAGGATTAAAGGTCCCAGTTAACAGTTTTGCCACTGACTTCTGTGATGGTAAAATCAGGTTCTAAACATCCAAGCTACCATGTTAATTCACCCTGGTGTTTGGATTTTAGATTTTTTTTCCCTTCACGCAGTGGAAGCACTGCTCTCACAGAATTAACCTAGACTCTTATAATTTACTTATACTCAAACTTTATATGGTAGTTGAGCTGTTTTTTAGTGCTCGTGATTTTTGTATTTCCCAATAGCCTCACATAAATGAACTTTACAGAGATCAGTGCTACTAAAAAATGGTAATAGCCTACATGCGTGTATCATTATAATAAAAATACTTTTTTCTCTGCAGTTGACAATGACTCAATCATCCATACTTCACAAGTATAACACTAAAGCTCACTTTATCTTTTTTAACTCTTACTGAGTAAATAATCTTACTAATTTTATGTATTCATATAAGCTTTAGACTGCTGTTCAAGTAAAAGAACAGGTTTGAGAAATGATCTATTAATATGAGCTGAAAAGGGAAGAAAAGATTTCTTATTTTAGAAAAACTACATTGTATCCAATAAAAAGCAATTTTGAGGTCATTTTTCATGGGTGCAACCCACTGACTAGCCTACAATTAATCAATGCAAAGAAGGGGTTAAAAAGCTATTGGTTAGTTTGAGAAATGTTCTTTTTTAGTTTTCTTTTTCCTGGCCTAGTCTAGAGCTACCACGTGATATACTGAATGCCTGCCAGCCTCTTTCTTGTTGATCCTCCGGAGACCATCTGTGCTGGGGGCATTGATTAGAGTGTGTCTGCTGGGATTACATCTTTTCTGTTGCCATGCCAACTAATCAGCTGATTTTGGTTACCACAGAAACAAAATGTCAGAGCTCACAGTAAGGTAACATGAATTCAGCACAACAGAAAATGTTTTCTTAATTGGAGACCCTTTTGATTTTGGATTCTGTGGGAAAGGCACATTTTCTTTAAAAAAAAGAGGCCAACTTCAAATAAGAACTACATTAATTTTATTGATTAGAAGTAATACCTGAAATTATTTTGTACAGGGGAAAATTAAATTCCTTTATGAGATGTGTAAAATTTTGCCAATGATATGAGGTATGTGTTCCAGGTTTTCTGTGACCATTTGTTAACATATGTGCATAAAATAAAGTCTATTGAGAGCTATATGTCTTAACATTTCAGAGAAGACATATTTGTGAGCCTATGGGATATTATTATAAGAAATTATTATAAACCTGAAGTAGTTTAATATTAACTGGGCAATAACCAGGATCCTTGGCCTCAGTACAGTAATATTAATAGGCTCAGCTACCTCACATTGGTGTATTAGAGTTGTGTGTGTGAAATTTTTAATCTTAGTATGAAAATAATAACATCAAAGAGTCAAGGGAGGGAATGAATCCTGCATATAGGCCATCAGCAATACAAAACCTGAATGCATGACTTAGGTACAGTGAATAAGAGAACCCTATTAACAAATTTCTCTTTCCTAGGCCTACAATATTTTGCCTATACAATATGCCTGGTAGCTTAGCCTAAGTGGTTTTGAATAGTATGCTAAAGCTGATCAAACTGTGAGGAGACACCACTATGGCATCAAATAAGTAGTTAATCAGAAAAAATACACACTGCAAAACCACAAACTAAATAAATCTGGGTTTGGTAATCACACCAATGTGCAAACAGACTAACTACTAAACTAGCATTACAATTTGTTTTATTTTATTCAGCTATTATTTGATTAAAGTTGCAATAAATGTCTTTTTTAATGGAAGATTATTATCTAATTGTCTATGCACAGTACTGTAAGAAGATTTCACTAATTACTGTCTGTCTCCTTTCATTATTTCTTTCACTGCAGGTTCCTTCAGTCATACTAACTCCTAAAAGGAGCTTTGAGATTAAATTCATAACCAGTTTCTTTAAAAGAATGTCCAGTGCTGCTAATGTGTACAATGCTTTGGGGATCCACTAGCCAGGGCACCATGCAAGGAGTGCATTTGGCACCCTGAAGAAGACTGAATGCATGACAGCCCCATGATACTCAGATACGTCACTGCTCACAGATAAAGCTGTGGGTAGCTCTATGAACGTCAGCCCCTTCCCCTCCCTTCTCCTGCAGTACCCAACTGCATTTACCCATCCTTCTACCTGCCCACCCACCCCCTTGCTTTTCTAATACAGCATCCTTCACAGTATGATATGAATTGTTTGACTGTGGAGGGCAGCTCACGTGTACAGGGCTACAAGATCAGGCATTGGCATACTGGTCTAAGTGTCTCTTCTTTGCCCCCACAACACTCAGCTTCAATATCATGTGGGAGTCAGCCTCATGGAGCTACCAGTGCAGACCCAGGGACACCTGCATGTAGCTTTCTGGTTAGTGGCAAATCTGTGGTATAGGCAGCTGATAAAAGAGAAAGAAAATGAGAGAAGAAAACCAGATTAAAAATAAAAAGTGGGTGTGTATGTGTGGAGGAAGCACTTGGAAAAAGGGAATAAGAAAAAAAGAACAGAAAAATTAGTATTGGCAGCAACCATGCTGGGGAATTATGCACTGCTAGTAGATGCAAATGGAGCATTTATACTATATTATACTATATATTAGTAGGGAGGATCAAACTTCAAAAGGTTGGGAACGACTGGTTCAGCAGCTTGACATCAAGTATGCACAACAGTCACCTATGCTGAAAGGTTTAGTGTCATTAATTAGCAGTGGTGATTAAAAAGGGAAACAGATATGGTGCAATAAATAAGATTTAGTGCACACAATGCTATAAAATCTAGAGTATAATAAGTTATTGTCTCCACTGTGAAGTTACTTTCCCTAATTCTTTTTCTAGAGAAGGGGAAACAATTAACCCAGTGACAGTGAACACCAAAATACAGATGATATTTTGGTGTTTAGTTTAAATGAGTGAGAATACTGTAATTCTGCACAGATTTCCTGGAAGATTTTATTTCATGTCTTTTATTAATCCTAGGTATGCACAGAAGGGCGTCTTATCTTGGAGTTTACCTTTGATGATCTTATGAGAATAAAAACATGGCACTTTACCATTAGACAGTACAGAGAATTAGTCCCACGCAGCATTCTAGCCATGCATGTAAGTAATCCTTTTTTCATTTGACCTAATGCAAAGAGATGAGATTATGTTTTTAAAGAACTCCAGCAAATTTCACAGCCCAGGCAATTAACTATAAATATTTTGTTCTGACTGCAACTGCATTAATTTATAAGCCCTTCTTTCATCCCTTTCCCCTGTTTCTCAGTGTTTCATGTAAGACTATATTGTAACTATATTTTCACAGTTATTTTTCACTTCGCTCTAATACATTTTTTCTTGAATCCCATTTTGTCATCATGGGTTGCATGACAAAGATTTGGAGCCAAAGTCTGCTTTCATTTATATTGAGGCAACTCCACTGAAGTCAGTGGGCTTTCATCGCTGTAGCTGAGAGAAGAATTTGACCCTTAAATGTGAAAGCTGATTTTTATACTCACAGGAGATAGCAACTACATACATACGCACATTTTTGGTAGCGATGGGCCCAAACCAAAACTTCGGAACCTGATTCCAGATCTTATTTTCACATTGAAAGCCCCTTCTCTGTTATGACATGAACCAGAATTCCAGAGTACTTTTACATTGTTACTCCTGGGGGCATTCTGCACCAAAAACTTAAAAATTCTGTGCACAATATTTTAAAATTCTGCAAAATTCTGGAAATCTTACATAATCATGCCAGTTTCAATTATTTTGGTAATTTGTTTCAAAATACCTGTCAGCAAGCATGTCTGTAACAATACAGACACACAAAAAATTCCCCCAGGATCAGAGTGTTAAAGAAACCCCAATGACAACCCAGTTCCTGTTTCTCTGCCCCCTTTTCCCCTCCCCAGAACCCATCAGGGAGCCAGACACCCACAACGCCTCCCCCCCAGAGCCCACCTGCAAGGCCCCCACAGCCAATACACCTGAACCCCCTCCTCCCCAGAGCCCAACTGTGAGGCTCCCCTTGCCCAGACACCCATTCGCCTCTATCCCTCAGAGCCCAGGGATCCAGAGGAAGAAACAGCTTCATGCTCGGTCTCAGGCTTGCATGGAGTTTTCTGCGTGCCACCCTCTTCTTCCCTTAGGGTGTGCTGGGAACTGCAGCTCCCAGGAACCCTCTAGCTCACTCTCTCTCCTCCCCAGCAGCATCTTCTATGTGTAAGCTGGGCTCTGCCAGTCCAGTGACCCTGTTCAAATACTGAAGTCAATGGGACTCCAGTTGCACACAGTGAATTGCAGGATCAGGGCCATAGAGGTTTTAAGGACATAGACCCAGATTTTCAAAGGTATTTAGATGCCTAAATATACAGATAGGCACCTAGTGAGATTTTCAGAAGCACCTAAGTAGGTGAAAATCCCACTAATTGCCTATCTGCACCTTTAGGCTTCTAAATACCTTTGAAAATCTAACCCACAGTCCCTACCAGAAGATCTTCTAGTCTGTGGCCTGATCCTACAAGCTCTCCGACACAGAACCCTCATGAAAGTAAATGAGAATTTGCACAACTGGGTTAATCACTTAAAGCAAGAGTTATGTATTTAGAAGAATGTGATACAAAAAGATTACAAACTTGGGGATGGTCACTATCTCGTACTATATCTTTTGTACAGAGTCTACTACACTGGGGTCCCAATCTCAGTTAGGGTCTCCAGGTGCTAATATAATATAAATAATAGTAATTTTATATAAATGCATTTAGCTTTTCAGATGAGCTGAGCAGAGGAGGGAGTTATAGAAAGACCATCTGAAATGGACTTTGTCTTACAATAAATTAGTATTGTTTAATATTACAAATCCAGTAAAAGACCTCCAGAGTGGTTTTATTTATTTAACTTTTAACTCTAGCCTTGAAATGTAATTTTTCCACAAGAGTGATTTCCCCCCACGAAAAACAAACCAAAAGCAAAGTGCCAATTTCCTTGCTTCCTTCCTACTTAGGCACAAGACCCTCAGGTGCTGGAGCAGCTGTCCAAAAACATCACCCGAATGGGTCTGACTAACTTCACCCTCAACTACCTCAGGGTAAGCTCTACTGCACTTGCCAGTTATTGTGAGTAATTTTAAAAGGTACAAGCATTGTTGAGCCAACATAACAAAAACAGGGTCTAAGACAGTCAGGGAAGGTTGGAACCAGCCCTTAATGAGGATTGCGGGGAGTAATATTGTGATTGGAATTAGGGTAACAAAGCAGCACATAGCAATGTTGGGGATCAAGCCTGCCCCATTGAAGTGAATAGAAAATTTGTCATTGACATGAATGGAAGCTGGATCTGCCCCTGTGTTTTTCCTGGGCTTTCTTTTCAACTTTGCATAATTTAACAGGATTTATTGTTTGTAAACCAGAAGTTTTCCATCCTGTTTTGCTAAGATTTCTTATTTGTTTTCTCTTGTCTCTAATCACTGTTTCTGAGAAAACTGCAGCTAGTTCTTATCACCATCCAGTGGTCTCAGCCTCCTTTCTAGCTCCCTAATAAGAAGCAGTATTAAGAGAAGGCACAGATCCAGATCTGAAAGCAGGCATATCCTCCATGCTCCCACCCTGCTTTGCCTCTGGGAGCTGGAGTTCTTTCCTCAGCTTTGCACTACATTGTCTATATTTTTTTATGCTTAAATAATGCATTTGTTCCCATTGCTTTCTGAACCTTGAAGTGCATTCAAAATTTGTAAGTTTATTTTTATTTTCTGAAAGTATTCTTCTGTATGGGTTCACAGTGCACACACTGAAATAAGAGTCTGGAAAGTTAATAGTGTTATGGTTAAAATGCAAATCATTTCTAGTTTTGGAAATATTATTAAGAAAATAAAATGAGGCAAGGTACCTAACAATGCACCAGTGGACACCAGTAATTGTTAGTTTTTCCTTTTAATTAAGTGAATAGTTATTCAAAATGTTTGGGCTTTTAGAAAAACAAGAGTATTCTGGAAGATGAAAATGTTATCAACCCAATGCAGAGCTGCACAGAATAGCAGTTAAATCAGCTGCAATTCAGTGAGGGTCATGATTCTACAAAATGTTCCAGGCAGACAGAGACCTGCACCAAGCAGAACCCCACTGAAATCAGTGCGGCTCTATGTGAGCACAGGGATAACTTGCAGGACTAGGGTCTAAGGTGAGATCTCACCAAGACGTCTCTATGGCTATGCCCTTGTTCCCCCAGTTGACTAGATGGTCATTGCTAATTACTTATTTAGCATCAGATTAAAAGCAATAGCTCAAATGCTACTCTCAGTTATACAGGGCAAGTTTACCGCAATGGAACTGAGAGCAGAATTCGGCACAAAACCTGAGGTGAAATAAAACAGCATATTAGAAGTGTTGCGAGTAGAAATTCTACAATCAGATGTATGTGTTGTGGTGTTCCGTGTGCAATCTTATATGGTTCAGGGAGTGCCATTTTGAATTTGCAGCATTCTATCACTCTAGCAACTGCCAACACCTTGCTACATGTTCTCTAAATGTTGAATGTGAGATAGACTAATGAAATAGGCAGAAACTCTGAGATATAGATTAGTGCACATTTGGCATGAACTATCCATGCTGGTATCATACTGTCGGGGAGGGCGGGGGGAATAGTATCAATATAAGCACTGGGAAGATACACAGTGAAGTGGAAGGGGATTAAATGATGAAGTCTTACCTTTTTTTTTCTTCCGGAGTAGTCTAGTTTTGTTAGTTTAATAGGCAAGGAAATCTTTTTCGAGGCAGTCTCTGCTTCTTTCTGCTTTGTAGTGATGAATTGATCATTCTGCTCTTTTCAGATCTGCAGCTCATCATTGGCGCTCACATGAGATGATACACTTCCAGTTTGATTTACTTCTTTTCCCATCGTTTTCTTCTGTTAATTTTGAAATAAAAACCCCTTCCTAACCCAGAGCTGTAAAATCATTCACTGAAAAAAAAATCTGTTAAATGCAGCTATGTTTAAGTTTTTAAAAGTCAGCATTTTACCTGATTTTTATTTAAACCTTTCTGGTGTTTAATAATTAGTATTGTTATGTGTTTTTAAATAAGGTTTTAAACATAAGCCTATACATGATTTTCATTTTTCTTTTGCTGCATGCTGCAAAGGCTTGTGATAATCATAAGAAAAAACTTCACTGATGGGCAGAATTAATCATTTTTATTCTCCAAAGTGCACACAGCAGTGAGCTATGCTGCAGTCTTTTTAAAAGCAGAATTTAAACCTTGATTTAAGATACTGCTGATATAAAGGTGTAGCGTGTATGTTGTACTCTCTAAACACTATAGTATAGCATATCCCTATTATTTGGGATAATTACAATTTCAGCTATTCAAACCTTCAACCTGTGACTCTGTTTTTTCTTTATTCACTTTGAGTTGATGGAAATAAAGCTGCTGTGCTTAGAGGAACATTAATTTTGTTAAAGGCTGGAGGGAGGTAGAGATCTTAAAAATATTTTCTTGGAAACTTGAAACAAAATTTACAGCCCTACCAGTTTTGCTCTGTTGGATTTGGCAAATGTGCTTTCTCCCAACTCCCTCCTGGTTCTGTAAAGAACATGGGTTTTCTTTTGGTTTGGTTATTACCTTGTTCTGTACCAGCATAATTGATTATTTTATCAGTGAGGTCAGCATGTTTTGTTGTAGCTCTTGCATAGGATTCATTAGTTACTGGTAGTCCTCTGAGAAAAAGTGAATGATACCTCATAGGTTTTAAATTAATATCAACTACTGTTTTTATTTTGTTTCTTAGCAAGTGATGGATATTGTAAAAAATCAGATATTAAGGCTAAGAACTATATCCTACCCTCAATCAACACTCTAGGTAATGAATAGGAGCCCTGTACAGAGAGAGGATGAACATGACAGTCTATAGAACAGTTCCGAACAGATCGTAAGAATTTTAGGTAGGTAAATTGTTACCTGTGTGCTTTGTTAGATACTCAGCTACTCCCCTTAGGTATGAATTTAGATACATCTAATTTACAATGGACTTGAACCAAGTCCGAACAATAGGGATATACTTGGAGTACCATTCCCTTATATTTTAGAGCTCAAATTCCTCTCTGTCCCTGTCCCGTACAATGTCATATTCCAAAAAACAAAGCTACATTTCTCACATACTTGAAGTTTAAAAAAATGTCACTCCAGCATTGTAAGCAGTTGCTGCTAGATGGAACCTTTAGGCACAGCCCTATGCTGTCCATCAGGAGCCCAGAATTCTTCCTCTGCTTCTCCCTTGCTCTGGGGAAGGAAGGGAATGGAGGAGTTTGTTACAGCTCTTTACCAGATGTAGATATTCCATCTTCCCCTCATGCCAATTCAGGTCTACTCACTTTTGTGTTAGGGTGAGTGCAACCAAAGCTGTGCCCATTCCCCAACTTCCGCCCACCCCCTGCACAGAAAGAACCAGCTCTGTAGAGTCAGCCCTCCCCACCCAATGTCTGGGCAATGATCCAGGCAGGCCAGAGAGGGAAGTGAAAGGTCTTTTTCTCCCATATGTCCTTGCCTGAGTGTGTTAAACCCAGCCATGATCCGAGCCTTAATTACAAATTATCCAATTCTCTATTATGCACCCCGGTAACAAAATGTCACTATTGCAAATGTCAATTTTGGGGGCAATAACCCCTGGAGCCCAGGTTTTACTTAATTAGTTTCTCACTAGACATTTTCAAACTTCTAGTCTTAGAAGGCTAACGTAATAAATTATATAATGGGATAACATTTTGAAAGGGGATACTTAAATTGCATCCACACTGTTTATATGCGTACCTGTTATGCATGCACATTTTAAATTTGTACATGCAAAATATACACTTATGCATGAAATTATTCCTTTTAATGTGCCATTAAGGAGTTTGCATGTATAAATAGGAGTATTAGGACAAAATATTTGAGTATCATTTAGGGGTTCTGCTCAGAAAGTTTGGCTCTAGTTCTGCAATTATTTGTGGTACTACCTGATCAGTATTTCACTGTTATATTGCCTCCAAAAAACTGTATTAAAAGAATATTAAGGTTGCAATGTCAAGCACTCAAAAGTTAGGAGGTGCCAGAATTAAGGTTGCCCTCTTAATTGTTCCCCCTTGTACATTATGATATAGTCCTTAATTACAGGTTCACATGCTATATTTTCCCACAGAACTTCTGTCTCATTTAGTTCACATGGTATCTGGTCCTCACTGAATGGGTAGCTATTCAATATTTCTTTTTATCCTCATAATTCAGTGTGTGGTCCCATGTATTATTTACTGCAAACTATCTAAACCCCACAATGAACACAGAATTATTAATTTCCTCATGGGCTTTTCTATGGTGCTTTCATCGTAGTATCTTAGTCCTTTACAGATGTTAATGAATTTATATTCACAACACCCCTATGAGGTGAAGCCAAGGATTAAAGCCAAAACTGTCAAAAGTGTCAACTAATTCTGGGTGCCCAATTTCAGAGATTTAGGGCCTGATTTTTCAGAGGACTTAGAATGTTATAACATTTCATATATTCAGAGCAGAGCTCCTGTAATTGGAAGTGTTGAACACTTTTGCAAATCAAAAGAAAATGAGGAACACGCTGTTTCCCCATGTGAAAAGTTTTGTTTAAGTGACTGGCCCACTCTGTGACAGAAGCAGGGATAGAATTTTTCTCCAGAAAATCTGAAGAATTCAGTTGCCTTAACCATGAGGCCATCCTTTGTTTTCCTGGAGTTCCCTGCCTCATTCACCACCTGAGTTCAAATTTTTGCAACAAATGAGGGAGAGGTCCTAATATACCCAGAGCAAGTCCATCCTGTGCCCTGAAAGAGGGATCCTGTAGAAACAATAATATGTGATCATGTAATTAGACACTGTCAGAATGTATACGAACGGGAGGAGTAGAGGGGGCACACCAACCTTATTTCTGGCATTTCCTAACTTCTGAGAGTTTGACTTCGCAACTGTAATATTTTTGATGTAATTTTCTATGTTTTTAATATTAGTAGAAATTGAAAAAACAAAAGTTTAATAATATGTAACCATACCAACTTCCAGCATGGGTCATCAGGAAGTTTGGAATCTTTAGATCAGAATGGCACAGTTCTCTACTACTGGAGCTCCACATGAGCTAAGAGAAAAGGAGTACTTGTGGCACCTTAGAGACTAACAAATTTATTAGAGCATAAACTTTAAAGCATAGAATATCAAGGTTGGAAGGGACCTCAGGAGGTCATCTAGTCCAACCCCCTGCTTAGAGCAGGACCAATCCCCAGTTTTTGCCCCAGATCCCTAAACAGCCCCCTCAAGGATTGAACTCACAACCCTAGGTTTAGCGGGCCAATGCTCAAACCACTGAGCTATCCCTCCCCCCCAGAGAAATCTCCCCACCTACTATCATAGATTATCAGGGTTAAAAGGGACCTCAGGAGGTCATCTAGTCCAACCCCCTGCTCAAAGCAGGACCAATACCCAATTTTTGCCCTGATCCCTAAATGGTCCCCTCAAGGATTGAACTCACAACCCTGGGTTTAGCAGGCCAATGCTCAAACCACTGAGCTATCCCTCCCCCAACTTTTGTGAGCTACAGTTCACTTTATCGGATTCATTCAGTGGAAAATATAGTGGGGAGATTTTATATACACAGAGAACATGAAACAATAGGTGTTACCATACAGACTGTAACAAGAGTGATCGGGAAAGGTGAGCTATTACCAACAGGAGAGCGGCGTGGGGGGCGGGGGCAGGAGGCGTGGAGAACAGGGGGACCTTTTGTAGTGATAATCAAGGTGGGCCATTTCCAGCAGTTGACAAGGACAATAGGAGGGGAAATAAACAAGGGGAAATAGTTTTACTCTGTGTAATGACACATCCACTCCCAGTCTTTATTCAAGCCTAAATTAATTGTATCCAGTTTGCAAATTAATTCCAATTCAGCAGTCTCTCGTTGGAGTCTGTTTTTGAAGTTTTTTTGTTGAAGAATTGCCACTTTTAGGTCTGTAATCGAGTGACCAGAGAGATTGAAGTGTTCTCCAACTGGTTTTTGAATGTTATAATTCTTGACGTCTGATTTGTGTCTGTTTATTCTTTTACGTAGAGACTGTCCAGTTTGGCCAATGTACATGGCAGAGGGGCATTGATGGCACATGATGGCATATATCACATTGGTAGATGCGCAGGTGAATGAGCCTCTGATAGTATGGCTGATGTGAGTAGGCCCTATGATTGTGCCCCCTGAATAGATATGTGGACACACCTGGCAACGGGCTTTGTTGCAAGGATAGGTTTCTGGGTTAGTGTTTTTGTTGTGTGGTGGGTGGTTGCTGGTAAGTATTTGTTTCAGGATGGGGGGTTGTCTGTAAGCAAGGACTGGCCTGTCTACCAAGATCTGTGAGAGTGATGGGTCATCCTTTAACTGGTAGCTGTGGAAGGCAGACCCACCACTAGAAGGGGATGAGATATATAAAGCGCCAGTGGTGTCACAGCATTTTCCTAGACAGTGAAGGAATGTTGACACTCAGGACTCTTGGGTTCAACTCCATGTTCTATAGGGGATTGTGCTCTAGTGTTTACAGATCCTTCTGCCTCTTTCCCCCACCTCAACCTTTTCCTATTCCCTTCTGTTCCTACCATACACATCTGTCTCCTCTGACTCCCACCTACTTGTCTGCTGCTTGGCTCCTGTCCTGCTCCAGCTGCTAATCTCCACCCAATTCATGCCCCTGCTCCACCTGAGTCCTGCCCATGCCTCCTCCCTTTCCCAGTCCTACCTTCCCTCCCTCCCCTGAATCCCAGTCAGGCTGTTTCCTCCTCCTCCTCCTCATTGCCTGGGCACCATCAGTGGGCATTGGGAGCACAAGAGCATCTACCTGCTCTCGGTTCCATTCCCTCAGCCCCATGCAGCTGGGAGGAGCAATGTCAAGGAAAGTCTGGCTCAGCCCCTCCAGCCCCAGGATGGAGCATGCTCAGTTGACCTATGAAGATGGGCATGCTCAGCTCACTTACAGGTAGGAGCAATGAGGGGATGGAGCATGCTCAGTGCAGATGAAATCTCCAGAGATTTAGCTGATGAGCTAACAAGTCTCTGCAGAGCACATACAACCTGAGATTTATAATTTGGCCAAATTTCGGTGATTTTTCTGGAGACAGCAAAAGGCACAGCTCTGACACTAAGGTGACCTTTCTGCCAAATGTTTAGTTCCTGCTCCAAAGTATGGAGGTGCCAGAACTTTTCAACAAATCAGTTATGATAGTTTTATTTTTTAAAATGTGCAAAAAAAATGTATTTTCCCTTAAACTCATTCTCAGAAATGGATAAATCATTTTACCTGAAACTTTTCAGAAACCTTCAGCCTGAGGGAAAGGCACCCTCCTTGAGAAATTTCAGTCCAACTGGATTGAGTTTGGCAAAGTTTTAAGCAACTGAAAGCAGGATATTATCATTGAAAGTGCCAGACAACGGTAGCCAGAGGAATCTACAGTCTACCTGCTGACTATAATCTGTGCTGTCAGAAGTTGGGACTGGGCTACAGGGGATGGATCACTTGATAATTACCAGTTCTGTTCATACCTTCTGAAGCACCAGGCATTGGTCACTGTCGGAAGACAGGATACTGGGCTAGATGGACCTTTTGTCTGACCCAGTATGGCTGTTCTTATGTTCTTAATCAGGTCATACTGCCATTGAATTTCTAGTGAGGCAAACACTATATTGCAGGAAGTGTTTATTTTAGTGGCAATCACAATAGCTTGCATACCTCCCTTTTGTATGTCTACCTCTTTGTAGGATAAGATAAGCTGGTACTTTCTGAATGGAAAATTTGATGAAGTATGCATCTTTGACAATCAAATACAAGGTAGTTTTTTAAAAATATAATATCCTTTAATATACAAAAAGAAAAGTACTACTTGTGGCACCTTAGAGACTAACAGATTTATTTGAGCATAAGCTTTCGTGAACTACAGCTCACTTCATCGGATGCATTCAGTGGAAAATACAGTGAGGAGATTTATATACATAGAGAACATGAAACAATGGGTGTTACCATACACACTGTAACAAGAGTGATCACTTACGGTGAGCTATTACCAGCAGGAGAGCGGGGGGTGGTTGCTGGTGAGTATTTGCTTCAGGTTGGGGGGCTGTCTGTAAACAAGGACTGGCCTGTCTCCCAAGATCTGTGAGAGTGATGGATTGTCCTTCAGGATAGGTTGTAGATCCTTGATGATGCGTTGGAGAGGGTTTAGTTGGGGGCTGAAGGTGATGGCTAGTGGCGTTCTGTTATTTTCTTTTTTGGGCCATCACCTTCAGCCCCCAACTAAAACCTCTCCAACGCATCATCAAGGATCTACAACCTATCCTGAAGGATGACCCATCACTCTCACAGATCTTGGGAGACAGGTTCAGCCCTTGTTTACAGACAGCTCCCCAACCTAGAGCAAATACTCACCAGCAACGACACACCACACAACAGAACCTCTAACCCAGGAACCTATCCTTGCAACAAAGCCCGTTGCCAACTGTGTCCACACGTCTATTCAGGGGACACCATCATAGGACCTAATCACATCAGCCACAATATCAGAGGCTCGTTCACCTGCACATCTACCAATGTGATATATGCCATCATGTGCCAGCAATGCCCCTCTGTCATGTATATTGGTCAAACTGGACAGTCTCTACGGTAAAAGAATAAATGGATACAAATCAGACATCAAGAATTATAACATTCAAAAACCAGTTGGAGAACACTTCAATCTCTCTGGTCACTCAATTACAGACCTGAAAGTGGCAATACTTCTACAAAAAAACTTCAAAAACAGACTCCAATGAGAGACTGCTGAATTGGAATTAATTTGCAAACTGGATACAATTAACTAAGGCTTGAATAGAGACTGAGAGTGGATGGGTCATTACACAAAGTAAAACTATTTCCCCATGTTTATCTCCCCTCCCCTCCCACCCCCACTGTTCCTCAGACATTCTTGTCAACTGCTGGAAATGGCCCACCTTGATTATCACTACAAAATCTGCCCCCCCCCCCCCCGCTGTCCTGCTGGTAATAGCTCACCTTAAGTGATCACTCTGGTTACAGTGTGTATGGTAACACCCATTGTTTCATGTTCTCTATGTATATAAATCTCCCCACTGTATTTTCCAATGAATGCATTCAATCAAGTGAGCTGTAGCTCACGAAAGCTTATGCTCAAATAAATCTGTTAGTCTCTAAGGTGCCACAAGTACTCCTTTTCTTTTTGCGAATACAGACTAACACGGCTGCTACTCTGAAACCTTTAATATACAGTGTCACAAAACGCTTTACAGCAAGAATCCATCCATCATAACCTGAAAAGAAAGGGGAAAAGAAGTTCTGAAGAAACAGTTTACAGAAAAGAAATGATCAAGATGAAAGGCAGAGGGGGCCAGCTCAAGTAAAAGATGAACATACAACTAAGCAATATTGTAGAGAGGAGACCAAATCTAGGGTAACAGAGTCAAGAGATGGATACAAGGTCATAAAGTTGTCAATTATAATTGCCTCTTATGTAGCACTTTTTATCCATCAATCTCAAAGCACTTTACAAAAAAGGATACATATTTTGTAGATGGGGAAGCTTAGGCAGATAGAGGAAAAGTAGTCTGGAGCAAGTTTCTCAAGAATTTTGAAAACCAGGAAGGCAATTTTTAATGGGATTTTGAGATGTAGAGGAAGCCAGTGTGGATGCCAATAGTATAGATATGGATGATCAGTTCTGTTTTTTGCCATAGTATTTGTTTCTCTAGATAATAGGAATTTAGGAAGACAATAAACAAGAGGGAATGGTGGCAGCAAGGGAGTAAGTGATTAAAGCATTAAGAATTTCAAGTGAGGCAGAGACAAATTCTATCAAAACTGCAGAAGTGAAGGCAAATTTTCACATACAGGACACTGTGATGGGCTCTTGGGTCTTAGTTTAAGAGAGTCCTAAAAGCAAAATATATTGTGCATGAATTCAAACTGACTATTGGTGCACTGTGGACATACAAACACATGACCTTGAGAGCAAAATTAAGGTCTAGATTAAAGAGAATGGGAGGCTGATAGAGAGATTGAGACAAAGAGGTCTTCAGTTTCTTCAGGAGTGGGAAATCAGGGTATAGCATGATGTGGGCAGTTTAGAAAAAGACAGAAAGATGGAAGAGAGAATGTTAGGAATGTTATCTTGGGAGATAAGATAGAAGGAGGGGAAAAAAAGAGGGCAAAGAATAGAACCTTAGGGCAGTTTTTAGAGGACAGGATGAATAACCTATATTAGAATGCAATACAATCGTAAATAGTACTAAGACATGAGAATTAGGGAAGTAGGATTTATATGAGGACCTGACAATGCCAATCCCAACATTTTGTTCTAGGCAGTCAGAATGGCAGAATGATTTGTTGTTTATCAAATTCCAGTGGTGTGCGTGATGCAAATAGGACTGTGAAGAGAGGGATGTATACTCAGAGGCAGTCAAGGAATAGGTACTGATCCAAATCCAATGGCTTAAAGTCACTGCACTAGGTCTTCACAGGATGTTCCATAGTCTGAAGCATTAGCTGCAAAAGAGCTGCATTGCAGTTACTGCTGGTAAGCTGGGTAGACAAATTCCATCCCCCCCACCTGTGTTTCTATTCTTGCACAACACCTGATTACTCTAGCTTTATGTAGGCAGAAGTGAATTTCACTATAAGTGAATAGCCATCATTCACTGATATTAAATGGCAGACTGTGCAAATAGCATGAATTCATGTAAAAAACTCAACATCGGTATGTTTTTCCTGTTTTGCGAAGGACCAAAGCCTGAATAGCCAAAAGGATCCTAAGCAGCAAATGTAACTATTTTATTTCTTGGAGTTCAACTTTCTCTTTATGGTGATTTGGTTGAACTCTGTGAATCCACGCAGGAACACCTAAGGAGACAGACAAGGCGATGGTACTTTGATGTGACTATTAACTGAAGTGAGAAAGCACATATAACAACTGTAATTACAAAACTAACCATTTTGTTTGGTTTGAGTAGCTTTTGTATCGCTTGTTTTGAGTTTGCTTTGTCTTGTACACCCAAATGTTCCCAAAACCGGAAAGTAGTCTCACCACTTTCTATTTGAAAAAATAGCAATGGGCCCTAAATAAAAATGTAAGCCAAGATTTTCAAAAGTGACTAGCTATTTTGGGGTTTTCAGCTCTGAGATACCCAACCTGAGACAACTTGAAGAGGCCTGATTGTTAGAAAGTGCTGAATATCCAGTCTTATCCTGGGCTGTAAGTTTCCCATTCTTAATCTATGAGTCTAAGAAAATTACAGCAATTGGGTCTGATTTTGATCTCTCATACACCAGCTGTACATTGTTGTAACTGTTGACTTCAGTGGATTTACTGCTGATTTATATGGTTGTGAGAGCAGAAACTGGCCCATTGAGAATTTACCATATTTTATTATATTTAACTGAGAATGTCAAGCCAATGTTGAAATAAGTGTGTAAACACAGGGTTGCTTTGTGACTCTATTTCATTTGAGCTTGCATATAAATATGTATGATTCACAAACATGTTTAAACATCATCATGGGTAACTTAGATGTCAGGGATTTAACAGCCTGTTGGGTTAATATAAAATATTTTCTTGAAACTTATTTAACCTGTTATGCATTTGTAAAATGAATGGAGTGCTATCTGTCCGTGTGTTATATAAATAATAATGTATATCGATGCAGTGTTGTTGTAGCCCTATCAGTCCCTGGATATCAGAGAGACAAGGTGGGTGAGTAATAACTTTTATTGATCCAACTTCTGTTGGTAAGAGAGACAGGCTTTCAAGTTACACAGAGCTCTTCTTCAGATCTGGGAAAGGTACTGAGTGTGTCACAGCTAAATACAAGATTGAAGAGATAGTTTAACATAAGTAGTTAGTATATATTCTAAGGGACCATTCAAGGTGAAGTGGCCCATTAAGACCCCTGTAGTCATAGGACAAAATGGGGGGGGGGGATTAATGGGTTGCAGCTTGTTGTAATAAACTGTAAATATAGTGTCTCTGTTCAGTCCATGATTTTAAGTGTCTAGCAGAGTAATGAGTTTAAGCTCCCAGGCTTATCTTTTGAAAGTGTTGTGCAGGTTTACTTTGAGGATGAGGACTGAGAGGTCAGATATAGAGTGATCACTTTGTGCTCACGCAAAAGTGCTCACCCACAGGTGTTTTTGATTTTTATCATTTTCCTGTGTAAGTTCATTCGAAACCATGGTGATTGTCAGGTTTCGCACCCATAGTTGTTGTTGTGGCATTTAGAGCACTGGATGAAGTACAGCACATGTTGTGATAGGCATGTGTAGGACCCATGGATCTTGAAAAGTGTGTTGTGGAGGGAGTTGATCATTTCAGTGAAGATATGTCTGCAGGTTTTGCATCTGTTCTTGCAGGGTCTGGTTCCGCTTTGAGTTGGCATGTCCTGGTCTCTGGAGAGCTGGCTTCTGATGATGAGTTTGGAGAGGTTGAAGGGTTGCTTGAAGGCCAGAAGAGAGGGTTCAGCAAAGATTTCAGGATGCAGACATAGCTCCACTGCTACAATGATCAACACTCGTGCTGGTCCCTGAGATCTCTCTGGCACCGTTTAGGAAGGCAGCAAGCCTGTCCCTGGTATTAAAAAGATTGAGAAATATTGCCTTAGAATATATACAAACTACGTATGCTGAACTATCACTTTGATCTTGTATTTAGCTGTGACTCTCAATACCTTTCCTAGACCTGAAGGAGAGCTCTGTGTAAGCTCAAAAATTTGTCTCTCTTACCAACAAAAGTTGGTCCAGTAAAAGATATTACTTCAGCCCCTTGTCTATTTTATGTATATCTAAGTGGTTTGTAAATTGCCTTTGGTTTCCATGCAAAGCTTCTTTGAAGTTAGTGGAATTTCAGCACATGGATCAAGGACAATAAATAAATAGCTATAAGCTTGGATTTACCTTCTGTAATAGCTGGAAAATCTTGTATAGAATCATAGAAGATTAAGGCTGGAAGAGACCTCAGGAGGTCATTTAGTCCAACTCCCTACTCAGAGCAGTACCAACACCAACTAAACCATCCCAGCCAGGGCTTTGTGAAGCCTGGCCCTAAAAACCTCTAAGGATGGAGATTCCACCACCGCCCTAGGTAACCCATTCCAGTGCTTCACCACCCTCCCAGTGAAATAGTGTTTCCTAATATCCAACCTAGAGCTCCCACAGTGCAATTATTAAACTAAATAATCTTCTGAGTGTGAGGCTCAAACAAAGATAATGCTCAACATCCTCAATAGATGCCACTGGACAATTCAGTGTATTGGCTTTTAGCAAGAGGTGTCAAAGCATGAATGCCACTTTAAATATTATTTTAATGTTTAATATTATGCTTCTGTGTTTTATAACTCTGCCATGTGCAATATTATGACTGATATTCCTGATAGATTAATTAACCTGTGATGTCGAGGTGAAATGTCCAGCCATGTAAAGGACAGAATATTGTATATACTATTATTATGTTCCCTTAAATATAGTAGTTTTTAAATTCCACAGTACATTTTGTGAGAATAGTTGCAGTAAGAAAGAGAACATGGAACAAAACTCGTCCATTCTGATGACGAAGATCGTAAGTAGAATGAAGAATGGTACAGTCCAAAATCTACATTCCTGTAATTCTCTTCTTGATGAAGAATAAAACATAGAGAAGAATTTAGAACACAGAAGAGAGTGGTTGAGAGTCTGAAATACAGCTGCGAAAAAAACTGTACACTTGTTAGACCCACATCAAATTGAAACAATAACTGGAAATCCCTCTTGCTGATAAATTTCACTTTTTCCATATTAAGATTTCACTTGGGAGGAAAGTGCCAGTTTTTGCTTTACAAACGTTTAGCAGCAAAATAACAAATGTTCATGACACCTTATTTTTTTACATCTTCTGGGTAGTTTACAGTACCTTGAAGGCCATCTGGGCTCCTTGTGTGCCAGCTCAGTCAGTTCTTTCTGGCTTTGTTTCTGGGAAGACTGGCTCAATTAGTCAACTTTTAACATTTTTGGCTTATATTGCCACTTAACTCCCTTGGAAAGTCATTCTATAAGCATGCTAAATAATATATAGGACCAAATTCTGCTTGCAGTTACATCAGTATATAAAATGGAGTAACTCCTCAGAAACCAATGGTGTTACTTCAGATTTACTGTGATATAACTGGGAGCAGAGTTTCATCCTTGTATGACAGTTGCTTTCAAGATGTAATGCATGAACACTAACAATTAATCATAAAAATAACAACTTGAGGAGCCTCAGAGAAGCAAGAAAAATGTGAAGATTGTAATAATTTAATTTACAACAATATTGGATACAAAGGCCCTTATCCTCAGCTGTATAAATCAGCATAGCTCTGTTGAGATCAATGGCGCTATCCCCATTTGCAACCATGGAGGATTTGGCCCCAAAAGTACAAATCTGGTTTACAGAGGAAAAGCTTTTCTCTGATTTGGACTGAGAAGGAGAAGGTAGTTGGATAGGGAACCACGAAAGCTTTCATTATTTTTCACTGTTTACTGCAGTAGGGATTAGAAATACGTGAAGCAGGGGAGAAAGGAACAGAAGCAGAACCTAGCCACAGGAGTGAATTATGGCACCCAGAAATGCACGAACAAGTTGCTTTCCCTCCAGATACTTTTAATTTTCTGCTAACTCCTTCCTGCCTTTCTTTCTGTCACCAAAATTGTGCTCACAATTGTTGCCTGAAAGAAGAAAGTAAGAAAATATAAAATTTAAAATATAGAAAGAAATATAAGGTTAAAGGTTAAAATATAGAAGAAAAATAGATTGTGCTGCCTAGTTTTGGGCATACGTTGTTGTAGCTGTGTTGGTCCCAGGATATTAGAGAGACAAGGTAGGTGAGGTCATATCTTTTATTGGACCAACTTCTGTTGGTGAGAGAGACAAGTGATAAAAGATATTACGTCACCCACCTTGACTCTCCAGCTTTTGGCAATTATTTGAGACTGTTTTCTCTCAATGTCTGCTCTTCCCTAAAATGAAGTGATATAAGGAGAAACCAAGGACTTTTTAAATACTTGCTAACAATGTAATTTTGAGCCCAATTTTGCAAGATGCTGAGCTCATTAAATTTCAGTGGAAGTTATGGTTGCTCAGCACCTCTCAAGAGATAGTTTTTGGCATCTTGCAGGATTGTGAAAACACAGCTACAAGAGTGATTACATTTTTGTCTTAGAATGTTTTGCTTTAATTATCCAAAGGTTGCTTATTATGTGGGCTTCTCCTGAACAACGATGAGTTGGGCCAGATCCTCAACTAGTGTAAATTGGTATAGATCTGTTGACTTCAATGGAGCTATAATTATTTACACCAAAATATGAGAAATCTTAGAAGAAAATACCTGTACTTATTGTTACCAGAGTTTCTTTTCAATGAAGACTTAGAGAAATTTATCAATGAGCTTTACCCCTTGGATTTTTTAAATTACTGGATGTTAATTTGCTTTAAGAATATAACTACATACTTTCTGTCTAACAATTAGTGCATTTCATTTTATTCTGGAACATTTTTGTTGCATTGTATAGCATTCATGCTGGAGGCAAATGTTTGATCTGTGTCTAATGCTTGTGGTAGTGTTATTCTAAAAAGCTATCCATCTCAAGCTATAATCTCGGAAAGGTGATGTATATAAAGGTGAAAAGTATCATTTGTCATTGCATTCTATCTTAAAGATGTCTTGAGACTTGGGAATTAGGTAATATGGGCAGTTTTTCTTCTCATTAGCTGCTTTATTCGTAACTGCAGGGGCTGTCAGAAGTACTTACTAACACTTAGCTCTCTGCATATTAATAAATAAAGCTGCATGAATCTATGGGATATCATAGGCATCATGATCATGTAGAAAATGCCTTTGGTAACAAAAATTTAAACCTTCTATTTGGGAATGCTCAAAAAAATTAAATGTGAAACTAGACTTGATTTATTTAGGGTGACTTATTTATGCTGATCACATAGTTATTTTTATATCTGTATAAAACTTGGTGAGTTTTCTTCAATTTTTGACACATAAAAGTTACACTAGCTAGCAAGTATTGACAGTGTGTTATTGATGCAGTAGGAAAGTCCAGGAAGTGCACCAGTGGTTGGTTATCAGTATTGAACACCTTGAATGTATTGCGTGGCATCAGGAAGGCCTGATGACTTCAACCACCCAAGAAATGCCAGAAAATGCATTGCCTGCAGGCTCTTGGTGCTATTATAAAATGGAAATAATAACAAAGAGGAAAAAGGTTCATACATGTACATTTTACTAGAGCGTATGCCTATGACATCATGGACAACACGGCCGAAAGTTCCATTTGTGTCTGGCGTACTAAAGCTATTTCATAATGTAAATCTTGCTATGCCTGCTGCTGTATACTCTGGACTCTGAAAATCTTGAACTATCTATGACACTTATGTGGCCTCCATTACTATGGTATCTGAGCACTTCACAATTTTTAATTTATTTTTTGGTACAACAGCCCTGTGAGATGGGGAAGTGCTATTCTCACAGGAGGAGCTGAGGCACAGGAAGACTAAATGACTTGCCCAAGATCACCCAGGAAAGTTCTGGTAGAGCAGGGACTTTGACTCCTAAATTCTAGGCTTATGCACTAATCACGGGACCATGCCGTCTGTCTGCCATTATTTTCCACACATTAATTTTCCACATATTTATCATCGCAGGTAAGAGCTAATTCTACTCCCCTGAAGTATAGGACCATGGTTGGAAGCAGCTCTTCACTGCCCCAACTAGCAGTAGTAATAACTCATTTTTATTCCTCACTCATAGAATATCTGGTAGCAAGAGCAGCAGCTTCTCTTTGCCTACCAGAAAGACACCAGCCACCTGAGCTGCAGGCAGCATGACAGGGCTGCCAAATGTATTAGTCTCACATGAGATGCATGACACTTGGCAGGTCTGTGCTGCTCTGTGATCTGCAGAGAATCCCCACTCCTCAAGGAGAATCCTGGGTTGTTATACATTAAAATATGAGTCTTCTGAATTTGCTTGAAATACAGTTGTTGTCAGAAAAATGAGACCTTCTTTTCAGTGGATCAGCTCCTTGTAAGTATTTCTGAGTAAAATAAGGATTTGCTATTTTTTATTACTTCTTGCAAGCACTCTAGAGCCAATGTAACGAGGAGAGACTGGGCTAGATTCCATTCCAACTTGCACTTCAGCAACAATATTGTTAGCTCAGTTCTAGTTGCAGAATTGTTAGGATGGTGATATAGGAGTCAGAAAGAACACCACTTGGCTCTCAGAGTCCAGACATTTAGGGAGAAAATATTTTTACATGTAAACTTCATATCTTTTCTGGAAGTCACCGTGAGACAATAAGTTTGGAGCTCCATCATGCTATTTTATGGAGTGACTTAATGAGTCTAACAATTTAAGGACCTTCTTGTGTGAAGCTTTGTACAAAATGCTAGTAAAGGTCTGTTTTTTAAAGGAGAAAATGAAGACTATTTCTCCCCTGGCCCCAAAGAAACGGTTGAATGGGGGTTTTTTCGCTTAGCAAAGGAGCACTTTTTCCCCTGGATGCTGTCTCTTTCATATTTGTCATATGTAACCTGGTAAGGACAGATGTGATTGCAGACCAGTGTTTGGGCATGATTTTAACAAGGGCTGTCAAAAAATTATTTGTGATTTTAAAAATTTAATTGTGATTGTAAAAATTAATCATGATTAATCACATTTTTAATTGCACTGTTAAATAGAATACTAATTGAAATGTATTTAAAATATTTGGACGTTTTTCTACATTTTCAAATATATTGATTTCAATTACAACACAAAACACAGTGTACAGTGTTCAGTTTATTATTTTGATTACAAATATTTGCACTGTAAAAATGATAAAAGAAATAGTATTTTTCAGTTCACCTCATACAAGTACTATAGTGCACCAATCTCTGTGTCATGAACTCACAAATGGAGGAAGCTTTTTTGTTACATAACTGCACTCCAAAACAAAACAATGTAAAACTTCAGAGCCTACAAGTTCACTCAGTCCTACTTCTTGTTCAACCAATCACTAAGACAAACAAGTTTTGTTTTCATTTATGGAAGATAACACTGCCCGCTTCTTATTTACAATGTCACCTGAAAGTGAAAATAGGCATTCACATGGCACTGTTGTAGCCAGCATTGCAAGGTATCCACATGTCAGATATGCTAAACATTCGTATGCCTCTTCATGCTTCGGCCACCATTCCAGAGCACATGCTTCCATGCTGATGATGCTTGTTAAAAAATAATGTGTTCATAAAATTTGTGACTAAACCCCTTGGGGGAGAATTGTATGTCTCCTGCTCTATTTTACCCGCATTCTGCTATATATTTCATGTTATAGCAGTCTCTGATAATGACACAGCGCTTGTTGTTCATTTTAAGAACACTTTCTCTGGAAATTTGACAAAACACAAAAAAGGTACTAATGTGAGTTTTCTAAAGATAGCTACAGCTCTTGACCCAAGGTTTAAGAATCTGAAGTGCCTTCCAAAATCTGAGAGGGACAAGATGTGGAGCATGCTTTCAGAAGTCTTAAAAGAGCAACACTCCGATGCAGAAACTACAGAATCCAAACCACCAAAAAAGAAAATCAACCTTCTGCTGGTGGCATCTGACTCAAATGATGAAAATGAACATGCATCGGTCTGCACTGCTTTGGATCGTTATTGAGCAGAACCCATCATCAGCATGTTTGCATGTCCTCTGGAATGGTGGTTGAAGCATGAAGGGACATATGAATCTTTAGCGCATCTGGCACATAATTATCTTGTGACGCCGGCTACAACAGTGCCATGAGAACGGCTATTCTGACTTTCAGGTGACATTGTAAACAAGAAGTGGGCATCATTATCTCCTGCAAATGTAAGCAAACTTGTTTGTCTGAGCAATTGGCTGAACAAGAAGTAGGACTGAGTGGACTTGTAGGCTCAGGGTTGTGAGTTCAATCCTTGAGGAGGCCATTTTAGGCATCTGGGGCAAAAATTGGGGATTGGTCTTGCTTTGAGCAGGGGGTTGAACTAGATGACCTCCTGAGGTCCCTTCCACCCCTGATATTCTATGATTTTATGACATAGAGGGTCAAGGCTCAAGGAATAATTTTACCCAAGGTTTTGAATCTGAAATGGGTAAACAGGCCACAATATATTTGCATGAAATTAAAAATCTGATCTTTAATTTAATTATTCCTGTATTTTCCTCTCAACACTTTCTGTTATATACAGTATTTCAGTGATGAATTATTTCTTCAGCCTACTATTATCAAGTGCCTTGAAACAAAGGCTCAATTAAAAACATAATGAGAGATGGAAATCAGAGAATAGAAAGTGAGCTACACCTACAGATTCCACACCCAGAACTCCGTTTTTTGTTTGTTTTGGTTCAACAACCAACCTTTTTGCTATTGTGCCCTGGGTCATGGGCCAGCATCCATCAAAATAAGAAGAAAAATACAGATTTAGCTTTGCCTGCCAACCTAAGATAAATTATCAGACTTTCAAATACCATCAGGAAACTACTCTCTCTTCTCCATCACACTAGACCACAGAGCAAATTGGGAAAAGCATATCCACATAAAAAGAACTAAAGAACTTGGAAGTGCTAGATGTAAAGGCACTGAGTGCTTTCTGTTGTCACCCCAAACTGTCATATACTGGTGCATAGCCTCCCATATACCATAGTGTTACAAAACTGTGGAAGATCTGATAACCCTCAAAAGGAGGTAGAGAAACGGGGGGGGGAGAGAAATGGTTCTGTGACCTGTTCTAGTGGAAGGTAGAACAAAGAGGAGAAAGCACAGTTTTAGGGCATGTCTACACTTCGATCCCAGCACAGAACCATAGGGTTAGAAGGGATTGCAAGGATCATCTAGTCTAACCCCTGAATGAGGAGACATATTTGCTCTAGCTCTCAATGAGGTAGCATGCTAAAAATAGAATGTAGCCAGAGCAGCATGAGCTGTGGGATGGGCTACCTGCCCTGAGACCCTTGGCATGTACTCTTAGAAAAATAGAAAGGTGTAATATAAAGTAGGAAGAGGTACTTGTATACTTCTGTTAGCTGTTTTTGCTGCTGTACTCTCTCTTTTTATCTTCTTGATGTAGGGCCTCGTCTATGCCGGGAAATTGACTGGCATAGCAATAGTAATTCCAGAATAAAGTGTCCACATGGGGAGCTATATCAGAATACCTGTTGTGAAATAGTTTACTCCACAACAGCTATGCTGGTCAATTTCCCCATGTCAGCAATGCTTAAGTTACATCAGCACACTGACTCATTAGTGTGTACTGATCAATTGACTCATGCCACAACATACATTATCACTCTGATTTTCCCTTAATTGTTAAACTACATTTAATGATAAAAAAATCTCTGGTTCTGATTTTTCTCTACCTTGCACCTCATGTAGTCATTTACACTTGTACAAAGTGAGTGGAAAACTGTTATGGAACCATTTTCCCACTCACTTTGAATAGGTGTAAAAGACTATAGGAGCTGCAAGGCAGTGGAGAATCAAGCCCCCTGACAGCAGACACTCTTGGGGGGGAGGGGGGGAACAACAACAAAATCAAACAAAAAAGATAAGGCTGTAATATAATTCAGAAACACCCCAAAATGCAAAATCACAATAATAAGCAAACACCATCACTCTCAAAGTAGAATGTGATGCCACAGGGCAAAGAAACAAAGATTAGTATGTTTCTGACCTTGATTCCACAAATGCTATGTATACCATTCCATTTGCACCATCTGCTGGACCAAGTGTCAGTAGAGGACAAGATGGCAGACACTTGGGAATATGTGTTGAAATGCCATTTGGAAAAAGAAAATTGGTTCACAAGGCCATGAAAACAAAAATCCTGGGTGTTTAAGAAGCTGATGCTAGTAGAGAGAAGTAAAAGCAAACCCCAGTGGTACCATTTCTGAGTCTTAGAAGGTTACTTGACTTTCTTCTATACCACCTATATGAGTAGAAAAAAAATTGAAACATAAGAGAAAAGATTATCTCCAGCATGAGTATATTACAGCAGGAATGATAATGTGAATTAAACTAGCCCAGGAAATGGCGCCTTTTAGAATAAGTGCAGATTTTTCAAACATGCATGGACAATGCCAGTGCACTCATGCAGGTTGGGGGTTTGGACACACATGCCTATGTGTCAATCATAGAACCATCAGACTAGAAGGGACCTTGAGAGTCCAGTCCCCTGCACTCGTGGTAGGACTAAGTATGATCTAAACCATCCCTGACAGGTGTCTTACCTGCTTTTAAATATTTCCAATGATGGAGATTCCACAACCTCCCTAGGCAATTTATTCCAGTGCTTAACCACCTTGACAGGAAGCTTTTCCTAATGTCCAACCTAAACCTCCCTTGCTGCAATTTAAGCCCATTGCTTCTTGTCCTATCCTCCGAGGTTAAGAAAAACAATTTTTCTCCCTCCTCCTTATAACAACCTTTTATGTATTTTAAAACTGTTATCATGTTCCCCCGCAGTCTTCTCTTTTCCAGATTAAACAAACCCATTTTTTTCAATCTTCAATGCACATTCATGGTGGAAGTGTGTATAAACTGGACACAATGGGTTCGAGTATTTCAGAAAGTTTAACCCAGTGGTCCAACAGGAGTGCATTCTGTTTGTCACATTGAATTACCTAAATTTGGGTCCTTTATTCTGGCCTTCTAGATTATTGCATCAAATAAGGGTCTTAATTTGGATTGTATAATTATATCCAGTGATTGGGAAGCTCTATTATTCGGATAGTCTTTGTGAAAAGAAATATATATATTTCTTTTCATAAAGACCATCCGAATATTGGAAAATATAATGTATTCATTGTTTTTGGTATACGAAATGTAATTGAATTGTTACATTTAAATTGATCATAATTAAACTAAATCTATGCTACAAAGGATGGTGGCTATACCAGCAAAAAAGTCTTGCACAATGGTTTAACTTGCTGATAAATGACTTCTTTTGTGAGATGACATGCAAGAACTGCAAACACTGTGTCCCAGCCACGAAGCCTTGAAAAAGTCTGACTCAGCTGCAGCAAGAAAGGAGTTTGCTTAAAAAATATCCCCTGCATTTGAATATGACAACATTTTGGAACACAATATTATATATATTGAAGAGGTTACTAAAACAACAAATACAACACAATATAATTTTATAACTGTTTAGCTACTTGAATAACCCCCATATGTATAATATCTGAGTCCCTCACATTCATTGATGAAAGATTCATAGATTCATAGGCTTTTCGTTCTGAAGGGACCATTAGATCATCTAGTCCAGTGATACTCAGACCTCAGTGGTTCAGAAGCCAAATTAGTGATCAACGTGACCCAAAAAAGCCACTGTGGTGTGAATTCATTGTTTCATTTATATATATAAAATTCTCACAGCAAAATGACTGGCCAAGTATTATTTTATCAACTGCAATTGGTTAATAACATAGTAAAAGCATCTGGATTGGTTAATAATTTAGATTGGTTAATAATTAAATCACACAGTGTTTGAATGTCATGTGCCTCAAAGAGCCACAGGAGACACATTAAAGAGCCACTTGCTGCTCACGAGCCTCAGTCTGAGTATCACTGATCTAGTCTAACCTCCTGTATATATCGTAGGCTATTGAAATTCACCCAGTTACCCATGTATTGAGGCCCAATGACTTGTGTTTAAATAAAGTATAATCTATCCTCACAGTATCCATTTGAGGTATTGAATTATTATTGTCCCAATTTTACAGATGTGGAAATGAGGCACATCAAGGGTAAAGTGACTTGCCCCAGGTCACATAGCAAGTTTTGGCAAAGCTGGGAATTAAACCCAAATTTCCCAAGTTTAGTCCAGTCCAGGCCTTAACCA